>NC_135234.1:687934051-688258801 GCF_051348905.1 Ranitomeya variabilis
CACAGGTAACATGAGACGGTCTTTGATCATCCTGGAGCTGATCATTGGCTGAGCCTTTTCCATTCTGGCTATTCTTCCATCCATTTGAATGGCAGTCTTCTGTTTTCTTCCACAGCTCTCTGGTTTGGCTTTCCAATTTAAAGCATTGGAGATCATTTTAGCTGACCAGCCTATCATTGTCTGCATTTCTTTATAAGTTTTACCCTCTCCAATCAACTTTTTAATCAATGTACACTGTTCTTCTGAACAAATTTCTTGAATGACCCATATTTCTCAAGCTTTCAAGGAGAAATGCATGTACAACATGTCCTGGCTTCATCCTTAAATACAGGCCACCTGATTCACACCTGTTTCTTCACAGAATTATTGACCTCACCAGTTGAACGCCACACTGCTATTATTTTGAACATGCCCCTTTTCAATTATTCTATTAAACAGACTCCGCATTCATGATCTGCATGTTTTTGAGTCTGTGTATTAGAATAATTAATTGAAAAGGGGTGTGTTTAAAATAATAGCAGTGTGGAGTTCAACTAGTGAGATCAATGTAAATGCCAGCACATTGTTTTTAAATAAGCTGAGCCAATTAAATTGTTACAATGCATGACTATTAATAATCTATATAAGATGATGCCATGATGTAATAAAGAGATGCCTTGATGCCCAATGTATCAGTGTGACTCTTCCATGCACGTATTTAGATTTTTTAAATTTAATTTGGAACAGGCACATCGTCTCAGAATGTCCCTCATTGGGTGGTGACTGCACTCTCCTGGAAGTCTTCATGAAAATGGTGCTGGTGGTGACACATGCGCAGCTGTAGATCTCGGCTCAATGACTAGCAGAGATCTCCATCTCCATGTGCCGCCACCTGCGCTATTTTCCTGAAGACTGGCAGGAGATTAATGTGCACAAGCTCCGCTCATGGCTAGGACGGCACCAATGTGAAGTTTAAATTAGGATAAAAAAACACCTATGTATAGATCCCACATAAGAGCCATGAATTCAATATAAACACCTATAGAAAGAGGCTACACGCAGAAATATCCATGATAAAACCATTATTTTATTATGACAAAAGAGTAAAAACAACACCAGAAAAATGGTAGTAAAACAGCAATAAAAATAGACAGGTGAGGACCAAATGAACAGGAAGGAAAAGTGGATACACTTGGAAACAGCAACTATACTAACAGTAAAACATTAGATAATGATTATCAATTAATCAATCGCAAGCATATATAGAAAAGGCAAGTGCTGTTATGATACAAAAAAGCTATTTCAGTACGGCAGGACACACCGATCAAGTAAGCCTGTGTAGGCAAACCAATTTGAGCCTACGAATACATATAAAGGCCGAAGGGGGTCCAGCAGGAATGCTAAAGTGACTGAAAAAATGCATGCGAAAGATAAACAATTGTAAGTAGTTTTAAGCAGTCATTACCAGTTCAAGTGAAGGGGATCCAGGCGTCCACCACACCCGACACGCATTTCGCAATGAAATGCTTCGTCCAGAGGTGGAAAGACGTTGGTACGGTACCATTTTATGTTACAAATGGCCAATAAGATGAAAGAACCAGGCACAAACGAAGGCGCATGCGCAAATGGGAGGGGTAAAGGTAATGCCATTTAGCATAAAAAGAATAACATGATAGAACAGGAAAAAGAAATATAAGAAAGGAGGAGGAACCTCCGAACGGTACGGAGGATTATACAAGCGGTGACAAAGTGATGGGAGAATCAGATCTCGAGTTTAAAAACTAAGAAATTTCGAAGGGATCTAGAAGACAAAATATCTGTGTTTAAATGGAACAACAAAAGGACAATGAAAAAAGACACATCTGTGAAAACATCCACTGATGCCTCACTAACTGGGATGTCAACGGCATCATCCTCTAGCAACAGGAGGTATCCTGTCAGACAGAATAGACGGAGATATGACTATAATCGTGGACCACGAGATAGAAAATACAATGAGAAAACTCGTAATCAGGGGACAAATCTGCCCAGCACTTCATCTAAGGTAATTAACTTGTCGAAAATATCAGTGATCATATTGCAGTATTGAGCCGTGGCCTTTCTTTTTCTCCTTCATCAAGGTTTGACAATTTTTCGGTGGTAAAGGATCTACAGTTATTCGCTAGAAAGCTAACTTTTAAGAAAATGTATTACAAACAGGAGGAGGCCCCAACTACATCCACAATATCAGACACACAGGTCCTTGAAACACTAGAGGACCTAGCAAGGGAGTCTGAATCCCATTGGGGTGAGTATCCTCTACATCTCCTTCCCAAATCTACCAGATTCCCACAGGTCTCGACTTACCCTGAGATTGATTTATTTATTCGACTTGTCATGAGAGATCTTCAAGATATTCCAGAGTCTACAAAAAGGGACAATCTCACATTTGGAGAGAGGGTGGCCCTTAAAGAGCTAGAAGAATTGAAAACTGTGGTCATCAAACCCTCCGACAAGGGAGGAAATGTATTGGTTTGGCCTGTCGAATCATATGAGAAAGAGATGTTCAGACAATTGAACAATACCATGTGCTATCGCCGTTTGACTTTTAACCCTTTGTCAAAATTTAGATTGGAATTGAAAGAACTTGTGTCGAAAGCAGTGGAAGATGGCGTACTTACCAAAAAAACAGATGGAAGGACTTCTGATCGAGGAACCAAATGTGGCAGTGATTTATCTACTACCCAAGATACAAAGACCCGGTTACCCCTCCAGGAAGACCAATTGTTTCCAGCATTAACAATATATGTGATCCATTATGTAGAGTACTAGATTACCATCTTAAACCACTTGTGGAAGTCCTGCCATCCTATCTAAAGGACACGACTGATGTCCTTAGGAAACTTGACGGTATCCATCTGGAAGCTGACATGTGTCTTGTGACATGTGACGTCGAGTCCCTATATACGTCAATTAGACATCAAGATGGGATACATGCAACTCAGTTTTTTCTTAACTCGAGTGGACTTGACGGAGCACTTTGTGACTTCCTGATCAAGGCCCTAAATTTCATCTTGACTCATAATTTTTTCCTTTTTAAGGAGTCCCTCTACCTGCAGCTCCAGGGGACTGCAATGGGGGCGTCTTGTGCGCCCTCATATGCAAATCTCTTCCTGGGGCTGTGGGAGAGGGACATCTTTCAATCCAACCCGGTGACCTTATGTTCTGGTGTAGTTGCCTGGTGGCGTTACATTGATGACGTGCTCATCTGGCAAGGCACCCAAGAAGATTTACAATCCTTTGATTATCTGAATGACAACAAGTTGAACATAAAACTTACATATCAGAGTAGTAGCCAGAATATAGAATTTCTGGATGTTTCCATTCAAGCTGATCATATGGGAAACATTCAGACTGATCTGTTTCGCAAAAAAACGGCAGCAAATACTTTATTGCATGCCACCTCCCAACATCCGAGGCATTTACTTAGAAATATTCCAACTGGACAATTCCTCAGAGCCAGGAGGATTTGCTCTAACGATTCATTTTTTGACAAACAGGCTAGAGATCTCTACACGAGATTTGTAGAGCGTGGATACGGCAAAAGAACCCTCTGTCAAGCCTATACAAAGGCGCGGATGATTAATCGATGTGATCTTCTGAAGAACAAACCTAAGAAGGCCAAGACCTTTGACTCCAAGGTACGATGCATTTTGGATTTCAATTCACGAAGTGATTAAGTGTATGACATCTTACGAAAACATTGGTCTATTTTATCACTTGATAAAACCCTGCACGACCTAGTTGGAGCTACCCCCGCTGTGACATACAGGAGAGCACGGAATCTACATCACCATTTGGTACATACCTATCACAAGGGGGATACAATGAAATTTCTTTTTGGATCCAAAGGCCCAGCATGGGGTTGTTCCCCTTGCGGAAAGTGTGTCGCCTGTAAAAATGTCAGTATAGCTAAGGATTTTACTAATGCGGATGCAAGTAAAAAATATACTATTACATATATCAATTGTACTACAAAAACAGTCATCTACCATGCCCATGTGGCCTTATATATATTGGGATGACAACCGGAGAATTCAGAAGACGAATCAGTGAACATATATTGGACATTGAGGGCGCAAAAGCCATTGATGATTTTACCATACTTAAACCGATTTCACGACACTTTAAGGAAATGCATCAATGCGATCCCTTGTTAGAATTGTTTTTCAAGGGCATTGATAGGGTCTTTATTGGACCACGTGGTATAAACTGGAAGCGCCTACTGGCACAAAAAGAAACCAGATGGATTTTTAGATTAAATGCAATCTCTCCATATGGGCTGAACGACCACAACAGTTTCCAACCATTTTTGTAATTGGTACTGTTTACAGCCTAATAAAAATATGTTTTCTTATTAATTCCCCTTTTCCTCATTAAATGTTTTTTATTCTATTTACCATTTTTTTCATGTCTTTTAACCTCTTTTTGTCTTATCTGTTGTTGTTAGCCGTTGGTTTGTGTTTTAACTTTTTTTCTTATTCAGATATTTATCCTGTTGGCGTGTGCATGCTAGCATCCATGTTATCGTTCATCCAGAATGACGTCTCATGAAGCACCTGGCACTTTCTGTGTCTTTATATATTTTCACATATAGTCACTGTTATTTGAGTTTAATAAATTTTATTAGTCACTTTTTTCGCGTCCTTACACTTATGTACTTAATAGTGCTCTATATTAATGGTGTTATCTATTTATATATTTATTCATACACTACCTGTCTGTTTTATTTATCTAACTTTTATAGTTAGGTTTTTTACTTTTTTACTTTCTGTTTGTTATATTTATTTTTCACTTATTTGGGCTGTAGTAATTAAATTTCACTCTCTTCCGGTGATCGATCATGATTTATGTCATTAATATTTAATGGGTTGGGGTATTTGATATATTACTCTCATTATCCTCTTTATTCTTTTTGTTCTTATTTTCATTTTTTCGTCTACCTGTTTTTTCCTACTCTGGCGGCACTTTTCCGGTATAGCGTGTTTGTTGCCATGACAATCTTTTTGACATTTACTTTACGACTGCGTGACTTTACAGCAACACCATGTTGTATTTGTAGGCTCAAATTGGTTTGCCTACACTTTTGCTGGATGCGTATTTTCGGCAAAACGACGCATTTGCGACGTATTGCAGTTAACGCTAGTGTGAAACTAGCCTAAGGGCAGACAAAAGGACTGGGCCCAACCAGTGAAACACTGGACTGGGGAAGCCTTATATAGTCTCTAGCTCAGAAACAGGGAGGCCACACCCCGGCTTGCACAGAATGCAACAATACAGAGGAAAAAAAAAAAAAAACAGAAATTGGGCTTAACTTGAGTTGGTACACATGCAGAGGTTAAACGCATGTTCACATTGGCCACAAAACATTAAAACCTACAAGAGAAAAAAGTAAGCAAAAACCCTGATGTAACCAAGTAAAAAAAGGAAATATTCAGCTTGGTTATAATGACCATTTGCTAATCCTTTGACATTTAAGTCTCCCAGCGGAGGTGCCATGTTTGTCACGTCTAGGGAAAGCCCCTTTGTCCTTGCAATATTGGTAAATCCAGTTTGTCCTTTTGTCAACTAAATGTAACTCTACTACTGTTACATATTCCCCTACAATTCTATATTTCAGTCACAATCTCAATCTCTTCTGGTCCAGTATATTAGTTTTGACTCATTGATGTACTGATATAATGATTTGGAGCCACATGATGTCACTGACAAAGCAGAGAACTTATTCAGGCCACAAAGTTTACATGGCTCACGTTTTGGAGGGCCTCCGCCCCAATTTTGTTTTCACAGGATTGGGTATATTTAGATTTATATATACCGTATATCCTTGAAGCAGTAAACTCAGATCAGGAGACCTAGCTGTTGGTTGAGTCTTCTGATGCAAGAATAGTCTATTTCGCAGACTCCCTGTGCTGTGGCGGCCATCTTTGCACACACGCTCCGGCGGGCAGGACACAGCACCAGTCGGGTGCTTTTCCCCCTGAGATACAGCGGGAGCCTGCGCTGCGGTGGAGGAACGCTGGGGAGAGCCGGATTACAGGTCTGGGGTCCGGAGCGGTCGGCGGTGCCCGGGGAGACAGCAGACATTATTATAGCGCACACTCCAACAGCAAGGAGAGCGGCGCTTTACAGTACGCCTGCGGTGCAGCTTAAGGATTGTACTGGTAACGTGAAATAATAAGGGGGTGATGCGGTGTGCCCTGGAAGATTGGGCCCTGCATCCCCCTAATCCAATAAATCCCTGCTGGCGCCATAACTCTGGAGGGATTAACCCCCTCCCTGCTGCTCTGCCTGTGGGGGTTGTGAGGCTGCTTCGGGGCGCAGTGCCTGGGCGACTACTCGGCTGCTGCTTCATAAATCCCTGATAATCTCTCTCTATCTGGCCAGTAGCCTACCTGGGATTTGCTTTGATACTACACTCTGCTGACACTGTTGCTGTGAAATAGACTAGCCATAACTATAATAGTGATCCTTTTGTGGGGTCCTTCTGCTTACCGCCATGCAGCATTCCAAAGGTGCTGGGGCTGCTGACAAATTAAGGAAATATGTCAGAGAAGATACCCCTGATAATGTACGCACTCTCAGAAACAATCCTACGCAGAGCCAACGGGGGAAAAATCGTCCCTCTGACAGTAATGAGGAGGGAGAGCAAGATGAACTTACCCTTAAACAAGCGTCTGAGCAATTAATGCAGGCCATATCCCTCACTAGATCTTCTCTTACTGAAAAGATAGAGGACGTACACACGGAAGTGGGTCGCCTGCGTCACGATATGCAAGCTATGAGAGAACGTATCACAGAAGTGGAGACAAGAGTGTCTCATATAGAAGACACCATTACCCCTATGGAAGCTAAGTTGTCAAAGGCTACCGGCTCCGTGAATGCCTGGAAACAAAAAGCAGATGACCTGGAAAACAGACTGCGCCGCAATAACATTCGAATTATCGGCCTGCCGGAGCGATCAGAGGGTCAACAACCAGAGCAATTTCTGGAAGATTGGCTTAAAACCTCTCTGGGAGATGGATTCTCCTCAACATTTTCCGCGGAAAGGGCCCATAGGGTCCCAACAAGACCTCTTCCCCCTGGAACTCCGCCCCGGCCCTTTTTGGCGCGTCTCCTCAATTGCAGAGACAGGGATGCGATCCTTCGCCTGGCACGACAGAAGGGCCCTATTAAGTTCAATAATGCTACAATTTCAATTTTCCCTGTTGTCCATGAGGGCTCTTCCTTGCTTTTTACGGATCCGGCGGAGGCAGCCGAATGGTTGCGGTCATACAAAGCGTCTGATACACCGGACTCCTGAGTTGTTCTACTTGTTTAATGGCATTACAAATTGGAGCTCTCCGTGTAGGTGCTAAGCTTTTCAACAATACCGGATGCTGGTTTCAGTGAGGGTATCCCCTTTTCTATCTGACTGTAGGAGTGTAGGATTATACTCCTCTTCTGTTCAAGTTTTGTTTTGTATGGGTTTTTATACTAGTTTTGCTTGTTTGATAAGTTTGTTAGTCGCCATTGGTAATTTTGTGCTCTGCGGGATGTCCCTGATTCCTATTCAGATTATGGTGTGCATTTTTCCTTTTCTGAGGTGTAGATATGGGGTCTGAGATTATATGTATGACGTGGAACATACGAGGTATTAAGACTCCTCGTAAGAAAATCAAGGTCTTTTCGCAGATCAAGCGCTATCATCCCCATGTGGTAGCCCTTGTAGAAACACATCTGACCAGAGACACAGTAAAATGTACACAAAAGCCCTGGGTGCAGTGGTCTCTTCACGCATTTCATACCAGTTATTCAAGAGGGGTCTCTTTGCTGATACATAGGAATGTTAGATGGGAAGCTAGGGACGCACGATGGGACCCCGAGGGTCGCTTTGTTTTTGTACACGCCTTTATTGACACACGGGAATACGTGATATTATGTGTCTATAACCCTCCCCCGGCTAATATATCGATTCTTCGCATGGCAATGGGCTTCTCCCTAAATTACCCTGATGCTAATGTCATTTGTATGGGAGATTTTAATTTAGTCATGGATACTTCCACGGATAGATTGAGGTTAGACGGCGCGATATCTGGGGAACCCTCTTCCCAATCCCCCTCACAACTGGCACTGTTTATGGATGGCAGTGGATGGTTAGACCTGTGGAGAATACGTCACCCTGAGAAAAAGGAATACACTTGCCACTCACCAACTAGACAGTCTCTGTCTCGTATAGACTACATATTTGGATCTAGCGGTCTGGCACTATGGGTGGATAGTGTTGAACATGGCAATAGGGGAGTATCGGATCATAGTCCAATTATTCTTAAACTTAAATACAGTCAATTAATTAATACTATACCCTGGAAATTGAACCCTTTCTGGTTGAAATTAATAGATTCTAGTGATAGAACGGTTGATCAGCTGAAATGCTTTATTTACACTCATCCAGACCCTCCGAATCTTGGTTTGTTTTGGGATACTCTAAAAGCATACCTCAGGGGATGTCTATCCTCCACGATTTCTTATATTAAACGTACAACGGCGGGGAAGGATGAGGAGATGGAGCATCGGCTGAAAGATTCGGAAGCCGCTTATGTGGCTAACCAGACTAGTGGTAACAGGGTGGAATGGCTTACCTCCCAGAGGTTATATACTCCACACATAGATACTAAATCAAAACGCAAATTATTCTTTACCCGTCAATCCTATTTTGAATTGGGGAACCAGGCCAGTACACTTTTAGCTTTTTTGGTAAGACAGCATAACACCTCTAATACAATATTGCAAATCCGGGCACTTGATGGTACACTGGTATCTTCTACTGAAGGGATTCTTCGATGTTTTCATGATTACTATAAATCATTATATAGATCTGGTAGTGGTCTTGATGTCCCTGAATGTCTAGATTATTTATCGGACTTAGAGTTCCCCTCACTGAGCCCAGCTCAGCAAGCCTTCATGGAAGCTGAGTTTACTTTGGAGGAGGTGGAACAAGCAATTATGGATATGGCCAATGGGAAGGCCCCTGGACCCGACGGATTTCCCGTTGAGTTATATAAAAAATATCGAGGTCACTTGGCGCCACTTTTACTGAAGGTACTTCGGAGTATATGGGAGGGAGAGCTCATGCCCGAAACATTTTATGATGCAAATATTATAGTACTTAGGAAGGAGGGAAAGGACCCTCTGGAGTGTGGATCATATCGCCCCATATCACTGGTAAATGTAGATTATAAAATCTTCACCAAAATTTTAGCTACTAGGCTAAATACGATTATACTGGATCTTGTACACCCAGACCAAACCGGCTTTATGCCTGGGAAAAGCACCTCCATCAATATCAGGCGGGTCCAGTCGGTGATTCAATATAGCTCTCTAGAGTTAGATAATAATTGGGCATTGGCATCGCTAGACACGGCTAAGGCATTTGACTCTCTTGAATGGTCTTTTCTATCTGCATGTCTACGGAAATACGGTTTTGGGGATAAATTTATTAGAGGGATAGACACATTATATAAGAATCCCAGGGCACGTATAATTGTAAATAACTCTATTTCTGATTCTTTTGCCCTGTATAGAGGAACCCGCCAGGGATGTTCTCTGTCCCCGGCCCTTTTTGCCCTTGCAATAGAGGCCCTGGCAATACGCATAAGATCCTCTATAAACCTTAAGGGAATAAGCATAGCGGACCGTGTGGATAATATAGGACTTTATGCCGATGATATGATAATATTTATGGATAAAATGGAGGAAACATTGCCACAAGTAATAGCGACCATAGATAAATTTAGTAAATTCTCTGGTCTTTATATAAATTGGGACAAATCTACCCTGATGCCTCTATCTCATAATTCGACTCTTGGTCTTAAGGCTCTCTCGCCTCTGCCTATTGTTTCTAAGTTTAAATATTTAGGTATTTATATGTCTCAATATAGCCGACAGGACCTTCAACTTAACATTTACCCGTTACTGGATATGGTCAAATTTAAATTCAAAACTTGGAGCAAACTCCCTCTCTCTGTTGCAGGCCGCATCAATTTAATCAAAATGATATTGCTTCCCAAGCTTAATTATTGCTTTCAACATAGTGCTGTGCCAATACCCAAGTCCTTTTTTGCAAAATTAAACTCCTTAACCACTTCCTTTATATGGGGAAAACTAGGCCTAAACTTAAATTATCTACTCTGCAGAGACCGAAAAAAGGGGGTGGGGCGGCCCTGCCAAATTTTTATTTATATTACCTAGCTGGACAAGCTAAGGCGATAAATAAATGGATGCCTAATAATTCTTTGCCCAGCTCTGAGAGTCATTTACTTCACTCTGCTTGGATCGATTGCCCGCTAGGATTCTTGGAGATGAAGAAAGTTAATACTCCTCGGTTGCTACCTCTACTCCGACTAGCGAGATTAATATGGAGACAAATAAAAAGAGTTATTGAATTTATAGATATAATAGCTGAAATGCCATTGTGGAATAACAGTTATTTTTCAGAGCTACTGAATCACCCGTCTACTGATTTCTGGATCTCATATGGTGTTCTCTCGGTAGGTGACGTACATGCTCAGGGGGCTTTTGTATCCTTTGAACAACTACAAAACACTTATAACATCCCGAGATCTCAATTTTTCCGGTATTTGCAGCCAAGGTCAGCTTTTCAGTCTCATATGCGAAATGTAGATACAGGTCGAGCGATTTCATCTTTACCCCTAATAGGCATCCTCAAATCACAGGGTCCTCAAGGACTCATTTCTTCTCTATATACATATTTATTATCTGTGGGAGATGGGTCCACTATCAGTTCTATCAAAGGGAAGTGGGAAGGACTTCTTCCCGATGTACTGGGAGAGGAATGGGAAGAGATTTTGGAGTCTCCAACTAAAGTTTCTCCTTCAGTGAATAATAAGATGATCCAGTTATATATCATATACCAGACTTATTTGACTCCGACACGACTTTTCAAAATGGGTCGCTTCCCCTCATCAGATTGCTTACGGTGTCATACACGTGATGCAGACTTTATTCACATGATTTGGAGGTGCCCGATAGTTCTACATTTCTGGAAAGAGGTGACAACACTACTAACATCTTTATTGTCAATTCCTGTCCCACCTGAGCCGTTGACCTGTTTATTTGGGGTGTGGGATGCGGAGACTTGGGATCATTATACTGGGATCTTCCTTCGAGAGACACTTTTCATGGCGCGGAAGGTGCTGGCGTTAAGATGGATGGGTGGTTCCCCCCCGACTCTCAGGGCTTGGATAGATTTGGTGAATTCGATTATCCCAATTGAAAAAACACTATGCCAAAATAGAGGATGTCCAGGTAAATTTGAAAAGATCTGGGGTAGATGGAATTCCTCTCACCACACTCTATAATCTACACAGGCTGGATGTAAGTGTGAGGAGATTGATGCGTGGGGTTTTTTTTGTTTTGTTTTTTTTTGGGGACACTGTTTGGCAGAGCAGGATTTACGTATGATTTTTCTTTCGGCGACTTACTGTAGAAGGTTAAGTAGTTAAAAGTTATATAATAGGTATTTCATAAGGTACAAGTGATTTAACATGCACAGTGTAATACCTTTGTAAATTGTGGATAAGATATATCTCTGCAATTATTTGTATACTATGCTGTAATTGACAATGACAAATGCAAATCTGTGTAATGTTTGTTTTATTCTGTATTAATAAACGAATTTAAAAAAAAATATAGTCTATTTCATGGATGTGTGAAATTGGCTCGTCTCATCTATGAAGAAATTAGTTAAGAAATGCTGTAGATGCCCATTCCCACCCCAATGGCAATTACACTTGAGCTGGCCAATCCCAGAAAATGACAGTTGTACATGGTCTTCTCACTAAATTAGAATATCATTAAAAAGTTAATTTCAGTTCTTCAATACAAAACATGAAATTCGTTATATAGAGTCATTACAAACAGAGTGATCTATTTCAAGTGTTTATGTTGATGATTCTGGCTTGGTGAAAACCCAAAAATCATTATCTCAGTAAATTAGAATACTTTATAACACCAGCTTGAAAAACGATTTTAAAATCCGAAATATTGGCCTACTGAAATGTATGTCTAGTAAATGCTGTCAATACTTGGTCGGGGCTCCTTTTGCATCAATTACTGCATCAATGCAGCGTGGCATGGAGATCAGCCTGTGGCACTGCTGAGGTGTTATGGAAGCCCAGGTTGATTTGATAGGAGCCTTCAGCTTGTCTGCTTTGTTGAGTCTGGTGTCTCTCATCTTCTTCTTGACAATACCCCATAGATTTTTTATGGGGTTAAGGTCAGGCGAGTTTGCTGGCCAATCAAGCACAGTAATACTGTTGGTTTAAAACCAGGTATTGGTACTTTTGGCAGTGTGGACAGGTGCCAAGTCCTGCTGGGGAATGAAATTTTCATCTCCAAAAAGCTTGTCGGCAGAGGGAAGCATGAAGTGCTCTAAAACTTCCTGGTAGACAGCTGCGCTCACTTTGGTCTTGATAAAACACAGTGGACCTACACCAGCAGATGACATGGCTCCCCAAACCATCACTGATTGTGTAAACTTCACACTAGACCTTAAGCAGCTTGGATTGTGTTCCTCTCCACTATTCCTCCAGACTCTGGGACCTTGATTTCCAAATGATTTTCATCTGAAAAAAAAAAAAAACAACCACATTGGATCATTGAGCAGCAGTCCAGTTTTTTTTTTCTCCTTGGCCCAGGTAAAACTTTTGGTGTTGTCTATTGGTCATGAGTGGCTTGACCCCAAGCAATGTGACACTTGTAGCCCATTTCCTGGATATCTGTGTGTAGTGGCTCTTATAGCAATGACTCCAGCAGCAACCCACTCCTTGTGAATCTCCCCCAAATTTTTGAATGGCCTTTTCTTAATCCTTTCAAGGCTGCGGTTATCCTGGTTGCTTGTGCACCTTTTTCTATATTTTTTCCTTCTATTCAACTTTCCATTAATATGCTTGGATACAGCACTCTGAACAGCCAGCTTCTTTAGCAATGACCTTTTGTGGGTTTCCCTCCTTGTGGAGTTTGTCAATGACTGCCTTCTGGACATCTATCAAGGCAGCAGTATTCCCCATGATTGTGAGGGCCTACTGAAACAGACTTGGGGTATGTGTCCACCTTCAGGATGGCCGGCTGTTTGGACGGAGCGGCAAACCCGCTCCGCCCCCTTCTGTGACGCAATAATGCCGGATG
Source organism: Ranitomeya variabilis (assembly GCF_051348905.1). NCBI lineage: Eukaryota > Metazoa > Chordata > Amphibia > Anura > Dendrobatidae > Ranitomeya > Ranitomeya variabilis. The sequence goes on from NC_135234.1 coordinate 687,947,258, forward strand.
TGTTCATCGCACACATCCGTAATCATCGCACCCCAAACATAGGGCCCTGTGTTGTACCTTGTGGCGGCGCAGCAGCGCCGCAAGGTAAACGGACATGCTGCGGTCTTAAAAGACGTGCCGCATGTCCGGAATCGCAGGGCCGCCGGATGCGTGTTACCACACATAGTGGAGACGGGATTTCATAAAATCCCCTCCACTATGCTGTAACATCTGGACGCTGCGTGTTTGACGCTGTGGCTCTGCGCAGCGTCAAACACGCAGCGTTTCCTGAACGTGGAAACATACCCTAAGGGGTCTTTTTAAACGCTTAGGAAGCCTTTGCAGGTGTTTTTTGTTAATTATTCTAATTTACTGAAATAATTACTTTTGGGTTTTCATTGGCTGCAAGTCATAATCATTAACAGAAATAAACACTTGAAATAGATTACTCTGTTCGTAATGACTCTATAATATAGGAGCTTCACTTTGTTTTGAAGAACTTAACTTTTTGATGATATTCTAATTTAGGGAGAAGCATGCATATATAGAGAGAAAACTCCACTACCATGATGAGAGTCAGGGGAGGGAGGAAGAAGGCTGGAGTATACTGCATTGTAGCATGTTTGATTCTTTGATGATCCATACAGCAGCACCTCCATAGGGAAAATAAACAAACAAGCTATTCACGTGATGCAAACCGACATTTGCAGTGAAGCTGCAGCATGTTCATGATGAAGTTTGCAGAAAATCTACAGTGTAGTCGACCTATTTGAATAGCAATCATTTGTATATTGAGCAACTATTGGTACAGCTGTATTATTCGTTTCTTATACCTGACAATATATTCTTTTACTGCAGTACTACGGTATATATGATATAGACTATATTCAGCTGGTTAGTGAATGGTGTATGAGGTAGTTTTGATCACTTAGGAAGTATTACATGAAGCAGATCCTCCAACTAGTTTTTTTGCAGCACTGGATGTAAAATGCTAGGTTTGTAAAAAAAAAATCATCATACCACAAAGAATAATTTCAGAGCTTCTTCTATCTTTACAAGCATTGTCTCAAAGTTAAATTCTAATTAATAGATCTTGTAATAATTTCCACAATTAGATATGTTCCAAAAATTTCCCTGCGCCGAGAAAATCTTAAATTTACCTCTGCTACTGTACTGTGTAATGGCTGTGTCTGACTGTGGACAGCTGCTCCAATTCATGGTCAGCACATATCACAGCTCATGACCAAGGAGGGGGAATGATCAGTCACTTATAACTTGAGTATACAGGCACAACACTTCAGGGTCTCACAGATGCTCCTTTCACTAATAATGCATTTTCCTGCCTGTCTTATCACAACAGTACGGTAATTGTTTCCTCCATGTCACCAGTCGAGTATCTTCAACATGTCAGTGACACATGAGCTTAGCAGCTGCTGGCCTACCTACCACATTGACTGTTTATGATGAACAGAGAGGGCTGAAGGGGGGGGGGGGGGGGGGGGGGGTTGGGGAGTGAGAGACTTCATTACTTACCAGTAATGAGATTTTTCCAAACCCATGACAGCACAAGAGATGGGATACACCCTCCAAAAGGACAGGAAACCTACAGTCTAAAAAGCAACTTCTAATAAACCAAAAAGGTGTAAATCTTAATTCATTACAGTGGAATGTGTTGAGAACAATAAAATCTAAAAATGATCAACGTAAATCACAACTAATATCCCATGGAGGTCTGGAGTTGGAATGATGCTCAAAATCAGTGGAAAATGAAGTTACAGTCTGATCTAACTTCAGTGGAAATGCCGCAAGACAAGGAAATGATGCTCAGTTGTGTGTGAGGCCTCCACGTGCCTGTATGACCTCCCTACAATGCCTGCGCATGCTCCTGATGAGGTGGTGGATGGTCTCCTGAGGGATCTTCTCCCAGACCTGGGCTAAAGCATCCGCCAACTCCTGGACAGTCTGTGGTGCAACGTGACGATGGTGCGAGACATGATGTCCCAGATGTGTTCAGATTCAGGTCTAGGGAACGGGCGAGCCAGTCCATAGGTTTAATGCCTTCATCTTGCAGGAACTGCTGACACTCCAGCCGCATGAGGTCTGGAATTGTCCTGCATTAGGAGGAACCCAGGGCCAACCGCACCAGCATATGGTCTCACAAGGGGTCTGAGGATCTCATCTCAGTACCTAATGGCAGTCAGGCTACCTCTGGCGAGCACATGAAAGGCTGTGCAGCCCTCCAAAGAAATGCCACCCCACACCATTACTGACCCACTGGCAAAAATGGTCATGCTGAAGGATGTTGCAGGCAGATCGCTCTCCACGGCGTCTCCAGACTGTCACATGTGCTCATTGGGAACCTGCTTTTATTTGTGAAGACCACAGGGAGCCAGTGGCAAATATGCCAATCGTGGTGTTCTGTGGCATATGTCAATCGTCCTGCACGGTGTTGGGCTGTAAACACAGCCCCCATCTGTGGACGTTGGGCACTCAGACCATCCTCATGGAGTCGGTTTCTAACCGTTTGTGCAGACACATGCACATTTGCGGCCTGCTGGAGGTCATTTTGCAGGGTTCTGGCAGTGCTCCTCCTTGCACACAGGCTGAGTTAGCAGTCCTGCTGCTGGGTTGTTGCCCTCCTACGGCCTCCATGTCTCTGGTAGCATCTCAAGCCTCTGGACACTATGCTGACAGACAGCAAACCTTGCCACAGCTCGCATTGATGTGCCATCCTGGATGAGCTGCACTACCTGAGCCACTTGTGGTAGCATGAGATGGATTCTACAACCCACACAAGTGTGAAAGCACAACCAATAGTGATGAGCGAGTGTATTTGTTGCTCGGGTGACTTCGGAGTATTTATGACTGCTCGGAGATTTAGTTTATCACGGCAGCTGAATGATTTACAGCTACTAGCCAGCCTAAGTCCATGTGGGAGTTGCCAGGGAATCCCCACGTGTAATCAAGCAGGCTAGTAGCTGTAAATCATTCAGCTGCCATGAAGAAAACTAAATCTCCAAGCAGTCAAATACACGGAGGTCACCTGAGCAACGAGTACACTTGCTCATCACTAACAACCAACATTCTCCCTGTGGTTCAGGGAACAAAAACATCTTTATTTTTCTCTTTAGTTTGCCGGAAAATAGGTGTATAACCGGGAGACCCCACATCTGAACTATCTGATGTCTCAACTCTGCTCATACTCCCCTCACCTTAAAAGATTTGCAACTTCAGAAGTTTGCTTTGGAGTTTTCCTTCCCTTTTATATGCAGAGCTGTCAGGGAGAGGAGATGACCTTCTGCTAGCTGCAATACATGGTCTGTCAACTCTAATGATTTGGAACAAGTTCCCCTCCTGCAGATTTATAAAAGCCACTAATACTTGATTGTCCAAGAGGATGCGGATATGCTGGCCCTGTAGGGATACAAGGAATTTACTTAGATGCTGCTCTACCATCAGCAATTCCTTTGAATTTGATGATCGTGCTTTCTTGTTGCCAGAACAGGTTCTCTGATCCTCCTCTCCCAAATAAGATCCCCCTGAACTACATCTGCTCCTAAGTGAGACCCCCACCCCCCCCCCCCACCCCACGGGGCTCAAATTTATGGTGACAACTGGTGTTTTGTCACAATAGTGGGGGTTTCCTTGGTTGTGGATATAACTTCATTTTTGACCTTTTAAAATCAAAGTTTGGAAATTGCAACATTTCAAAAAAAAATTCAAAATTCATAATTTTTTTCACAAATTTACACAAGACATGGTAAAATTTGTTTGCTATCATGAAGTACAATATCTCACGGGGAAAAAAACAAAACCTCAGAATCAGTGGTATCTACTGGTTTCCCATAGCACACTGCTGGTCAAAATTGTAAAATTTTGCCTAGTCATGAAATTGAAAACCTGTTTAGGGAGGGTGAATGGGCCAATGTCACCCACAATCTGTATAACTAAATTGTGGAGAAAACAAAATTTGTTTTTCACCCAAAAATTACTGTGGTTACATAAATATGCACGCCCTTAAAACGAATACCCTAATGTTTTAATAAATTCAAATCATACCTCAGCCTTTTGAGTAGGAGTCCATCAGCATGGCACAGCTAGAATTGGGAGACTTTGCCCTCTCTTCCTGGCAGTAGCACTCTAAATTTGTCTGATTGTAAGGACTTCAGGGCACCCACTAAATGGCTTATAAAACACCAAAAGAATGTCCCCGTCAAATGGTATTGCAAAAGCCATTGTCTGTAAACAACTTTCAAAAAAAAAAAAAAAAGTCTGGAAAATCCCTCTAGAACCACTAAACTTTATATGTGGTTAATCAGAATCACCATTAATGATGGCAGCTGTGTACAGACTACTACCACTGTATTTAAAAGGGGAATCTGCCACCCCCTGGATGATTTTTTTCTATTACTATGGGCATACAGGTATTTGAATGGATAACCCAGTCTGACCTGTAAGCCTCATAGCTGTGGTGTAGACATTGAGAAGTTGATTTACAATCTTCTATGTTAAGGATTTCATCCAGGCTCCAGGGGCATGTGATGACGAAGAAATCACTGCCTACTGACTTCATTATACCATCACCACCCTCCAATCAGCATCATACTGACCTGGTGGGTGCTGTAATCCCACCTATGCGCTGTACAATTGTGCGGTTTTGCAAACACTGTCCACCCTTGTATGGGCAAGGTTTGAACTGATCTTCAGGCGCCAGAGCCCATAAGAAATCCTTAACATAAAAGATTAGCCAATTTCTTAATGTCTACACTGGAGCTCTGAGGCATACAGGCAAGACTGGTTTAACAAAGTACCTGTATACCCATAGTAATAGATAAAAATTGTCCAATTCTGAAGACGACCACGTCTCAAATTATAAGAGTATTCACACTTGCACAGCTACATTTTAATTTTCCCAAAAAATGAGTTCATTAATTTCATTGCAAAACTGATCTGTACAAAGACTGACAACTCAAGTTATTCTTCTTGCAATGTTTTCTTTACATGACAAATACCTGGCATTTTAACATTGGTGTTTAGACCTTTTTATATACTGTATAATCTTCTCTGTACATACGGTAGGTCTCTTATTTTGCATGATTCCAATGCATGTGATCGTGCGGGGGGACATTGGTGTTTAAGGTTACACTCCCACCGGTTACTGTTTCAGCATTATTGATCCTATGTTGTGCCATTTTTATTCTGTTAAATATCTTGAAGTCTTGAATATTTGTACGATTCAAAAAACAAACAAAAACCCTTCGTTCATACCTTGTATTTATAGGACCATAAAGTCACTTATTGGATACTTTTTGGATTAATATCAGACAAAGCTTTATTAAAAATTAATATACAGTAATTCTACAAATAACTGAGTACTGTACAAGTACAGGCACTTTTTTTAATATGCCGTAATAGTGCAATATAATACAAACATGAAAAGCAAACAAAACACAAGCATTACAAAATAAAAATTGCAGGGAAAACTGGAAATGACCATTTCCACTAGATCTGCCTACTCAAAATTGACCATTCTGATTCCATGACTTCTTACAGCCTATTTTTCATATCTAATGATTAAGGGAATCTGTCAGTAAGATTAACCTTCCTAAGCCATCTATACGGGCATACAGGTCATAGCAAGATGAATAAAAGGATAATTTGATATCTGATTAGATGTCGTATTTGAGAAATTCATGTTTTCCTTTGGGCCGGATACACCTCTGCTAATGACACTTATTTAAAATAATCTCTGGAGGCAGATTCTCAGGGAGATCTATGATCTACCCATAGATCTTAACAGCTCATTTAGATATAATAAAAATATGGATATCTGTGCAATGAGACATTGGGTCAGATATGAAGGCATGAGGTTATTCAGCTTTCCATTACCTGCATGCACATATAGATGGCTAAGGGTACTGTCACACAGTGCAATTTTGATCGCTACGACGGCACGATCCGTGACGTCGCAGCGTCGTATGATTATCGCTCCAGCGTCGTAGACTGCGGTCACACGGTGCAATCACGGCGCTGGAGCGATGCCGAAGTCCCCGGGTAACCATTGGGTTACTAAGCGCAGGGCCGCGCTTAGTAACCCGATGTTTACCCTGGTTACCAGCGTAAACGTAAAAAAAACCAAACACTACATACTTACATTCCGGTGTCTGTCCCCCGGCGTTCTGCTTCTCTCCACTGTGTAAGCACCATAGCCGGAAAGCAGAGCGGTGACGTCACCGCTGTGCTCGCTTTCCGGCCGGCAGGCGCTCACAGTGCAGAGAAGCTGAGACGCCGGAGGACAGACCCTGGAATGTGAGTATGTACTGTTTGTTTTACGTTTACGCTGGTAACCAGGGTAAACATCGGGTTACTAAGCGCGGCCCTGCGCTTAGTTACCCGATGTTTACCCTGGTTACAAGCGAACACATCGCTGGATCGCTGTCACACACAACGATCCAGCGATGTCAGCGGGTGATCAAGCGACGAAAGAAAGTTCCAAACGATCTGCTACGACGTACGATTCTCAGCAGGGTCCCTGATCGCTGCTGCGTGTCAGACACTGCAATATCGTAATGATATCGCTAGAACGTCACGAATCGTACCGTCGTAGCGATCAAAATGGCACTGTGTGTCAGTACCCTTAGAAGGGTTAGTTCTACTGATGGCATTATCTTAAAGAATCTATGTGCTATATACGATGCAATGAAGTTTCTGCTGTAGTGCCTTAAATGGTTTAGACATTTCAAATCTTAAGTGCAAATAAATTAAGATGGAAGATAAAAATACTGTCTCCATACAGAAGATTGTCAGAACTAAAGAGGAGCAAAAATATATAAAATACATCCAGTTTTGCCATTGTTTCAGCTGGACCTGGGCAGCATTCACGACTGTCAGCAATCCTCGGTCCGGCATCCTGGGTACCTCTGATTAACAGGCCTCCACAATGTCACGTCAGCTTTAAGCAGAGGCGCCCAGGATTCCAGATACAAGTTTCTCAAAGGGAAAAAAAAAAATCCTGCCCTGAAAGACTGAACAGTGAACACCAGATTGTAGTTTGAATCCTTTAGCCCAATTCTAGTCAGATTACTTACTTTTAAGTTAACGTTCAATGAACTGAACAAGACCATATCTGCAGCCTGTGCCACATTCAGTAGGTACTTCGGATAAAATTTAAATGGCCATTCTACATTTCTACAGTAAGCTATATACAAAAAAAAAAAAAATCCTAAAATGCAAGTTTTAGTTTGATCCTTCATTTCAATAGTAAACAAACATACTTGTGCTACTTAATTATTTTGGATACAGTTAAATTAATGCCCAACTTTGAATTAAAAATATAGAAATATGGCCTATACAGAACCAGTGTCAGTTCTTAAATCCCCCACATTGTCCGGCCTTCACAATAAAGTCCTTAAGCAGCATGCCATCCATTTGCCAAAAAGCCATAGTTTGCGTTACTCCTGTTAGATGATTGACACAAAATTTGAAGCAGAAATCTTCCAAATCCTGGAAGGAAAAAAAAAAAAAAATTCAATTCATAGTCAAACTTTAAAGGGGTTTTCTGGATGTATGAGAAGTCAGTCACTGACTGCTGATAGCCAAATCATGCCAATGACTCCCCAGTGCAAGCGGTCACATGGCTGCATGCAATTTATATGCTTGTGGTCACACGACTACTAGTCTCATCTGATGTGATGCCATCTGGGAGGGATGATACCTGCCCTTCCCCTCCAGAGGTTTCTTGGAGACCAGATTTGGAAGGATTTATACAATGATGGGCAAAGGGAGTAGCCTAGAATACAGGATGTGTGTGTGGAATAGCAATTTACATATAAATTACATCACGGCTGTAAAACCTACACTCTGCGGGCCACATGTAGCCCACAATGCCATTCTTTGTGGTCCCATCAAATTCCTCAGTTCAGCAACTCAAACTACAGGAATTGTTGCACTCAGTGTATGATCATCTTGATCGCTTCATTTACTGCCAAGAAGTTTGAGAAGAGAAACCTGTCTACAGTAGAGGACACTCCAGATATGGAACCCCAACGTAGATTATGGCATATAGCACTGTTGATATATTCCTCATATCCAAATATAAACCAGAGAAGAAAGTCAGCAGGCATGTAACAATTGGTGTAACAGGTGCAGAGGAACAAGGCAAGTAAATCCAGCTACCATTAACATCTAAAAAGTTTAGAGAAACGTTAAAACAAACTGCAACTACACAGTCACTAAAAGCCAATGCATTTCAGACGCTGATGTTCTTAATTGTAATGACTACTTGTGATTGTTTTCAGCCCTTAATGTTCCTGGAAGATTGAAAAAAAAAAAAAGTCAACTAAAAAGGTTTACTTAAGAAAAAAACACAAAAAAAAAACAATGTCTACAGGTAGGTGTTTGTAGCCATTTTTTGCAGGCATGTTTCATAATCCTGTAGAACCATCATACCTTGTCCACAGCACAAAACCAGGATTGGCCATAATACTAGTCCTCAGAAAGCAGGGGTGGGCTCTATGGAGTCCAAGTCCATACAGATAACTGGGGATTTACCTTTGCCTCATACCGGACTGCAGCAGAGTGTAATAGGAAGGCGTTTTCCACAGTTATCCCTCTCTTGATGATATGCTGACACAATTTCTTTAATCTGTTTTCACAGTAGGATGTTGCAAGATCTAATAGTCCTGAATGTAAAGAGCAGAAATATATATTAACTTCGTACCAGCCCAATGTATACACGGCACTAGTGCACTTGGCATTTTATCCGACATTACTCTATCCATTTATGAAAATTGAGATTTTGATAGACTAACAATAATTGGACTGTATGAATCTCAGACTAACTTGTGCTGTGAATCAAGGGCAAGATACACACTCCATTAAAGGGTTGTCCATTCCAAATTTATTATGAATCCCCTAGTGCCCACACTGCACTGCAGGCATTTGCCAGCCTGAGCCAGGACCGATGGGCATGTACGAGCTATACATACTCCCGGCCAGGGCCCTTCCAGGAGGTGAGGCCTCGTTCCATACACCTGTATGGACCACAGCTGTGCCTCCTAGTCAGCCACTAGTTGGGGCTTGGCCTCGCTCTATACAAGTGTATGGAGCGAGGCTGCATTCACTAGACTGCTCTGGCCAGGGGTATATAATGCATACATACTCAGGTCCTAGCACACAAACCGGCAAATCCTTGCAGCACACAGTGCGGGTTCATAAATCTGAAGTTATCGATTTGGAGTGTACAACCCCTGTAAGAGCAGGCTGCAGTGCCATTATTTTCAATCTGACAAACCCGATTGGTTAACAATCAATGATTTATGCAATGTTTAAAGGGAACCTGTCAGCAGTGGGCGGTTTTATGCACCGCTCAGCATTCTGAGCACTGCCGAGATGCATGCATGATCGCTAGGAATCGTGCACTATTCCTATAGCAGGTATCTGTAGGCACAACATCACACACTCAGTTATGGCTGTCGGCGGCTCTGAAAAAAACCTTTCAAGGCCCAGCAAGCCAGCATCTACCACAACTTCTGTTCTAAACCCTCTTAATAGAAAAATGTCAGCTTTTTCTTTAGTTACCGGCAGATTTGTGCGCTGCTGATGAGCACGAGTTATGGCCATGCATAGCATGTGACCGCATTCACAATGGCACCGCTGATCATTACCAAGATCAACCAAGTGCAGTACATGTTTGGACCTGATCAGTCCTCTAAGCCATTTTATACCTATAGCATCTTCTGGCGGCAGGTCCACTGTATCTGTGTACAAGTACTGTAAGAAGGCATAGTATACTGGGTAGGAAAACTGGTTAATTTCTATGACTTCTTTGGAGTTTTCATTCCAATGAGATTGGAACATTGTGCGGAAGTGTTCACATCTGTAAAGAGAAAAACCCAGTCATTCACAATCCAGTAATGTGGAAGAAGCCCAGCCATGACATGGGCATTAATGGTGGCTTGTAGAAAGGACTCAAGGACAATTCTAAGAATTCTCTTCCAAGAAAACTTAGTAGAGAAAAAGCATTTAGTTGCAGTGACAATTATAAAGCAGTAATAGTCATGAGAGAACAAGAACACGTCATTTATCGACATTCACCAAGTGTGCCCGTATTCAGGATTTCAGAGTGGTAGAACTTGACGGATTGCACATGCCCCGACCTCACCACATGGTCTCCATGTTAGATCCATGTAAACTTTACCTTATTTTTAAGACTGCTTTATGGACATGAATATCTTTTCCTTCCAAACGGAACTTCAAGTCTGCTGTTTCTTCACTATCAAACTCCCTCTTCAGTGACTCGGCGACTGTTAGAAAGTCTTCAGGTTCTAGATTTAACATGGTGAATAAGAGTAATACCTTATTAAACAGCAAATCTAATGAGCACATTAATTGCCATTATAGCCAATAACGGAGTTCTGATGGGAAAACAGCGCAAATAACGGGAATTCAGTTTTATTATAAAAAGTGACAAATGAAGATCTCACCAAATGATGTTATCTAGATGTCAGTCTGGTTAGTGAAAAACTGATAAATCAATTTTTAATTATGAAGCAAAGACATTCTACAAATTTACAAAACAGGGGAGACATATGTAATGTCTTACAAAAACTATCAGATAAAAGGCATGAGGGTCTTGCTTGCAAGCTTACAATATGAAGAAATAAGGGGAGGCTTAAAGAAAACAAAATGCATGAAGCGGTCCAAGTACAGATACAAATTGCCAAGTTAACCTTTAGCACAGCCATGACATACCTACAGAAAGCACGCGCCACATGACTGGTGGGTTTGAAAAACAAGCAAACACATCGTCTGTACAAGTAAAGTTTGTGAGATGAGGAGCGAGAATAATCTGGCCACGACAAGGACCCCACATGTAAACTTGGCCACTTTGTGACTTGGCAGATGAAGTGTGAGATGAGTGACAGGCTGCAATCTCCACTATTCTGAAAAAAAAAATAAAAATACACAAGACTTATTTGCTCCACCAAGAAAGTCTTAACATAAGAATGTAGTTCTACAGTATTCTTAAATAGGTATTTGAATTATGTCACTTTACAGGGAGTTTGTCAGCACAAAATGACTACTAACCAAGCACAGGTGCACTCTAGAGATGGGCAAACACCTGGATGTTTGGGTCCGGCAGGTTCAGCCAAACCGTTACAAAAAGTTTGGGTACCAGAACAGTACCTGGACCCACCGAACCCCATTCACTTAAATGGGGGCCTGAACATCCAGTGTTTGCCACGATATCTGCTTTAGCAAGGCTGGTTGTCAAAAATGGGGGAAACCGTTTGTATTTTTATTAATTTCAACAACAACAAAAAAAAAAGTGGAGTTGGTGGACCCCTTTTATTTTGATGACCAGCCTTGTAAACAGTAACAGCTGAAGGTTGTAGCCCCCAGCTGTAAGTTTTGCCCGGCTGAGAGCTTGCATTCAGGTTCTAAGTGGCAATATGAAACTATGTGCCAAGATTTGGCATGGAGTATGGGGGGAGTTGTGCTGTTCTATTGAGCACAAGACTAAATTTCTTTTTGTATCAATCTTAACTGAAAAATTAATTAAAAAGTTTGCCAATAAAGGCAGGTCTTCAAAGATGACTTAAGTCAAAAGTGGCCAGTTCTGGTTTTATTCCTACTACTCCCTTGAGTATTTGGGTTTTCTTTGTGCACAATTTTGCCACACAGTTGTAGGGATAAGTTTTTATTTAGTGCCATTTATGATCCTTACGAAGGGGTCTGATCTTCAGGCTGCTCTGCATTATTACCCTGTGAGGCATGCCTCCTTGTAAAGACCCCAGAAATGTGCACTATATAAAAGGCCCATATCTTTGGATGCATGTGGCAGATTAAAAAAAACAAAAAACCTAACACCTCCGGTGAGTAGCGTGAATATAAGAAAATCTGCTCACTTGACATTGCAACAGGTGCTCTAAAGGTGTGGACTAGAACATGCACTCCAGTATACTATACCTTTCATTCGTCTCCACTCTTACTGGAGAAAGCTGGTTGCTTTTGTTACCGATACCCAACTGGCCATTTGTGTTGGCTCCCCAGGAGTAGAGATACCCTTGATCAGTCAGCCCCATGGTGTGACTGTAGCCACATACAATCTAGAAAATATGGACAACTTTACCAAAGCAGATAAAGCCCTCAAAACTATGCACACAAGAAAAGCTTAATACTACCCGTTTCCAACCCATAGCTTAAATGAAAAAGCCATAAATTGGGCTATGTAAAAGATTATATAAACCCTTTAAAAAGGTAGGCTGAAGTTATTAAATTGCTTCAGTTAGACAGCATGACCGTAAGTTTGCAAATGACTTGCTTTGAATATTTGCTGTCACACTGCTGTGAGCCTTTATCTTACAAGGAGTACAGCTTGTTGCTTGAACAGATCCAGTAGCAGATCTGTTAAACAGTCACCCATTTTTCTTATTTGTAATGGTTCAGTTTTTTGCTTACTGGATCCAGTAACCAATTTTTTTTGCTTACTGGATATGGCAAGCAAAATAAAAAAATGGACCAGTTACAAATGAAAGGAAAACAGATCTGTTAATTAGCATAGACTTCAATGTTGAAAAAAAAAATGCAGTAGGGATCAGTTATTTAAATTTAAAAAAAAAAAAAGGACTAAAGTGGTGTCTGCACAACTTTTTTTCACAGATTGCTGCTGGATCCATTCTAACTGATCACTACTGGGCATGTGAAAGTAGCCTTAGCTACTCCTAGTCAGCTTCTGATCAAGCTGCTTTTATCAGTTCTGCAAAATCACAATACCTTGGACCCTTCACGGCAGCTCGTTCCTTGGCCATGTCAATGTTATTTTTATATAACTATATAGTGATAATAGTGTACACTTTACAACAATAGCTGAAGCAAACTGAAACTCACACCTCATCCCCAGCAAGCAGAAAGTAAGTAGACTGTAGAGCTGCTGAAGAAAACAGTTAACCCAGCCATTTTTTGTTTAAGCACTTTAGTTTCTCATCTGCCTTCATTTTTCTTGCCACATGGGAAGGTTTGCTTTTAGCAGGCAGAATTGTAGCTTACATTATTTAAGTTTGGTGACATGAACCCCCTCTCCTGCACAATTTTGGGTTTTGGCTATGTTGCATACACTGCAATAAAAGTGACCAGGTCAGTACAATTAAACAGGTTTTTTTATATTTTAGGGGTTAAAAAGCTTCAGAACGTTAAATTTTTTGTTTTAAAAAGTGGCTTTTGTTACGCAATGCGTAACTATTTTTACATCAATAGTAGCTGCGATCGATTGCTATTGCAAGCGACGGAGCCAAATTTTTGAAATCTGACCAGTGTCACTTTATGCGGTAATAACTCTGGAACGCTTCAACAAATCCCAGTGAATTTGATATTGTTCTTTCGTGACACATTATACTTTATGATAATGATAAATTTAGGTCGATATGTTTTGTGTGTAGTTATAAAAAATATCAGAAATTTGAGAAAAATGTAAAAAAAATAGCAATTTTCAAACTTTGAATGATTATCCCTTTAATACAGATCGTCATACCATAGCAAAATATTAATAAACATTTCCCACATGTCAGCTTTACATCAGCACCATTTATAAAATGTTCTTTTATTTTGTTAGCATTTTAGGAGGTTTAAAAATGTAGCAGTAATTTTTCATTTTTTCAAGGAAATTTACAACATTTATTTTTTTAGGGACTTAGCCATGTTTGAAGTGCCTTTAGGGGTCCCATATATTTGGAAACCCCCAAAAGTGATACCATTTTAAAAACAGCACCCCCTGACATTGAAAACTGCTGTCAGGTAATTTATTAACCCTTCAGTTGCTTTTCAGGAATAAATGCAAAGTGACATGACATAAATGAAAATGTGCATTTTTACCACCTAAATGCCTCTAACTTCTGAACAGGTTACAACAGCCGGCAGACTCTTAGGCCACTATTTGGTCATGAATTGCCAATCGCAAACATCAGGACCACAAAATCATGATCTGAGGGCACCAATTGGGATTAGGAGGAAGCCCTGACAGTCTGTTAACCATTTATAATGATGTAGTCACTAATGAAAGAAGCATCTAAGGGGTTAAACAGATTTGGACGGTGCCAACACTGATCGTGGCTGATGCAGCAAGTTGTCAGCAATAGTGTACAGCCGACAGCTGCTGGATTGTTACCTGTATTGGGAGGTCATTCTCTTATCTCAGGTCAGTTAAAAGACGTATTGGCGGTCATTAAGGGGTTTAACACCATTTTTGGGTATTTACATTTGTATCGCTTTTTGTTGCATTTTTTTAGGTATGTCTGATAGCAAACATTTTTGCAGTGAGGCTTCATTAAAATGTTGCAAGGCTTGGCTTTCACAGACTTTCCTGCAGTTTGCTGGCTGCAGAATGATATGGAGTTAGTGAGCGCACTAACATGAAGCTTGTTACTCTGTCTCTCAGCTCTTCTGCAGATTTTTGTTTTCACACGGCACCAGAGTTTAGTCAGCAGTTCATTCTCATGGAAGTTCAGGAAATCTCATCCCGAAGCCAGCAATGCAGGAAAACCGCCTGTAAGCCAAAAGGTGCAAGTTTATCAAAGGAATCTATTTCATGCTGCAAAAACAGGGGCAGCCATGTATACTTAAGGGTGCAGGCAGAAATCTGTTACTTGTATGCAGGATCGCATCATAATCCTTGGATTGACCGTCTGCTCTCCTGATGCGAGTGGGACATGTATTTCTATGCAGCTGTCACTCAGGTCAGGAGAACTCAACCACCAGTCCGAGGACTGCAATGTGATCCTGCACATAAGTAATATGGCCGACTGTACCCTTACTCTGAAACGATGCTAGGTTTTGGAGAAAAAAAACAAAACTGAAGAGCCAGGAGGGTGGGAGGGAGAGATCTGTCAATCATGGAGAAGCACATCGCACCTTTATATACCTGACCATACAGATAAGGCTAGTTTCACATTTGCGTTTAAAATGCAATCGCAGGTGGTGAAAAAAACGCATGTAAACGCAGCAAAACGCCGCGTTTTTAGACGCATGCGTTTTCGCATGCGGTAAAAAAAACGGCGTTTTGCCGCGTTTACATGCGTTTTTTCCTGCGTTTGCGTTTTTGAAACGCATGCTGAGAAGTGTGTGACAGCTGCCTATCATCAAAATCAACAAGAAAACCCACTATAAATAGAAA
This sequence comes from Ranitomeya variabilis, assembly GCF_051348905.1. Classification (NCBI taxonomy): domain Eukaryota; kingdom Metazoa; phylum Chordata; class Amphibia; order Anura; family Dendrobatidae; genus Ranitomeya; species Ranitomeya variabilis. The sequence goes on from NC_135234.1 coordinate 687,962,406, forward strand.
TAGCTAGGGTTAGGATCCCTAGGGTTAGGGGTAGGGTTAGGGTTAGGATTAGGGTTGAGTGACTTCCTTTTTTGAAGTCGAGTCGGTTTTCGCGAAACCCGACTTTCTCAAAAAGTCGAGTCGAGTGAAATCGGCCGATCTTGAAAAGTCGGGGTCAGGGGATCGGCCGAAAAAACGAAACCCAATGCAAGTCAATGGGAAATCTATATAATTTTTATATTTACTTCAGCGCGATATAGCAGAAAAGCCGGTAATTCAATTGCCTGCTTTTCATTTCTCCTGCCTAAACTCGACATATGAGACATGGTTTACATACAGTAAACCATGTCATATCCCCCTTTTTTTGCATATTCCACACTACTAATGTTAGTAGTGTGTATGTGCAAAATTTCGGCGCTGTAGCTATTAAATTTAAGGGTTAAATTGCGGAAAAAATTGGCGTGGGCTCCCGCGCAATTTTCTCCACCAGAGTGGTAAAGCCAGTGACTGAGGGCAGATATTAATAGCCAGGAGAGGGTCCATGGTTATTGGCCCCCCTGGCTACAAACATCTGCCCCCAGCCACCCCAGAAAAGGCACATCTGGAAGATGCGCCTATTCTGGCACTTGGCCACTCTTCCCACTCCCGTGTAGCGGTGGGATATGGGGTAATGAAGGGTTAATGTTACCTTGCTATTGTAAGGTGACATTAAGCCAGATTAATAATGGAGAGGCGTCAATTATGACACCTATCCCTTATTAATCCAATTGTATGAAATGGTTAAAAAAACCACAATATTGCAAAGTATTTTAATGAAATAAACACGTTGTTGTAATATTTTATTGCTCTCAATCCACCTGAAGACCCTCGCTCTGTAACAAAGGAAAAATAAACCAACAATATACATACCTTCCGATGATCTGTCACGTCCCACGATGTAAATCCATCTGAAGGGGTTAAAATATTTTACAGGCAGGAGCTCCGCTAATGCAGCTGTGCTCGTGCCTGTCAAACCCCGGTGAATTAAGGTAATGTAGGTCAATGGCCTGTAGTTACCTTCATTCGCTGTGATGCGCCCCCTGCTGGATGTCCCTCAAACGTGGGAAAATATTCAGGAAAGTTACCAGGCTCGAGGTCATATGAGGACATCCAGCAGGGGGTGCATCACCGCGAATGAAGGTAACTACAGGTCATTGACCTACATTACCTTCATTCACCGGGGTTTGACAGGCAGGAGAACAGCTGCATTAGCAGAGCTCCTGCCTGTAAAATATTTTAACCCCTTCAGATGGATTTACATCGTGGGACGTGACAGATTGGAAGGTATGTATATTGTTGGTTTATTATTTTTCCTTTGTTACCGAGCGAGGGTCTTCAGGTGGATTGAGAGAGCAATAAAATATTACAACAACCTGTGTGTTTATTTCATTAAAATACTTTGCAATATTGTGTGTGTTTTTTTAACCATTTCATACAATTTGATTAATAAGGGATAGGTGTCATAATTGACGCCTCTCCATTATTAATCTGGCTTAATGTCACCTTACAATAGCAAGGTAACATTAACCCTTCATTACCCCATATCCCACCGCTACACGGGAGTGGGAAGAGAGTGGCCAAGTGCCAGAAAAGGCGCATCTTCCAGATGTGCCTTTTCTGGGGTGGCTGGGGGCAGATGTTTTTAGCCAGGGGGGGGGGCAATAACCAGGGACCCTCTCCTGGCTATTAATATCTGCCCTCAGTCACTGGCTTTACCACTCTGGTGGAGAAAATTGCGCGGGAGCCCACGCCATTTTCCGTGATTTAACCCTTAAATTTAATAGCTACAGCGCCGAAATTTTGCACATACACTACTATTAGTAGTGTGGAATATGCCAAAAAAAGGGGGATATGACATGGTTTACTGTATGTAAACCATGCTCATATGTCGGGTTTAGGCAGGAGAAATGAAAAGCCGGCAACTGAATTACCGGCGTCTTCTGCTATACCACGCTGAAGTATATATGTGTATATCTATCTATCTATCTATCTATCTATCTATCTATCTATCTATCTATCTATCTATATATATATATATATATATATCTATATATATATATATCTATATATCTATATATATATATATATATATATCTATATATATATATATCTATATATATATATATCTATATATATCTATATATCTATATATATATCTATATATATCTATATATATCTATATATCTATATATCCGACTTTGGAGCGAAGATCGCCGACCCGATCCCACAGTGAGATTGGGTCGGGTTTCACGAAACCCGACTGCCAAAAGTCGGCGACTTTTGAAATTGGCCGATCTGTTTCGCTCAACCCCAATTAGGATCCCTAGGGTTAGGGTTAGGATCCCTTTATCACCTTGATGGTGGGGGGTGGCTTATGGGTTAGGGTTTGGATCCCTTTATCACCTGGATGGTGGGGGGTGGCTTAGTGTGTATTTTTGTTTTTTTTATTAAAACGCAAGCAAACGCATGTGCTTAAAAATGCATGCGTTTACATAGACAGCAATACTTTTTTGGGGGCAAAAAAACGCCTCTAGAAATTACTACATGTTGCATTTCTGCAACCAAACGCAAGCATAGAAACGACGCATGCGTTGGCAAACCGCATACAAAAAAACACATGCGTTTTTAATGTTAAATATAGGGAAAAAAATGCATGCTTTTTTTGCACTAAAACGCAGCGGCAAAAAATGCAAATGTGAAACCAGCCTTAGCTAGCTTTTGATCAAGCGATCTCTCCACACACACTTGTCTAAGTGTTCCCATTCCCTCTAACAGCCATTGTCTATCTGGCAACAGTTCCTCTCCAGCCAAACAAGGTTTTGGCAATAAATCGAACCACCGTTCCTCATTTCACCCTGTAATTGTCAGCGGATAGCTGGCTGATCCTGAATAAGTCAGTGGGTTCAGATAATGGATTTTATTGGTGTGGGGGGCCTTCAGAATCATGAACGTGCCCTGCTCTGGCGATTGGTGTAAAGGTCCCAGCTGTTGTCAACCCCCACAATCTTATCAATAAAGCCCATGAATGGGTGATAAAGGGGTATACGGATTGGAAGCTAAAGGGTTGTCTCATCATAAGTGGGTAAGATTACAGTGACCCAAAAGCAATTTAATAAGGATTTCTCACCTGCACTATACACGCTTGCTGGACAAACACCACTTTACAGGGAATTAGCTGGTTTCCAGTACCTCCAACTCCAAGCTGACCAGTACCATTGTAACCCCAGCCATAAACCTGAGAGAAGGGGGAGCAAAAGACAAAAATTTAGTGTTGATGTATCTGACAGCAAATTTTGGCACAACAGTGGCATGGACAATTAAGGACAGATCTGTTAATGACCATTTATACTGCCAGCTTACAGTGACTTACGAGAGAAGTTATGAAGTGTTGTCCGCTAGACAATCACTAGTGTTCATGTACACAACCATATATTTCATACAGAGCGGTCACAGGAGTTTTAGTTCAACATAGACAAGTACATAGGGTGAGCTCCCTGAATCAACTCCACGGAATCTAGCACCCACAATGTGTAATATTCTGTTTTTCAAGAGATGTATTGAAGCACTCAACTTTTTCGTGAATGAAAAAAGCAAAAAAAAAAAAACCCACCACATTATATATGGCAGAGACTTCTCCTGACAAAGCCCAGGGTTGGTGAAACAAGCATAGGGGTACTAGTTCACACCACTTCTTTATCTTCACTTTTCATTGCATCATGTTTCAAGGTATCTGTCACGTATAGGCGCACAGGCCAAGATGGATTCTGCATCCATACATGGGTACGTTCACACATTGGTTTTGCTGCATTTTTTCTCTGCAGGCAAAACCTCTTGGCAGTAAAGAAGCTGCTAACAAAAAACAGGTTTTGCTGTGTTTTTATCAGGTATATTTGGTATATTTGTCTCTTGTGCATACTGAAAATTTCGCCCCAGACACAAGCCCTTCATTCCCCGAGATCAGCTGCAAACAGGTGAGAGACCTGCCCTTCTGTCCTGGCTTTTTCTTCAGCCTCTGTTCAAATGCTGCAGTATCCTATTGCTGTGGATGGCCTGGCTCTTGCCTAAATCAAAAGGTCGTCACTGCAGCAGCAATAGCATCTTCCCCACTGACCCTGGATAGCTGGGCTTGTTCTTAACCTTACAGGGCCCTTCTCATGGCCTTCCAGGCCTTGATGCTGCCTGACTGGACCTTGAACTTCTGCAGAGCTGACTGCCCAGACGAGGCGCTCCCGCCCAACTGATTCAAATTCTCAGCTGTTCTGAACCCAGTCACTAGCTCCTCCCACATTAGCCATCTACTTGCTGAAACTAACCCCACCTAGTGGACAAACTAGGGAATTACGCTTTCCCCATCTATAGAACAGTACATTTACATGCCAGGGAAGTGCACAACATGGACACTTACAAGACATTACAAGTAATATTTACAGACAGCTCCTGGTGTCCCTTACATATGATTAACCCTCTTTCCTCTAGATATAGAGGATGCACCTTTGGCACCGTCAGAGGCAAACAGGCCCTCTACTTTATTCTTTGCATTTTACATTCCTTTACATTAAGCTTTTCAACGATTATCTAAAAAGTAAAAAAAAAAAAAAAAAGTTTTCTAAGTTTTGAGATGTGGGAAGAAATTGGTGCCAATTTTATTTTGCCCCATACTGCTAAAATAATGGCAGAAGTGGCAAGCAGCTCGGCCAAGTCACGAGAGTGGTTGCTGGACAAAGTTCCACAAGGCTTTATACAGTAATTGGGGTTGGCACTGAGGTTTGAGCACAGGAGGAACACTAGGCCGGGGTGTCCCTAACCTCTAAGACAGTGTTCCCCAACTCCGGTCCTCAAGAGCCACCAACAGGTCATGTTTTGAGGATTTCCTTAGGCTATGTTCACACGATCCTTTTTTTCGCTGCGGAATTTTCAGGTCCTGATTTGTGAAAACCGCAGTGCAAAACCTGTGGTGGTTCACTGCGGTTTTCAGTCCTTTTTCTACTGCGGATTCCACTGCGGATTTCCAGCTGCATTTTCCTATTGGTGCAGGTGGAAACCCGCAGCGCAATCCGCAGAAAGAATTGACATGGTACTTCCTTTTTTCCGCAGAAAATCAGCGCGGATTTTCCAGCGGGAAAAAAGGAACGTGGGAACAGCGGTTTTCTTTTTCCATAGGGTAACTTTGTACTGTACCCTGCATGGAAAAAGGATGTGGATCCGCAGCTGCAAGTCCGCTGCGGATCTGCAGCAAAAACCGCATCGTGTGAACAAGCCCTTAGTATTGCACGGGTTACTGAATGCTTGCCTGTCCAGGTGATGCAATCACCACCTGTGCAATACTAAGGAAATCCTGAACACATGACCTGTTGGTGGCTCTTGAGGACCGGAGCTGGGGAACACTGCTCTAAGACCACCCTGAGTGATTAACCAATTAAAGATCGGGCCATTCTCAGGTTATCTGCACATTTAATGGTTTTCAAATTCTCGTTTGGATATTAAAGCAATTTTTGGCTGTTACATAATTCATGGGCCTGAATTTATACGTCTTTTTGCGGCGATCAGGGGGAAAATTTAATTTAATGTTAAATAGGAAGTGTATTTTTCACATTTAAGTTTTTTCCCATGAACACAATGGATCGCCAAAATATTCGCTTTTTCTTTCATGAAAAAAAAAAAGTTTACTATCTAAAATTTGACAGTGCATGCCTATAAATGGCAATTCAGACTTGCTTGCCAACTTTCTTATTTTACACACTGTCCACCATAATGGTCATTTGACCAGTTTTTTGTGTTTGTTTGTTTTTTTAACATGAAAACTTTACAGAATTGGCCCCACAAGGTCACCAATCCTTTTGAGGGACCTCCCTCACATGCAGGTGTCCCTGGCCTCGTAAAACAGTATGTGGAGGCAGCAATTAGTGCGGTGTGGATGTGAGAACTGGCTGTGGGGGTGCGCTTAGGTCATGGCCAGCCTATTGTTATAGGAGAGTTGATGACAGACAATCCCTTTACAGTCACATGATCAGAGTGGTGTTCATTGAAGTGTGTAATTAAATGTTTATGTAAAAAAAAATATATATTTTTTTATGTTTGTGGGGACTGTTAATCACTAAAAAGGAAACCCTGCAAAAATTTAACAATTTGACCCCCAAGAGAAAAAAAAAAAAAAAAATGTTTACCCGTTACAAGGAAAAATGGTCTTTTGCCAAGCCATTCATCACTTGCAAAGATGACACGAGTCTGCCAAGTCCCAGCAGCTGCTATTCCAGCAGAGACCCATCGATTGCCAAGGTCAGACAAGTATCAGCCATGCCGATGCTTCTGTTCGCTGCACAATATTTATTGAGCGCTAGGTAGCTAGCAGAAGTGAAGACAGACGCGATAATAAAATGCTTGTGTCTTCTCCCCAGGGTCCCTGGATGTCTCCGATAGCTGGTGTGAGAACCTATGCCTATTGATCCTGCGCTACAAACTTACACTGAAACAATGCTAAAGTATAAAACCAAGTGCCGTAAAAATATGGCACTTAGATGTTCCGGTTAAAGTGCAACCCATGGCAAGTTTGAGAAGAGTATCTAAAGATTTAAACATAGGAAGATAAAAGCATAACAACATTTTCCTGCTACTTTTTTTTTTTTTTTTTTTAAAGGGAAACTGTCAACAGGTCTTTGTTACCATATCAGAGCAGCATAAAGTGTGTGGGGGGGGGGATTAGTTACCTTCATCACTATCAACATAAATAAAATTAGAATAAAAAGCCATTTAATCTGTTAAACTCGAGAAGTACAATATGAAAAATGTCCATGCCGTGTATCACTGCACTGGGATCGGACACCTGATTTCACGATACAAACTGCATAGCCTCATTAGACCTAAAGTCTAACAATGTGGTGACTACTTTGATAATGTCATAATGGTGGCAAAATCTAAACCACATCTTCGCCCTCCTCAGTGTCCCTCCTCCCTGCTCAGTACAAGCTGCAGTAGTCAGGCTTGGCAGACTAATATGCTTGGACTCAGGGGCTCTTACTCTTTAGCCAAAACACCCAAAATGCTAAATTTCATGTACAGCCTCTGACAAGGACTTTCACACCAGCCTCATTTGGTCTAAGATGTATTTAACCCCTTTCTGCCAGCTGACGGAATAGTTTGTCAGCTGGCAGATCCCCCGCTTTGGGGTGGGCTCCGGTGGTGAACCCACCTCAAAGCCACAACATGTCAGCTGTTTTGTACAGCTGACATGTGCGCACAATGAGCGCGAGCGCAATCGCGATCTGCCCATTAACTAGTTAAATGCCACCGTCAAGTGCTGACAGCGGCATTTAACTAGCGCTCCCGGCCGTGTGGCTGGAAGTGCTCGCACGGCTGACCCCCGTCACATGATCGGGGGTCAGCAGTGCATCGCCATAACAACCAGAGGTCTCCTTGAGACCTCTATGGTTGTTGATGGCTGATTGCTTTGAGCGCCACCCTGTGGTCGGCGTTCAAAGCAATCCTGCATTTCTGCTACATAGAGGTGATCTGTGCTTCACCTCTATGTAGCAGAGCCGATCGAGTTGTGCATGCTTCTAGCCTCCTATGGAGGCTATTGAAGCATGCCAAAATAAAAAAAAAGTGTTTAAAAATATTAAAAAAAATATAAAAGTTCAAATCACCCCCCTTTCGCCCCAATCAAAATAAAATAATAAAAAAAAACCTTACACATATTTGGTATTGCCGCGTTCAGAATCGTCCTATCAATAAAAACAAAGGATTAACTTGATCGCTAAATGGCGTAGCGAGAAAAAAAAATCAAAACGCCAAAATTACGTTTTTTGGTCGCCGCGACATTGCATTAAAATGTAATAATGGGCGATCAAAAAATGTATCTGCACCAAAATGGTATCAATAAAAATGCCAGCTCGGCACGCAAAAAATAAGCCCTCACCCGACCCCAGATCACGAAAATTGGAGACGCTAAGGGTATCGAAAAATCGCGCAATTTTTTTAGCAAAGTTTGGAATTTTCTTTTCACCACTTAGGTAAAAAATAACCTAGACATGTTTGGTGTCTATGAACTTGTAATGACCTGGAAAATCATAATGGCAGGTCAGTTTTAGCATTTGGTGAACCTAGCAAAAAAGCCAAACAAAAAACAAGTGTGAGATTGCACTTTTTTTGCAATTTCATTACACTTGGAATTTGTTTCCCATTTTCTGCTACACGGCATGGTAAGGCTAAGTTCACACTAGCGTTGTGCGCCGCTGCGTCGGCGACGCAACGCACAACGCACGCAAAAACGCGGCAAAACGCACGCAAAAACGCTGCGTTTTGCGACGCATGCGTCGGTTTTTGCCGAAAATCGGACGCAAGAAAAATGCAACTTGCTGCGTTTTCTTGGTCCGACGCTTGCGGCAAAAAAGACGCAAGTGTCGCACAACGCAACACAAAAAAACGCATGCGTCCCCCATGTTAAGTATAGGGGCGCATGACGCATGCGTCGCCGCTGCGTCACCGACGCAAACCCGACGCAAATTAGCTTAACGCTAATGTGAACGTAGCCTAAAACCAGTGGCATCGTTCAAAAGTACATTTCGTCCCGCAAAAAATAAGCCCTCACATGGCCATATTGACGGAATAAAAAGTTATGGCTCTGGGAAGGAGGGGAGCAAAAACTGAAAACGAAAAAAGCTCCGGGGGTGAAGGGGTTAATATTTGCAGTTTATATTGAAGTATTTTGATTGATCCCCCTTCAGTCTGAGAAACACTGGTCCGAAACTGATATAAGTCAATAATTAATGCACATTCCCACATTAAAAATAGCCATATAGGGGAACTCCAATACGGGATAATCCTGAGTTCTCCCACCTCCAAGGTTTGTAAGATCCAAGTTTCTGGAAACAAAATGGAGTAATGACACACAGATTTTTGAACATGAAACTATCATTTGAACAAATTCATGTACTGTGAGATCCCAGGGAGTTTTATAGATCGCGTATATACTCCAGTATAAGCCGACCCCCCTAATTTTGCAACAAAACTGGGAAAACTTAATGACTCGAGTATAAGTCTAGGGTGGAAAATGCAGCAGCAGCTGCTACTGGTAAATGTAAAAAATAAAAATAGGTACCAATAAAAGTAAAATTAATTGAGACATCAGTAGGTTACGTGTTTTTGAATATCCATATTGAATCAGAAGAACCATATAATGCTCCATGCAGTTCATTATGGCCCCATAGATGCTCCATATAACATTGTGCTACATGTAATGCTGCACTAAAAGAAAAAAAAAAAAAAAAAGAAAAAATGACATACTCCCCTCTCATTGCTGCTCCTCAGCGTCCTGTCTCCGCAGTGACTGTTCATGCAGAGGGCGGCGCACACACCAATACGTCATCGCGCCCTCTGACCTGAAAAGTCCGTGCAGAGGACACGGAAGACATGGCGTCGGTGGAACGAGGGCAGGCAAATATGAAATACTCACCTGCTCCCGATGCAGTCCCTGCATGTCCCATGGTCTCTGGGCACGGCAGCTTCTTCCTGTAGTGAGCGGTCACATGGTACCGCTCATTACAGTAATGAATATGCAGCTCCACCCTTATGGGAGTGGAGTCCATATTCATTACTTTAATGAGCAGTACCAGTGACAGCTGAACAGGGGGAAGAAGCTGCCGATGCCGGAGACCGTGGGACATGCATGTGGGACGAGCGCCAGGAGCAGGTGAGTATTTGACAGTAGTTGCTCCCCCTCACCCGCCAACCATGACTCGAGTATAAGCCGAGAGGGGCACTTTCAGCCCATTTTTTGGGCTGAAAATCTCGGCTTATACTCGAGTATATACGGTATCTGCAATTGATGCAAGCCATAACGTATCAGTTCCCATTTCCTAGAATGCGAACATCTAGATATCCATTGATAGGAGTACTATCAACTGAAGGACCCACAGGTGTGATATCCTCCCTACATACCTTTTTGCTCAATTCCAGAATTGCATCCACTCGGCTCACTGTAGAAGATAAATGGTGGCACTTAATCCCCTCTATTGCTGATGACCGGTGGAATGATGCCCTAGAGGCACATACAATGGTGTCGCCAGCTGCAAACAAGCTAATCCAATTGTATACACTTCACCAATCCCATCTGACCGCAAATAAATTGCATAAATTTGGTAGACTGGCAACTGGTGAATGTCACAGATGTGGAGAATCGGGGCAGATTTCTGGCACCTCATTTGGAATTGCAGAACAACCCAACGATATTGGTGTGATGTCATAAATACATTAGAAAGGATAATTGGGATAGTTGAATGTAGTCCAGAGTTGTGTATTCTGGGAGTTGTGGATGAAGAGAGGTGGGTCCATTATGAGAGTATTTCTTCGAGACGCTTTACTTATGGCTAGGAAAGCAATAGCATTGAGGTGGATGGGGCGGGGGAGGGAGAAGTCCCCTTCGATTAATCAATGGAAAAAATTAGTGAATGATATAATTCGATATGAGAACATACCATATAGAAATGGAGGATGTCCCCAGAAGTTCCATAAGATTTGGTACAGGTGGCGTGACTCACCCTTAACACATTTAGCTACTAATGCCATGGTCTCACGATACAACCCCTGATGTATATCCCTTCCTGGGCATGAAAGTGATAATGTGGGCTTTGGGAGGTGTGCTTACTATAAACTGACCTGGAATGAGCTCAAAATCTGATAATGAAGCTGTTGGTTTTTAAAGGTGCAATGACTTGTAGTGTACATTATATTAATGCTATGGCTCTATTTGTTTTATTATTGAAAGTGTGATATCATTTATGTCACTGTGGATGGTGACTGTATGGATTATTCTGACTTTAGATCGCATCGTTATATGTTTATAACCTTCTCCTGGGGAATATTTCAATTAAAAAAAAAAGTTAAAAAAATAGCCATATGGAAAATCCAGACTATAGATTTGGATCAATATCAGAGCGAACTATCGCTATGTTGGGCCTCACCTGTCCATTGTCCGTTATGGCCATAGAGCACGTTGGTCCAGCTGCAACGGCAATGACCACCTTGCTTTGTAGCTGGGCACACACTCTGCGTGGAGTTGGCTGATTTGCTGTGGTGCCAGAACCAATTTGTCCACAGTTATTGTATCCCCAGGCAAACACCTAGGTGGCGAAAAACAAAATTTTACAATAGAAAGATCCTCCTCAAAAAGACTGCACAGTGGGACAGATACTAATCTGCGCCCATAATCTGCCTGGTGCATTTCAAGGCTGTCTAGGGTAAATTTGCACTGTCCAAGGCTGGTTTCACATTTGCGGTCGGGAGGGATGTGTGTGACAGCATACTTTCTCCACTTTTTCCTCCTTGAAGCTCCACCTACTTCTGTATGCATCCTGGGTTGCCCTGCGTACCAATCTTTAACATTGGGTACGCAGGGTCGTGCGTTGTATGCGGATGCATCCGCATGTGGTGATTTGATGTGCAGCAACTGCACAGAAATGCAAAAAATAGTTCTTACCGATAACTATTTCTCTGAGCCCATGACGGCACCACGCAGAGAGGGGATCCACCCACCAAGGACAGGAAACCTACAGATAAAAGGCAGTACCTTTCTCCCGCATCAGTGTACTAGAGTACGATGGGAGACTAAGGAATAGTCTTGATTTTAACATTACTTGAAAAATTAATTGCGATACCGCGTGGCTATTTAGATAATTGGCATAGGGCACTATATTAATGTGCACACCCATAAGTGAAGGGAGGGAATGTACGGGTGCAGTCATGGGCTCCGAGAAATACAGTTATCGGTAAGAACTATATTTTTCTCTGACACCCATGATGGCACCACAGAGAGAATTGAAGAGATTGTACATTTAGGGAGGGACCACCGCTTCCAGAACCCTTTTACCGAAGGTAAGGTCCGAAGAGGAGATAAGGTCCAATCTATAGTGCTTATAGAATCCACAACGTTCGTCCTCTGTAGGTAAGGACTTCTGTAGGTCTCCCATCAAGGACAGGAAACCAACTGATGCGGGAGAGAGGCACTGCCTTTTTATCTGTAGGTTTCCTGTCCTTGGTGGTCGGATCCCCTCTGCATGGTGCAGTCATGGGCATCAGAGAAATTTTGCATTACCGTGCAGTTGCCGCACACGTCAAATCACTGCATGCGGACACATCTGCATACAACGCACGACCCTGCGTACCCAATGTTAAAGATGGGTATGCAGGGCAATACAGGATGCATACAGAAGTAGGTGGAGCTTCAAGGAGGAAAAAGGGAGGAAGTACATTGTCATCCACAGCCCTCCCAACCGCAAATATGAAACCAGCCTAAGTTAGACATTGTTAGTAAATCTTCTAGCACAATTGCATTAAAGCTCAAGTAACAGTCAGCCAGAGAGAAGACAAGAAAAGCTGATTAAAGGAATGGACACTGCATAGTGTTAACAGAAGGTGTCTGAACAGTCGGCACCAAGGTCCTGCTCTGCCCTTATCCATTTCTTGGTTTACTGACTGATGTGAAATACACCTTGGGTACACCTTACAACTTTATCAAAATAATATTACCAAGTTCTCATGCACCATTTATTTACTCGTTACAGGGCATTTGCTCGTTTTGTTTTCATCTTCAGTTCAGCTTGTTAAATGGCCAGTGTGAACGCTCACCTATGCATTGCATCAATTTATTTAAATTATAGAAGATAAATATACAACTCTGCAGCTCTCCATTTGTGACCCTATGCTACCTTGTCTGGCAAACTTGCAAGAATATCCAAACACCACAAGTGAAAGAAACTAACAAGTCTTCAGATCACTAAATCAGTAAGACATTTAAACTGAATGTGTGGATTCTGCTCAGCAAGGTTAGGCAATTTGTTTATAAGTCTTTGAGCCTGGGCTTCTCCATGAAACATTACCTCTCCATTAGATGTTAAAACCATCGAGTGATGGGAGCCACACGCCACTTGCACCACTCTTTTTGGCAGCACATCAACGCAGATCTGAACAGGAATGGTACCCTGGACGGTGTTACCATTCCCAAGCTGGTTGTACCCATTGTGCCCCCAAGCATAAAGCTCCCCATCTAGAAAACAAAACAATAAAAAGGGTAGAATTACTAACAGCTGCACAGACCAGGACAATGAACCTGAAACAAGACAAAGGTAAGATGAGGTTTCATAAATCAAGACACCAGTTTGTGCTGCAAAAAACAGTTAGGAACTGTGACTACTTGGGGGCTCACCTGTGTCGTGAAAATTGAAAGGTGGAACTGGTGTAATTTTGGGGTGTGAATATTGCAGCAATTGTTCAGTTCTATAAATTTTATTAAAAAGGTTTCAATATTCTTGGTGTTGTACTTTTTTGTATATTCATATTAAGGGTAAGTTCACAGGGTGTTTTTTGCTGCTTTATGCTAATTTTCAGCTGCTTTTTACAATATCAGCAAAGCCTATGAGATTTCAGAAATCTCATGCACACACATTGGTTTTTGTTTGGTCAGTATTTTGTGCCTTGCCGTGTTTTGGACAGAGCATGTCACTTCTCGGCTTTTTTCACCCATTGACTTGAATGGGTGTTAAAAAAAAAAAAAAAAAAAAAAAACAGTAAAAATGCAGGGATCATTTGCTGCGTTTTGCTGCTGAAAATCCAAGGACATTAGCATGGACAAAAAAAAAAAAAACCGAACCAAAAAAGCACCTAAACCTGCATTTTTGACGCAGCTTCATACCTGCTAAGAAGATCAGGTTTTGCTGCAGAAAAAAAAAAAAAAGCAACAAAAACACCCTTGTGAACCCTAAATGTTCCAAGATTTTAGCCACAAAACAGGCAGATGTACGATGCATGCAGCTTCCTTAGCTGTGTAGGCTGGGGCAGAGTCAGCTCTTGTTATCAATGCAGGGTGTGTGCTTGAGAGCCGACATACTGCTAGGGGCCTCGATATAGTAGGATAGCAACATACACCCAGAAGGCCAAGCATTTCCATCTCATCTTAAAAGTGAGTTGCACTGTAGCTTTCATAACACTATATTTCACTGCATGCAGTCAACGCAAGGAGTTTGTAGCCCAAAGATGCACATCAATAGGACTTGTGCTTACTATGGCAATACATCTAAAACCTGAAAGTGGACGACTACTTTCTGAAATTCTAAAGTGTGGCCAGGCAAAGAAAGAATCACTCCATACTGCACAAGCCACATCTACCCTCCCACCTCTGCTGTGACCAGTTAAACACTGGATGAGGTGGCTGACACTGGTATAGTTGGCAATCACACACCTGCACATAGGTGGTGACACGCCCCCCCCACATACCTGCACATAGTTGGTGACACCCCCCCACACACACCTGCACATAGTTGGTGACACCCCCCCCCCACACCTGCACATAGTTGGTGACACCCCCCCCACACACACCTGCACATAGTTGGTGACACCCCCCACACACCTGCACAGTTGGTGACACCCCCCCACACACCTGCACATAGTTGGTGACACCCCCCCACACAGTTGGTGACACCCCCACACAGTTGGTGACACCCCCCACACACCTGCACATAGTTGGTGACACCCCCCCCCACCTACCTGCACATAGTTGGTGACACCCCCCCCCCCCCCACCTACCTGCACATAGTTGGTGACACCCCCCCCCACATACCTGCACATAGTTGGTGACACCCCCCCACACACCTGCACAGGGGGGGGGGGGGGGGGGGGGGGGGAGTAACCTGTGATCTTCAGAAGTGGGCTTGGCAGGGGATATGCACATGGTACCCCATGGACAAAGGATCATCAGGATAAGCATCCATCCACAAAACAGCATCCAAGACTATAGTCAAGGTGGGCATATATCTAGTTGGAAATCTGATTGTGTTGGGAGAAAGGCAGGAGAGGTAATACATGACCATTACATACCTTCAGTACAGACCAGTACATGGGGGCCGCTGCCATAGCAAATGCCAGTTATTTTCTTGCCACAAAGGATATCAAGTCTTCTTGGAGTCATTGTGCTTTGATTATCACCAGTTCCCAGACAATTACTGCAATTCTGCCCAAATACAAATACCTGGAAACAAGATTAGAGAGTTCTGCAGTCTGAAAACATGACCTATACATATTACTGTCCACCCATAGACCAAAAATGGGCAAGTACCACCACGGCAACATGGGCAGTATGGGAGTGCACCGAGAAGCACAGATTGCAATGCAGGATAATGATATTTTTATGTAGTGCCAACATATTCCAAAGCACTTTCCAATAAGGTAGAGACATGGACAGAAACAATGCAATACACTGCAACAGTCACAGAAGGAGTGAGGACCCTGCTTACAATCTAGAAGGACAAAGGGGGACACAATGTGCCTTTTATGTACGGTCCAGCTATTGTTTTATAAGATTTTATAGATTTTAAGTATAAGACTGTATTAAGGTTGCAGAATCCCTGTAATTGACAGTGTCTTGTCTACATTTCATGAGCAGTTAGCCACGTTCTATAAAACTGCTCTAAGAGCATAATCCGGGTCTATAAGACTGATGTCAATAAAAAGTTTTAGAGGCAGACATAATGGGAGTAGTTAATACTTTTAGACTTATAACCCCTTAAGGCTGCACTTCCACCCAATTTATATCCTCTTAATATACTGCAATCATATTATATGGTACTTACAATTGTTCATTATGATTTTCTACCCAGTTAATTATTTTGTTTGCTTTAAATACAAACAGTAAGTGTCCTGTCCCTGCAGAAATCATTCCTCTTCTACTCCTGACCTAGCTTCTCTCCCCCCAGGACTTTTGCAGTGACTCATGACAGGGAAAATTGACTTCCTGTTTCTACATAAAGCTTAGGATTCAGCTAGTCAGTTTATAGTCACATGTCAGATGTAATGGTAAAGAGAATTAGCTGCGTAGAAGGGCAAAATGAGCAATTGTAAGTGCACAGTGCCATATACTGGAATAGGATGACTAATATTAAGATACAAACTTTGATGGGAGGAGCAGTGCTTTTTCAATAAGTCAGTAAAAGGAAATGAATCATCAGGTTTAGGCTTCCAAACCGATGGCAACAATATAAAATTGGGACAGATGCGGATAGCACTGGGTTACTTACTGGGATTGCTGTGGTTGTGATAAAACCAGTCTTTACTGTAGCTCTGGTAGCTTTCAAAAGGTAAGCCTTCTTAAGACTTATTTTCAAAAAACATTTTTAAGTTAATGGTCATAAGTCAGGTTAGATGTTTGGGGGAAGGGGGGGGGGGGGGGACGGGGGAGAAAATAGGAAAATAGGTATTAAGCTTACCGGTAATGATGTTTCCAGGAGTCCATCCTGACAGCACCCTGGAGGACGTCCTCCTCCCCTTGCTGGGACAGGAAACACGAGAGTTTAAAAGGTCCGGTCCCACCCCCAATCCTTAGTGTTGTAACAAGAACAGTCTCAAGGGAAATGCAAAAAAATATATTTTAATGGTCAAAAGAACACATTACATCATGTACCAAGAACATATTACATCATATGCTAGGAACATACTACATACATGTCAGGCTTATATTACAAATGCATAACAATATTATCAGGGAGTGAACTACCCATGCTCTCAGGATGGACTCCTGGAAACATCATTAACGGTAAGCTTAATACCCATTTTCCAGGACGTCCCTCCTGACAGCACCCTGGAGAGTACCAAAGCACCTCCTCAGGGTGGGATTACCGCTTGGAGAACTTTTCTCCCGAACGCAGTATGTTGACCGGACAAAACATCAAGTTTATAGTGTCTACAAAAGGTATTCGCACTAGCCCATGTTGCGGCCTTACAAATCTGCTCTAGAGAGGCGCCTGCCCTCTCGGCCCAAGAAGTAGCTATCCCTCGAGTAGAGTGTGCGTGGAGACCATTTGGAGGTGGAATCCCCTCCAACTGGTAGGCCTCTGAGATCAGACGTGATCCAACGAGCGATGGAGGCCTTAGAGGCCTTTTTTCCTCTATTCTTACCACCGAACAAAATAAACAGATTTGGGTCAATGCGCCATGAGTTGGTGGCTGACAGGTAGTCAAGGACCGCCTGTCTGACATCAAGGGAATGCAGAGCTTTTTCTTTAGAATTAGAAGGGTTACTACAGAAGGATGGTAACACGATTTCCTGATTCCTATTTTTGAGCGTTCCCACTGTAAGGATTAAGCTATCATCTCTAATCTGGAGGTACGGGTCTTTTGTGCACAGGGCCTGAATTTCCCCCACCCTCTTAGCCGTGGTAATTGCTACTAAAAATGCTGTTTTACGTGTCAGGGCTGAAATGGACATGTTATCCGCCGAGGCCTAATTATTTTTAGAGGAATCTGAGGACCAGATTAAGGTCCCAAGGAGGCGATAATTGTCTAATGGTGGGGCGCAACCTTTGGGTGGCTCTGATAAATCTAACTATCCAAGGGTGTGTCGCTAGGGGATAGTCTAGAAAGGAGCTAAGTGCCGAGATCTGCACCTTCAAGGTGCTTGGCTTACGCCCTTTATCAAATCCGGCCTGCAGAAAGTCCAGAATTCTGGGTAAGTCGGGAGTGCCTGCCGCAACCTCAGACCTGCCACCCTCCAGACAGAAAGGCCTCCAGATCTTCAAGTAGATCGCCGATGTGACCAGCTTCCTACTGGCCTTGATAGTGGATATGACTTGGTTCGACAGACCTCTTGCCTTCAGGATGTTCCCTTCAGGATCCAGGCTGAGAGATGTAGCTTCTCTGGGTTCGGGTGATACACCGGGCCCTGGTGGATTACATCTGCTCTGTGAGGAAGCTCCACTGGGTTCTCGATTGCCAGGTCCACTAGAAGAGAGAACCAACTCCTTGGCCAGTATGGAACAATCAAAATAACTGGAGCTTGATCTTCTTTGATCTTTCTGAGAACAGCTGGAATTAGTGCCAGAGGAGGGAATGCATATGAGAGGGGCTCCGTCCATTGCTGGCTTAGACCATCTATCCCTTCCTGCAGATCCCAGGGGTTCAGCGAGAAGAATCTTGAGACCTTCGAATTTCTCCTGCTTGCGAAAAGGTCTATACTGGGAGTTCCCCAACAAAGACAACTCCTGGAAGATGTCTTGGTTGAGTTCCCACTCTGTTGCAAACACTCTTCTCCTGCTCAAGTAGTCTGCTATGGTATTCTGGGAGCCTTCTAGATGAATTGCCGAGATGGAAAGTACCGATCTTTCTGCCCAGCGAAATATTCTCCCCGCCAGCTCCTGCAGCGGATGGTGTCTTGGACCTCCTTGGTGTTTCAGAAAGGAAACCGTTGTCACATTGTTGGACAATATCCTGACGTGACAATTCTCCAGAGTGCGACGGCTCCTTCTCAGGGCTTCCCAGACAGCATACAGCTCTTTGAAGTTGGATGAGTTGTGAACGACGTCTGGAGGCCATCTCCCTTGTAGGATCCTGCCTTTTAAATGAGCTCCCCAGCCCCAGGCGCTGGCGTCTGTAGTAACTACCACGTAGGGATCGGTAGACCATAGCACTCCGATTCTTAGTTTCTCTGGGTCTGTCCACCAAAGAGGAGATCTTCGTACTGGATCCTGGTAGACAAAGTACTGTCCAGAGAAGACTGATGACGGTCCCACTTGGAGAGAATTAAACTCTGCAGAGGTCTTGAATGGAACTGTGCCCATCTTACACACGGTATGCAAGCCGTCATCAGGCCTAGCACTCTCATGGCCATCCTTGAGACTCTGCGTTCTAATAGGAGTCTGATCTGAATCTGTATTGCCTCCAGCTTGGACTCGGGTAGTAGGGATATTCTGTTTGCAGAGTCCAGACATACCCCCAGGAAGATCTTTCTGTGCTCCGGAATCAGGTCGGATTTCTGCCAGTTTATGATCCATCCCAATTGTTCCATCACAGATATAGTTCGGTTCCTGTGATCCGACAGGATTTCTGGTGTTCTTGCTACCAAGAGAAAGTAGTCGAGATATGGGACTATTATGATCCCTTGGTTTCTCAGGAAAGCCACGATCTCTGACACCAACTTTGTAAAAACACGAGGTGCTGAGGCAAGTCTGAACGGAAGGCACTGAAACTGGTAGTGACAGGTCCCGGACGGCAGAACTACCGCAAACCTCAGAAGCCTGAGATAGACAGTGGACGGGGACCTGATAATAGGCACTCTTCAGGTCTAGAGTGCACATCACAGAGTCTTGATCTATGAGGAGGATAGCCGATCGTATTGACTCCATACGAAACCTCTTGTACCTGACCCAGGCATTCAGAGGTTTCAGATTTACAATTGTGTGAGAATCGCCGGATGGTTTCGTTATGGAAAAAAGGGAAGAGTAGTGTCCCTGGCCTACTTCTAGTGGTGGCACTGGTACTATGACTTCTGAGGAAAGCATATCCATTAAGTCTATTAACATGGGAGAGTCTCGCATAACCACCGTAGGTACGATGTACCTGTGGTGGAGGGGAGTAGAGCTCGATACTGTAGCCTTCTGACAGTCCGAAGGACCCACTGATTTTGAGTGATTCTGTCCCAGTTTCTCGCAAAATGGCGAAGCCTTCCCCCTATAAGAGTGGCGTCATTGCGACTTAGATTTAGAGGGGCTGAAGAAGAAACTTCTGTTCTTATTACCCCGGCCACGGGAACCCCTATTAAAACCTCTATTGGACCTTCCCCCTCTGAAGTCGGACTGTCTTCTGAAGGGAAACCCTCTCCGAAAGGACAGACCTTTTAGGCTTGTCCTCTGGAAACCCTTTTTTCTTGTCAGAAGCCGACTCTAAGATAGTATCTAGGGAAGGACCGAATACCCTTGCCCCTGAAAAGGGAATTGAACACAATTTTGTCTTGGAAGCATTATCGCCAGACCAAGACCTTAGCCAGACCGCTCTCCTAGCCGCATTGGATAATGACCCATTTCTGGCTGAAAATCTGACCGATTCAGCCGTCATATCAGATAGAAAAGCTGTGGCAGATCTCATTATGGGGAGAGAATTTAGGATTTCGGACCTCGGGGTCTTATTAGAGAGATGCTCCTCCAATTGACCCATCCAGAGGTGCATAGACCGGGCTACCGAGGTAGCTGCAATGTTGGTCTTAGAGCCGCGGAAGATTCCCAGGCTCTCTTTAGCAGCATGTCCGCTTTCCGATCCAT
This sequence comes from Ranitomeya variabilis, assembly GCF_051348905.1. Lineage (NCBI taxonomy): Eukaryota > Metazoa > Chordata > Amphibia > Anura > Dendrobatidae > Ranitomeya > Ranitomeya variabilis. The sequence continues at coordinate 687,982,493 of NC_135234.1, forward strand.
AGGATCGCGCAAGTTTGATGAATCCTCGAATGGTATAGCTGTCTTTTTGGCAACCTTTGCCACCGGGACATCCACCTTGGGTATCTCATCCCATAGTTTTACATCCTCCGGCTCAAAAGGTAGACGCGCCTTAAAGTCTTTAGACAATATCAGCCGACGTTCTGCCTCCTTCCACTCTTCGAGTACCATGGCTTTAATATGCTCACTAACTGGGAAAACAGTTTGCCGACGTGACATAAGTCCCTCAAACATCAGGTCCTGCCTGGATTGTGGCTTAGATGTCTCTTCTATCTGCATAGTGCATCGCACCGCCTGCACCAGATCATTCGTATCCTCCGCCTGGAAGAGATTTCCTTTGGTGGTCCTGGCTTCCAGAAGGAAGCTCACCCTCTTCTTCTGAGATAAGGTCTTCAGAGTCAGACCTGTCTTCAGAAGTAAATTCCAGCTCCTTTGTGTCTCGCTCCCATCTGGCCCTTTTGCGACTGGGAATGGGGCTGGACTTTTCCACCATGCTAGCCAGAGAAGCTTGGACCTCTTCTCGTATTAGGGACCTCATTTCGGACAATAAAGCGGGCTGCTCATCTCTCAACCTTGGATGTGCAATCTGCACATAAGGTTTTCCCATGAGTGTCCGGGAGCTTCACGATACATATAGGGCATCTACTGGATTTTCCAGAGGCCTTGCCGGACTTCTTAGCTTGACCAGGGGGGACAGCGGGGGTTCCCTTATCCTTAAATGACATAAGGTAGGGAAAGTAATGGGGCAGCTGCTTGGTGATTGCCGATAGGGGAGTATGCGCTATGCGCACTTACCCCCTCAGGTGGCATGCCTTCCATGACTCCCGGAGTAGCAGGTCCCCGCAGCTCACAGCGCCTGACAGAAGCGCTTCAGCCGCTGTGCGATCCACACTGGCGCGCACACACTCCCCCGTACATACAGCGTTACCGAAAGTGACGGTAACGGATGCCGCGAAACCGGAAGTGACGCGGTCCCTGGGAACTTCCGCCGGAAGACTCCGCGCCCGGCACCATGCCGTCTGGATGCCGCTGCAGACCTCAGGAACCGCGTCCGCAGCAGAGAGCCTCCCACCGGGAGGAGCGGCTGCTGGTCTTTGGAGCAGAGGGACCCCCCTCTGGAGGGTTTCTGCCCTGAGCCTCTTGACAGGGGGAAGGGTATTGGCAAGCCGCACGATCCCCCTGAGCTCCGGTAAGCTGCACAGCTTTTCTCGTGCGTCCCTTGCAGGGACAGGAAAAACACTAAGGATTGGGGGTGGGACCAGACCTTTTAAACTCTCGTGTGTTTCCTGTCCCAGCAAGGGGAGGAGGACGTCCTCCAGGGTGCTGTCAGGAGGGACGTCCTGGAAATTATGTTACAGACCTTGTTAAAAAGCTCACTGAAGGTTTTAACAATGTATTACTCTAGTCCATTTTAGTCTGCCACGTACTGAGATACATAGAAGAGAAGACAAACTGTTTAAGAGTCATACTGAAACTATTGCAAAAAATATAAAAGGGAATCTAGAATACCCACCAAGAAGGTAAACATGGATTTTTAACAAAAGAAAAAAAAAAAAAAAACAATTGGTCTTACTGGTAATTCAGTTTCTAGGAACCTTCCACGACACCAGAATAGGAGGATGTCTCCCACCCTAATGGGGGACAGGAAACAGGTTAAATACCCTCCCCTTCCTGCAACCACCAGTGTTTTTCTGGACACTGTAGCATGTATAATTATCACTCATGTGCAGGAACAATTCAATACGATCATCAATAGGGAGGGAAATTAGTGCCGTCGTGGAAGGTTCCTAGAAACCGAATTACCGGTAAGACCAATTCTATTTTTTCCAGTCACCTTCCACAACAGCAGCATAGGAGTGGTACCAACAATTTAATTTCTTAGGGGGGGGGGGGGGAACAACAGCCTGCAGAACTCTTCTGCCGAATGTTAAATCCCTGGTAAAGTCTAGTCTTTAGTGCCTGGTGAACGTATGGACCGAAGACCAGGTGGCGGCTCCTCATATCTGCTCCGTAGATGCGTCTCCTCTCTGCCCATGCTGTTGACACTGAATAGAGTGCCTTTAATGACGAAGGAGGAGATAGATTCTGAGATTAGTATGCGAGAGAAGGCTTGCTTGATCAAATTGGCGATTGTTTTGCCGCCTTCTTGCCCCTGTTCCTTCCCGAGTTTCGATAAATAAATTCCGATCAATCCTCCAACTCTCGGTCTTCTGAAGTTAATAAAGAACCACCCTTCGGACATCCAGGGTGTGAAAGGAGTCTTCCTTACTGTTAGAAGGATTTGGGGAGAATGAGGGCAGCACTAGGTACTGACCTCTATGAAAATCTGATGTCACTTTAGGCAAGAAAGTAGGGTCTAGACCAGGGGTCAGGAACCTTTTTGGCTAAGAGCCGTAAACGCCACATATTTTGAAATATAATTCCGCGAGAGCCGTACAATATGTTTAAAGGGCCATTGACAGATCAATCGCTCCAATGTTCACTTAGTACAGCAAGGAATGCTCCTCCCTACTGTATAAAGCCACAACTGGACTGAAACAATGGTAATTAGCATTAAAAAAATTAAATAAATAACTTACATTGTGAGCTTGCGATGCATGACATCAGTCCAGCAGTCTGGCTTCTTTTTCCTGCGCATGACTGGAAGCTGGCATTCTTCCCACCTGATGTTGAGAGAATGCCAGCTTTGAGGCATTCGCAGAAGAAAGAAGCTGGAATGTTGGACATGTCACAACGCATTGTCAGTTATGTCAATTATCTATTTTATTATTTTACAGCGAATTATTGTTTAGGTCCAGCGGTGGCTTAGTGCAGCAGAGAGGAACACTCCTTTGTGTACTAAGTGACCGCTGGAGCAATTGTATCTGTCAGTGGCCCTTTTAAAAGTGTTGGTCTTACAGAAAATGAACAAAAAAAGAGAGCAAAGAAGAGACACTGACAGGAACAGTCAAAACTCCTCTTCTGGGACATAAATCTGAGGTCAGAACAATAGGTAAGTATAAAGGGGCTTTATTAGCTAAAAGGAGCAAGTACTTCAGCAGTGAATGTAGCGTGTAGTAATACCCGGGGCAAGAATTCATTTTGGTGCCCCCATAATGTCCAGATTTCATTTGTGCCCCCATACTGTCCAGATTTGTCACTTGTGCCACCATACTGTCCTGATCTGTCACTTGTGCCACCATACTGTCCTGATTTGTCACTTGTGCCACCATAGTATGGTGGCACAAGTGACAAATCAGGACATTATGGTGGCACAAGTGACAAATCTGGACGGTATGGTGGCACAAGTGACAAATCTGGACGGTATGGTGGCACAAGTGGCAAATCTGGACAGTATGGTGGCACAAGTGACAAATCTGGACAGTATGGTGGCACAAGTGACAAATCTGGACAGTATATTGGCACAAGTGACAAATCAGGACAGTATGGCCTATACTGTCCTGATTTGTCACTTGTGCCCCCATCATACTGTCCTGAATCCTGATAATTCTGCCCCATAATGTCCTGTTTGTGCTGCCCCCATTCGCATCCCCCCAGGGCTGGCTGGCTGGCTGCTGCTCCCTCCCCCCCCCCCCCCCATCATGCATGCAGGCGCCAGGCAGCTCCATTACCCGGTCCGCGCGGCCGCGGTATGGAGCACTTACGACCGACCGACGTCACTGTCCGACTCCAAGTATGCTACAGCCGCACAGAACACTGGCGCAACGGACGAAAGAGCACCGCAGCAGCCTGTCACACGCTCAGTGACGTCACCCGCTGCTGGCGCTTCTCTGATGCGGAAGTGCCAGCGGCGGTCAGTGCCTCTCAGCAGACAGGGGTTTTAGGGCAGGGTGCGCAGGCGCGGCAAAGCGTGCACCGCGGCCTGATGGAGCGCGGTGCATGCATCCTTCCCATAGCATAGGTAGGAGCCCTGTCTGCGAGCCAGATACGGACATCAAAAGAGCCATATCTGGCTCGCGAGCCATAGGTTCCCGACCCCTGGTCTAGACGGAGGACTATGCTGTGTTATCGTTAAGTAAGGCTCCTGCATGGACAGTGCCTGTAATTTTCCTATACGTCTAGCAGAGGTAATTGCCACTAAAAAGACAGTTTTGAGGGTAAAAACCTTTAAATAAGTTCCCGGTAAAGGTTCGAATGGATCTTGCGGTAAGCTATTAAGTACCAGATTTAGGTCCCAAGGGGGAGTGCGACTGAACTATGGGATGAATTCTACTGGCCAAGGTCATGAAGCGTTTTATCCAATGATTGTTGGCTAAGTTATGGTCAAAGAACGAACTAAGCTGAAACCTGAACCTTTAGGCTACTAGGCCTAAGACCTATATTGAGACCCTTCTGGAGGAAATCTAAGATTTGAGCAATATTCGGGTGGAATGGGTCTGGGGTGTTTGGAGAACACCAAGATGAAAATTTCTTCCAGACTTTACCATAAATGTTAGTTACAGGTTTCCTGCTTCTCTGGAGAGTTTGAATTACCTCATAGGAAAGGCCTCTTGCTCTTAGTATCTTGGCCTCAGTAGCCAAGCCGCAAGGTTCAACCTGTGTAGGTTTGGATGCAACAGGGGACCCTGGTGAAGGTCGTTCTGTAGTAGAAGTGGACCTTCCTGGGCCATTTCCAACAAAGTGCTGTACCAGCTCCTTCCTGGGCACATGGGGGGCGATCAGGATGGTAGTGACTTGCTCGGATCAGATTTTCTGTAGCGTTTGACAGAATCGGGATTGGAAGGAAGGCATAGGCGAGGTTGAACCCCTACGGGTGAGAGAAAGCATCCATGCCCTGCACTGTCTGCCCTGTTTAGGTAAAAAGGTTTCTAGTTTTGCATTCTGGCTGCTGGCGAATAAATCAAAATCCAGTATCCCCCATTGAGATACTAGGGAGAGGAAGACTTCCTGATCTAGGCACCATTCCCCCGGATGTACATCCTTCCTGCTGTGATAGACAGGAGGTGTCTTTCTGCCCAGGAAAAAATTCTTGCAGTCAGTGACTTTAATTTTGCAAATTTTGTGCCCCCTTGGTGACGGAGGTACGCTACTGTGGTCATGTTGTCGGAAGTATATGCGCACATGGTGACCCTGGACAAGAGTTGATGCTGCTTTCAGGGCCTCTTCCACCGCCTTCAGTTCTCTGAAGTTTGATGAGTTGGCTCTGACATCTGGGAACCATATGCCCTGGAAATGAGATTTCCCCACTATGGCTCCCCATCCCCTCCGACTGGCATCTGATGTAAGAATCTTTAGAGGGAACTGATCCCAGCTGACCCCTTGGAGGTTCTTGTGACAGCCACCATGCCAGGGATATCCTGACATGATTGGGAAGAGGAACTTTCTTGGATAGGGAGTTCTGCTGTCTGTCCCAGGATGAGAGTATATGTGTCTGAAGGGCTCTTGTATGGGCTTGGGCCCATGATACCATCTGGATGCAAGATGTTAGGGACCCCAGAATGGACATGGAGTGCTGCAGAGCGGGAGCCTTCAGGGTTCTGTATTGAGCCATGCTCTGTACCAGATCGAGCTGGCACTCTGGGCAGGAAGGATTTCCTTAATTTGGAATTCAGTAACACCCCTAGGAATTTCTTTTTTGTGGAGGGAAGCAGGTCTGATTTCTCCCGATTCAGAATCCAACCCAAGGATTCCAGGATTTCTAGAGTCCTTGTTACATTGAGTTTAGACAGGAAATAGATGGAGAGACAATGAGCATGTCGTCCAGGTATGGTATAATGCAAATCCCCTGAAGCCAAATGAAAATCACTGCCTCCGTCATGATCTTTGTGAACACACGAGGTGCTGACAAGATTCCGAACAGTAGGGCGTTGAACTGAGTGATCTGATGGCCCTGGGAAATTCCAAACCTTAGGAACTTCCTGAATTTTCGATGGATGGGTCCATGATAATAGGCATCCCTCAAATCTATCGTAGCCATCACCCAGTCTTGACCAATCAGGGGAATCGCTGACTTGATTGACTCCATCTTGAACCTTCTGTATGAAATTACCCGATTTAGGGGTTTCAAGTTAATAATGATTCTGTGCTTCCCTGAAGGTTTTTTTGATTAGAAATAGGCAGGAATTGTGGCCCCTGCCTATCTTGTTGGGGTACTGGGGAAACCACTCCTGCAGGCCAGAAAGAAATGCATCCCGGGGATGGAGATTCTGTAATGGGGGTAATCCTTAGGCGCCAAGGGGGAGGACTCTCGAACTAGTTTTAATCCATCTTGAATGGTACCGAGTACCCACTGGTTTGAGGAGATGGACCCCATTGGTGGATAAAGTTCGAGAGTCGCCCCCCGACACCCCAAGAGTAGTCACTGTTTGTCAGGTGTCTGCTTGACAAGGATATTTCTGCCCTTTCCCCCTTTTTGATAACTCCAGCAGCCAGTTTTACCTTTTCCTTTGAATTCTCTTTGAGAAGTTTGGAAGTTTGGTCCTTTGAGGGACGAAAACTTTTTTTTTTTGTATTTCTCTGTTCAGGCAGTGCCTTCTTTTTGTCTGTGGCCTTCTCTAAAATATTGTCAAGGGCTTGGCCAGACAGAGCAACCCTGAAATGGAATTGCACAGAGTTTTGCTTTAGATGTGATGTTGCCACTCCAGGATTTCAGCCACAGGGCTCCACTAGCAGAATTGGAGAGTACTGCAGATTTGGCTGCCACTCGAACCGATTCTGCAGAAGCATCTGCAAGGAATCCTGTGGCCTTCTGGAGAAGGGGAAGGGAATCAAGAATCACCTTCCTAGAAGTTCCCTGGGTAAGGTGATCCTCCAGCAGAGGAGCCAGCGAAATAAAAGACCTAGCAACACAGGTAGATGCTATGTTTGTTTTAAGGAGGTTAGTGGAAGTATCCCAAGATCTCCTTAGCAGACCTTCAATTTTCCGATCCATTGGGTCCCTGAGCTGAGATAAATCCTCAAATGGGAGGGCTGTCTTTTGTCACTCTAGAGCAGAGGTGTCAAACTGCATTCCTCAAGGGCCGCCAACAGGTCATGTTTTCAGGATTTCCTTAGCATTCCACAAGGTGCTGGAATCATTCTGTGCAGGTGATTAAATTATCATCTGTGCAATACAAGGAAATCCTGAAAACATGACCTGTTGGCGGCCCTCGAGGAATGCAGTTGGACACCTCTGCTCTAGAGACCTATACGCCTACCTTCGGGGTATCCCAAAGAGCTGTCCCCATCTAACGGGAAGCGATTTTTTAATTCAGATGGTACGCTAAGTCCTTTCTCAGGGGACTCCCATTCGTGAAGAATGAGGCTCTGAACATTTTCATGCACGGGAAACGTACGTCCCTCTCTGGCGATCCAGTGCCACGCAGATCTGAGCTCCTCATCCTGATCATGGGCCACAGACTCCATTAGCGGCTTAGTACGCCTAGAGCCCCTTCGTTTTTTCATTTATTGCATTGCTCCACAGTTTATCGTTATAAGGTGACTTCCTTCAACACGCTGTAACCAGCTTAACCAGATAAATTGGAAATTGTTCTGAAGAAGGTCCAGTGGGACCGAAAACGTTTAACTGTTGAAACTGTATCTGGGACGTGCAATAAAGTCAATTAACTTCATCTTACAACCGATTTGAGTGCCAAGTTTATTGTATACATATTTTATTTTTATGTCAGAAGATCGAGCGCTTCGCTTTGGAATGGCAGAAAAATAAAGTGGTAAAACTGGTGTTTTATTTCATTAAAAGAAATTTCTGCATGTGTGTTTATTTAACCCTTTAATTACTATAGGATCTTGTCTTGACACCTCTCCATTATGAAGCCAGCTTAATGTCACCTTACAATAGCAAGGCGACATTAACCCCTCATTAGCCAGCTTGCCACCGCTACAGGGCAAGTGGGAAGAGCCGTGGGAAGAGCCGTGCAAAGCGCCAAAATTTGAGCATCTAACAGATGCACCTTTTCTTGGCAGCTGCAAGCTGAGGTTTTTAGGCTGGGGGGGGGGGGGGGGGGGGGCTAATATCAATGGCCCCTTACCAGCCTGAGAATACCAGCCCCCAGCTGTGAGCTTTAGCAAGGCTGGTTGTCAAAAATGTGGGGGACCCCACGCCTTTTTTTAATTGTTTAGCGTGAGGACCCCTCTATTCTTGAAAACTAGCCTAGCTGAAGCTGACCACTGGGGGTTGCAGCCCCCAGCTGTGAGTTTTGTCTGGCTATCAAAAATAGGGGGGGAACCCACATTTTTTTTTATTATTTATTGTGCAGGAGCAGCAGATGAAAACTCCCATCCGCTGCTCCTGCTGTAACTAGTTAGCGTTAGCAGGTGTCAGATGGGATCAGTAGTCCAATCAGCTGACACCAGTGATCGGAGGTAAAGTTTATACCTCCAATCAAAGCCGAGCGCTCCCCACTGTCTACTGATAGTGTGAACCGCGGCTCCGACCAGCGGGGATGATTTCCCCACCGATCAGAAGCAGTGTTTGCTGCGCTGTCATGCTTATGACAGCGTGTCAGACACCCCATTCAAGTGAATGGGGTTCAGGTCTGCTCTGCTGGGTGACAGGCTGCATGAACAAATCATGCAGCCAGCCTGCCATCTAGCTGTAGCAGAGCCGAGTGATGTCACATTCAGCTGTCCTTGACTTTTCTGCAGCAAATACGCTGCAAGAAAATTCAACCTGCGTATTTGCAGCATTTTTTTTTTTTTCCAACATCCATTCAAGTCAATGGGTAGAAAACGCTGAAAAAAAACACTAGACAACACTTAAAGTAGTGACATGCTCTATGTCCAAAAAACACAGCAAAGCACAAAATACTGATCACACAAAAACCCAACATGTGTGCATGAGATTTCTGAAATCTCATAGGCTTTGCTCGTACTGTAAAAAGCAGCTAAAAATTAGCATAAAAAGCAGCAAAAACCTTGTGTGAACTCACCCTAAGCGTTGAGAAATGTAACAGCATGTGGAGCCTCCATCCAGACCCAACCTGTAGCTGCATCTTTTCACACCAACTAGGAATGTGATCCTGAACAATCCCATTAAGGAAAGCATGACAAATAATATTATGTAAAAGCCATAAAACCCACTAACCTCATCATTGTCATTGGTGTAGATGACTTCATTCGCACATGTACCAAACACACAGGCTAGTCGGATGGATGCCACCTCCTGGGGTGATAATAAAGTGAATAACGGCCACTTCCCAAAATCCACCATGTCCTGAGAGGGTTTCACCGCAGTTATAGGTAATCTGAACACCTAAAAAAAAAAAACACCGGATTACGTACCGGTAATGCTCTTTTATAGAGCCACGACAGCACCCACTGAGAGAGGGGATCCGCCCCTAGGAACAGGAAACCCTATGGAGAGATAAAAGGGGCGGTCCCCCTCGCTCCCACAGTTTGGGTTACAGAGATTGCGAGGAACCGCCCACCAGTATTAGTAGGCAATTTATTATCATTTTATCTTAAACTACTAATATTTACAAGAACCAATCACCCTTATCCGTGCTCATATGCAAACTAATATATAAGGGAGGGAAGTGAAGGGGTGCTGTCGTGGCTCTATAAAAGAGCATTACCGGTACGTAATCCGGTGTTTTCTCTTCGCCACGACAGCACCCACTGAGAGACTTTCAGAGACAGTTATTTGGGGGGGATTATCGTGTTAAGAACTGATCTACCGAAACACAGGTCAGTGGAGGCAGATAGATCTAGTCTATAGTGACTATAGAAGGTAGTAGGAGACGACCAGGTTGCGGCCTTACATATGAGTTCTATTGGAACCTCTGCCCGCTCTGCCCAGGATGATGATATCGCCCGGGTGGAATGTGCCTTTACAGTCTCAGGTGGATCTACCCCTTTAGACGAATAGGCCAGGTATATCGCCTCCCGAATCCATCGGGATAATGTGCCTTTGGTAACACCAGCTCCTTTTCTTTGACCCTGGAAGGAAACAAAGAGAGCCCTGCTCTTCCTCCAGGGACTAGTCCTGTCTAGATAGGTTATCACAGCCCTTCTCACATCTAAAGTATGGTACTTTTCTTCCTCCTGATTCGTAGGGTTATTATAGAAGGTAGGAAGAAGGATTTCTTGAGATCTATGGAATTTAGTACACATCTTAGGCAAGTAGGAAGGGTCTGTTTTTAGGACAATCCTATCTGGCAATATTGACATAAATGGAGGATCTACTGATAGCGCCTGTATGTCACTTACCCTTCTTGCCGATACTAAGGCGACAAGAAGAGCAGTCTTGAGGGAGACATATTTAATGTGAGCAGAATCTAGAGGCTCAAACGGATGGTTTGTCAAGGCTTCAAGGACCAGATTAACATCCCAAGGAGGTGAGTTGGGGATATGGACTGGTTCTGCTCTCTGGCAGGCTGAGATGAATCTGGATATCCATCTATCTCCTGCAACGTTGTGACTATATAAAGCCCCTAGCGCTGAAACATGCACTTTTAAGGTGTTAACTGAGAGGCCTAAATCACGTCCTCTTTGGAGAAATTCAAGAATAATAGGGACTGGAATTTCATTTGACAAGGCTGAGGGATAGAGGCTTAAAAATTTTTTCCATACTCTTACATAGATCGATGTAGTGGATCTTTTCCTACTCAGCAATAGGGTATCGATTAGTTTATCAGAGAAGCCCCTTAGTTTTAACAGCTGCCTCTCAAATCCCAGGCTGTCAACCGCAGACCCTTCACATGAGGGTGGTTGAAGGGCCCCTGGGAAAGCAGATCTTGATTCTCTGGGAGAATCCATGGATCCGAGATGGACATGGCTCTAAGCAGGGAAAACCATGGTCTCTTTGGCCAGAATGGAGCGATCAATATCACACTCGCTCTGTCCTCTCTTATCTTCCTGATGACTGTTGGAAGAAGAACCATCGGGGGAAAGGCATATGCCTTCTGAAATGTCCATGGAATCTGGAGGGCGTCGAGAACATCGGGGTTGTCTGTTCGAAACATTGAGGCGAATGTTTTTACTTGCCTGTTGTCTCTTGTGGCAAAGAGATCTATGTCGGGTATACCCCATTTTATAGTTATCATACTGAATATCCGACGATTTAACACCCACTCCCCCTGATGGAGGGTATGACGACTGAGAAAGTCTGCTTTCGCGTTGTCTATCCCTCGGACATGAAGTGCTGATAAGGACAGAAGATGATTTTCGGCTATAGTCAAGATGTTTTCGGCTATAGACATGAGAGTGCCTGATCTCGTTCCGCCTTGATGGTTGACGTAAGCCACTGATGTCATGTTGTCTGAGAGAACCCTGGTATGTGTTCCGTGCAACTGTGGGAGGAATTCACATAGGGCATGATAGATGGCTTTTAGTTCTTTTTTATTTGATGAGTCGTCTAATTCCGAAACCGACCACAGCCCCTGGACAACCTGGTTCCCCAAGTGTGCCCCCCAACCATGAGGGCTGGCATCCGTAAATATTATGTTTGAGGGTTTAACCTCCCAGGGAACCCCGATAATTAGATGATCTGGTTGTAACCACCAGGTTAGAGATTGGATTACGTCACTAGAAAGGGAAATTTTACCGTCTAATCGGCCATGTAATTTTATCTCCTCATTTAAAATTGCATACTGTAAGCACCTCGAGTGGAACTGGGCCCATGGAACCGCTGGTATACATGACGTGAAGGAGCCAAGTAAGGACATACCCTCCCGAAGGGAAATTATAGGTTTATCTAGTATAGACTGAACTTTATTCCTCACCGTCATCTGTTTAGATTCTGGGAGAAAACACCTTTGAGTTATAGAGTCTAATATGATCCCCAAAAATACCTGTCGAGTCGTTGGGATTAACCTAGATTTTTCCCAATTTATTATCCATCCTAAGTTCTGCAAGGATGAAATCATGTGACTTAATCTTTGTTGACATTGTGAGGGGGATTTTCCTACTACTAGAAGGTCATCTAGGTATGGGATTATGAGGGTGTCTTTTAATCTTAGAAATGACATGACCTCTGACATTAGTTTAGTGAATACCCTTGGAGCAATTGACAGTCCAAAGGGCATTGCTGTGTACTGAAAGTGCCGTATATATCCTTTTATGACAACCGCCACGCGGAGATATTGTTGATGTTTTTTAAAGATTGGGAGATGGTAATACGCATCTTTCAAGTCCAGAACTGTCATGAAGCAATGGGGAAACAGGAGTTTTATGGTGGAACGGATAGACTCCATTTTAAAGGTTTGATTCTCTAAGAAGGTGTTTAATTTTTTAAGGTTTATAATGGTTCTAAATGATCCATCCGGTTTTGGTATTAGAAATAACGGGGAGTAAAACCCTTTGCCCTCCTGAAGTGGAACTTCCACCAATACCCCCTTGGACAGAAGACTCATTACTTCCTGTTCCAATGCCTCCTGTTGTGATTGAGATTTTAATGAAGTCAATAGAAATGAGTCCGGAGGGACTCGGGAAAATCTTAATTTTAAGCCGGAGGTGACAAGATCATTTGCCCAACTATTTGATGTTATCAGCCGCCATTTATCTGCGAAGGAGGATAATCTACCTCCCACAGGTAGATCCGCTCTAACGGGGTTTGTCCTCAGGTTTGAAAGGGCGCTTCCCGAAGAATGCACCTCTTTGTTTGGTGTCTCTAGTGGCCCAGCGGTCCTGGTTCTTAAAATCTTTCCTTCTATTAAACACTGGCTTCCGGAACGCTCTCCTATAGGATGGAAGGTAATTAACATTAGGGAAGCCCTTTTTTTCTCTCTCCCGCTTTAGTTAAGATCTCGTCTAGTTTAGTACCAAACAGGTACTCACCCTGACATGGGAGGCCACACAATTTAGATTTTGTTTGGGGATCCCCCTTCCATCCCTTAAGCCACAGGGCTCTACGTGCTGCATTCGTGAGTCCCGCTGATTTGGCCGCCAAGCGTATGGAGTCAGCAGATGAGTCCGCCAGGAAGGCTGTAGCCCCTCTAATCAAAGGTATAGAGGATATTAATTTGTCTCTAGAGAGACCGCTTTTTAGTCCCTCTTCCAGGTCATTTAGCCAGACTAGCATGGACCTGGCGGTGCATGTAGCCGATATTGCCGGCCTAAAGGCTCCCGTACATGACTCCCAGGCTCTTTTTAAAAGAGTGTCGGTTTTACGGTCCAGTGGGTCTTGTAATGAGCCCGAATCCTCCACGGGCAGTGAGGATTTTTTGGATGTGGATGCCACTGCTGCATCCACCTTCGGGGCTTTTGACCATAATGAGAACTCATCATCATTAAATGGATAACGTCTTTTTGAGGTTGGAGGTAAACCCCTTTGCCCCTGGCTTTCCCACTCTTTCTTGATTAGATCTTTTACTGCCGCTATTACAGGAAAGGAGGGTCTTTTCTTTTCTGACAGACCAGCGAACATGATATCCTGCTGCGTTTTAGGGACCTTAGAATCTTCAATGCCCATGGTGTTGCAGACTGATTTTACCAGGTTATCAATGCTGTCGGTGGGAAAGCATGTATTTTGGTCCTCATCTGAGGAAACGTATTCACGGGAAATATCAGAGTCTGCATTTTCTCTATCAGACGACTGGTCAGATATAGGGGAAACGTACCCCTTTTTTCCTTTAGTACGCGGCTCTTTGACAGAACTATGTAGGGCTCGTAGTTCTTCTCTAATCATGACCCTAATGTCTTCCGATTTAACGGAGGCTTCTTCCCGTAGGGTAGAGTCAATACACGGTTTACAAAGCCTCTTTTTATGACTATCTGGAAGGGGCTGGAGACATAACGCACACTGTCTGTGTTTCGTTTTTTCCGTCCTTTTGGCCTAGGGTGTGAGGGAGAGGGAACAATAATCAGCCTAAATAGGGTAGATATACACTCACCCAGTGAAGCTGTGTGAAGGTACCGGCTGATGAGGAGGAGACTGAGGCACGGGTTGAGGAATGGCACGATCCGACTTGCTCTTCCTAGAAGATCCGCTCTGCTTAGAGCGGCTGGTGCTGGTATGGCTGCGTGGAGTGGATGCGGTGGCTTCTAACGAAGACATCACAGCGTCCGGCGCAGAATCCATAGTGGACGCCGGAGCGTTATCGCCGGCGTCCTTTCATATGGGGGCCGCCATCTTCTTCCGGTTGTACTCGGAAGCGCTAGTCACTTCCGGGTCGCGGCCATACTGTATGGGCCTGCGCTGCCGCCGGTGTCAGCGCAGGCGCTGTCCTCCTCCTCCATCACCCCGGAAGTTTACCTGTACTTCCGGGGGAATACACTGGGGCTCCATGCTGCATATGCGTCCGCCGAGGACGGCGCGACGCTAACCTCACCACAGCGTTGCTCCCGCAGACGAAAAACCGGCTGGAATCCCGTGAGCCAGCAACCACCGTCCTGGCCTCACGGCGTCTGCCAGCAGAGGGGGGAAACCGAAGCAGGACCCCCGACGCTGCTTCCAGCTCTGGAGCCCTTGCCGTCCCCTAAGGTAAACCGCGCAAGCGGCATCCAGGCTGGGCATCCTCTTCTCTCCATGGATTCCCGTAGGAACAGGAAACCAAACTGTGGGAGCGAGGGGGACCGCCCCTTTTATCTCTCCATAGGGTTTCCTGTTCCTAGGGGCGGATCCCCTCTCTCAGTGGGTGCTGTCGTGGCGAAGAGAAAAATTATAGCCAAGTATTGCACTAGATGATGACTACTAGCATGCACAGGCGTTTTCAGAACTTCCATACAAGTGAATGTAAAGCTGTCTGAGCCTCCGCACGGGTCTAGCGACATTGATCGTAGACAAAAGGAAATTGAATTTCTGAATTTTTTCTCTCCTTTCTCATTTAATACATTTTCAAAGAACAGCAGAGGTGCATAGTATATATTAAAGAAAAAGCCATTTATATCTGGTAATATTTCATGCCAGCCTTGATTAGGGGCTTAAAACTCATGGGGATCCGATTGACTGCTGAGGTAAATGTCATTCAAGAGTAAAGGGGTTGTCTGGTGTAAACAAGTAATGTCTTCTCAGCACCAGTGATAATTTATTGATTGGTGAGGGACCTGCAACAATCTGCAGAACGGGGCAGTAGTGCACATGCTCAGCCGCTGCGCCATTCACTGTCTATGGGATTAGCCAGCGCTGCGCTCAGCTTTTTCCAGCAACTCCAAAGAGAATAAATGAAGCAGCCGCCCAATTCTGTAATGGTGTAAAGAGTGCCCCCTTCAGGGATAAAGGTGCCCATTCTGCCAGTTGGCATCCGTTTCAACAATTGGTCACCCTCTCCAATGACTACGGTATCCATGGACAAACCCTTTAAAAGGTAACTAGTCACCAGAAAAAAAAAACCACCATCAACCTGCAGATAAGGGGGATAGTCTGCAGGTTATCATTGTGAAGCTGCCAAGAACCAGCACTTAAGGTACCTTCACACTGAGCAACTTTCCAACGAGAACGACAGCGATCCGTGACGTTGCAGCGTCCTGGATAGCGATCTCGTGTTTGACACGCAGCAGCGATCAGGATCCCGCTGTGATATCGCTGGTCGGAGCTAGAAGTCCAGAACTTTATTTCGTCGCTGATTACCCGCTGTCATCGCTGGATCGGCGTGTGTGACGCCGATCCAGCGATGTGTTCACTTGTAACCAGGGTAAATATCGGGTTACTAAGCGCAGGGCCGCGCTTAGTAACCCGATATTTACCCTGGTTACCATTGTAAAAGTGAAAAAAAAAAACAAAAAAACAGTACATACTCATTCTGATGTCTGTCACGTCCCCCGGCGTCCACAGGGTTAAAACTGCTTTCAGCAGGAGCGCTTGCTAATGCTGCGCTGCTGCAGAGAGCTTCCTGCACTGACTGTCAGCGCCGGCCGTAAAGCAGAGCACAGCGCAGGGAAGCTCTCGGCAGCAGCGCAGCATTAGCAAGCGCTCCTGCCGAAAGCAGTTTTAACCCTGTGGACGCCGGCGGGGGACGTGACAGACATCAGAATGTGAGTATGTAGTGTTTGTTTGTTTTTTTTTACTTTTACAATGGTAACCAGGGTAAATATCGGGTTACTAAGCGCAGCCCTGCACTTAGTAACCCGATGTTTACCCTGTTTACCCGGGTGCTGCAGGGGGACTTCGGCATCGTTGAAGACAGTTTCAACGATGCCGAAGTCGTTCCCCTGATCGTTGGTCGCTGGAGAGAGCTGTCTGTGTGACAGCTCCCCAGCGACCACACAACGACTTACCAACGATCACGGCCAGGTCGTATTGCTGGTCGTGATCGCTGGTAAGTCGTTTAGTGTAACGGTACCTTTACACCCACTCTTCAAGGAGGAAATTAACTTTATTACCCTGGTAGAGTTCAGGATTCTGCCATAGGGGGAATAAAGTTAATTTCCTCCTGGTAGCAGAAAATCCAAGTGCTGGGCAGGCTCAACACTATTCACCCCATATTCGCAAGTTAATAACATTTTTCAGGTGACTAGTTCCCTTTAAAGGGAACCTGTCAGGTCCCTCATGCCCTCTAATCCAGCAGTATTCACTTATTTATGAGTAAATTCCCTGCATAACATTTTTCCTTACAAATGAGGTTTCACCCCTTAGTGACGGAGCCAAATTTTTTAAATCTGACCAGTGTCACTTTACGTGGTAATAACTCGGCAACGCTTCAACAAATCTCAGTGATTTTGAGACTGTTTTTTCGTGACACATTATACTTTAGGATAATGGTAAATTTAGGTCAATATGATTTGTGATTATTTATAAAAAAAATATCAAAAATTTGAGAAAAAAAGTTACAAAATTATCATTTTACCATTTACAAAATTGTATTTTATTTTGTTAGCATTTTAGGAGGTTTAAAAATTTAGCAGCAACTTTTCATTTTTTCAAGGAAATTTACAAAATTTATTTTTTTAGGGACTTATCCATGTTTGAAGTGACTTTAGGGGTCCTATATATAAAGAAACCCCCAAACTTGATATTATTTTAAAAACAGCACCCCTAGACATATTGAAAACTGCAGTCAGGTAGTTTATTAACCCTTCAGGTGCTTTACAGGAATTAATGCAAAGTGGTATGACAAATGAAAATGTGTCTTTTTACCACCTGTCTAACTTCTGAACAGATTACTAAAGCTGTCAGACTCTAAGGCCGCTATTTGGTCGTGAAGTGCGATGGCAAACATCAGGACAACACAATCCTGATCTGAGGGCACCAGTTTGGATAAAGAGGAGGCCCCCACACTCTGTTAACCATTTATAATGATGTAGTCATTATTGACAGCAACATCTAAGTGGTTAAACAGATGTACAGTGACAACACTGATCGTGGCTGATACAGCAAGTAGTCAGCTATAGTGTACAAGCTGACAGCTGCTGGATTGTCACCTGTATGGGGAGGCTAGCCTTATATCTCAGGTCAGTTATTGGCAGTCATTAAGGGGTTAAAATAAAAATAAAAAGTTGATGGGGTGCTAGTTCCCCAGACTAGTCGGCCCACTTTATCAGCCCCCTGTGGGCATGATACTTTGCACAAGTGGTGTCATCGCCAGTTAGTGCAAGTCTGGTGCACGAGCGCCACTCTTTTCAGCAGCACCACTGTCTCTGAAGACAGGTGTACCCTTCCCGGCTTCAGAGGGACGCACATCCAGAAGTCATAGTCTGAATTTTTTGACATGCACACCTCTGAAGCCAGGAAGAGTACACCCAGCGTCAGATTAATGCCCCATCGGCTAGTGAAAGCCCTAATTAGCATAGCAAACGAAGACAATATAAACACTTTTTTAAACCTCATTCGTGCATGAAAAATGTTATAATGGGAATTTACTAATAAGTGAATGTTCCTGGGTTGGAGTGTATGGGGTACATGATAGGTTCCCTTTAAGGAGGAGTTCTCAGAATACAAGCATTTTACTTCTTCCAGGAAGGAGCAAGAAGTTTCTTATCACTGATGGTCTGAGTGCTTGGCTGCAGTCCTATGCAAGCAGTCCCTGTGTAGAAAGAAGTTTAATTTGTGCACTTAGTGTGGCGCTTCTGTATGTGACCCATGATGTGAAAATGCAAACACTACAATGGGGGTGCAGGCAGCAATGCAAGTTCCCCCTGCACCCCCCCAGCGATGCAAGTTCCCCCCCAGCGATGCAAGTTCCCCCCCAGCGATGCAAGTTCCCCCCCAGCGATGCAAGTTCCCCCCCAGCGATGCAAGTTCCCCCCCAGCGATGCAAGTTCCCCCCCAGCGATGCAAGTTCCCCCCCAGCGATGCAAGTTCCCCCCCAGCGATGCAAGTTCCCCCCCAGCGATGCAAGTTCCCCCTGCACCCCCCCCAGCGATGCAAGTTCCCCCCCAGCGATGCAAGTTCCCCCCCAGCGATGCAAGTTCCCCCCCAGCGATGCAAGTTCCCCCTGCACACCCCCCCCCAGCGATGCAAGTTCCCCCTGCACCCCCCCAGCGATGCAAGTTCCCCCTGCACCCCCCCCAGCGATGCAAGTTCCCCCTGCACCCCCCCCAGCGATGCAAGTTCCCCCTGCACCCCCCCCAGCGATGCAAGTTCCCCCTGCACCCCCCCCAGCGATGCAAGTTCCCCCTGCACCCCCCCCAGCGATGCAAGTTCCCCCCAGCGATGCAAGTTCCCCCTGCACCCCCCCAGCGATGCAAGTTCCCCCTGCACCCCCCCAGCGATGCAAGTTCCCCCTGCACCCCCCCAGCGATGCAAGTTCCCCCTGCACCCCCCCAGCGATGCAAGTTCCCCCTGCACCCCCCCAGCGATGCAAGTTCCCCCCCAGCGATGCAAGTTCCCCCTGCACCCCCCAGCGATGCAAGTTCCCCCCCAGCGATGCAAGTTCCCCCTGCACCCCCCCAGCGATGCAAGTTCCCCCCCCAGCGATGCAAGTTCCCCCTGCACCCCCCCCAGCGATGCAAGTTCCCCCCCAGCGATGCAAGTTCCCCCTGCACCCCCCAGCGATGCAAGTTCCCCCGCAGCGATGCAAGTTCCCCCTGCACCCCCCCAGCGATGCAAGTTCCCCCGCAGCGATGCAAGTTCCCCCTGCACCCCCCCAGCGATGCAAGTTCCCCCCAGCGATGCAAGTTCCCCCTGCACCCCCCCAGCGATGCAAGTTCCCCCCCCAGCGATGCAAGTTCCCCCTGCACCCCCCCCAGCTATGCAAGTTCCCCCCCAGCGATGCAAGTTCCCCCTGCACCCCCCCCAAGCGATGCAAGTTCCCCCTGCACCCCCCCCCAGCGATGCAAGTTCCCCCTGCACCCCCCCCCAGCGATGCAAGTTCCCCCTGCACCCCCCCCCAGCGATGCAAGTTCCCCCTGCACCCCCCCCCAGCGATGCAAGTTCCCCCCCAGCGATGCAAGTTCCCCCTGCACCCCCCCCAAGCGATGCAAGTTCCCCCTGCACCCCCCCCAGCGATGCAAGTTCCCCCTGCACCCCCCCAAGCGATGCAAGTTCCCCCTGCACCCCCCCCAGCGATGCAAGTTCCCCCTGCACCCCCCCCAGCGATGCAAGTTCCCCCTGCACCCCCCCCAGCGATGCAAGTTCCCCCTGCACCCCCCCCCAGCGATGCAAGTTCCCCCTGCACCCCCCCCAGCGATGCAAGTTCCCCCCCAGCGATGCAAGTTCCCCCTGCACCCCCCCCAAGCGATGCAAGTTCCCCCTGCACCCCCCCCAGCGATGCAAGTTCCCCCTGCACCCCCCCCAGCGATGCAAGTTCCCCCTGCACCCCCCCCAGCGATGCAAGTTCCCCCTGCACCCCCCCCAGCGATGCAAGTTCCCCCTGCACCCCCCCCCAGCGATGCAAGTTCCCCCTGCACCCCCCCCAGCGATGCAAGTTCCCCCTGCACCCCCCCCAGCGATGCAAGTTCCCCCTGCACCCCCCCCAGCGATGCAAGTTCCCCCTGCACCCCCCCCAGCGATGCAAGTTCCCCCTGCACCCCCCCCAGCGATGCAAGTTCCCCCTGCACCCCCCCCCCCCAGCGATGCAAGTTCCCCCTGCACCCCCCCCCCCCCAGCGATGCAAGTTCCCCCTGCACCCCCCCCCCCAGCGATGCAAGTTCCCCCTGCACCCCCCCAGCGATGCAAGTTCCCCCTGCACCCCCCCCAGCGATGCAAGTTCCCCCCAGCGATGCAAGTTCCCCCCAGCGATGCAAGTTCCCCCTGCACCCCCCCAGCGATGCAAGTTCCCCCTGCACCCCCCCAGCGATGCAAGTTCCCCCTGCACCCCCCCAGCGATGCAAGTTCCCCCTGCACCCCCCCAGCGATGCAAGTTCCCCCCCAGCGATGCAAGTTCCCCCCCAGCGATGCAAGTTCCCCCCCAGCGATGCAAGTTCCCCCCCAGCGATGCAAGTTCCCCCCCAGCGATGCAAGTTCCCCCCCAGCGATGCAAGTTCCCCCCCAGCGATGCAAGTTCCCCCCCAGCGATGCAAGTTCCCCCTGCACCCCCCAGCGATGCAAGTTCCCCCCAGCGATGCAAGTTCCCCCCCAGCGATGCAAGTTCCCCCTGCACCCCCCCCAGCGATGCAAGTTCCCCCCCAGCGATGCAAGTTCCCCCTGCACCCCCCCAGCGATGCAAGTTCCCCCCCAGCGATGCAAGTTCCCCCTGCACCCCCCCCAGCGATGCAAGTTCCCCCCCAGCGATGCAAGTTCCCCCTGCACCCCCCCCAGCGATGCAAGTTCCCCCCCAGCGATGCAAGTTCCCCCTGCACCCCCCCAGCGATGCAAGTTCCCCCGCAGCGATGCAAGTTCCCCCTGCACCCCCCCAGCGATGCAAGTTCCCCCTGCACCCCCCCAGCGATGCAAGTTCCCCCCAGCGATGCAAGTTCCCCCTGCACCCCCCCAGCGATGCAAGTTCCCCCTGCACCCCCCCCAGCTATGCAAGTTCCCCCTGCACCCCCCCCAAGCGATGCAAGTTCCCCCTGCACCCCCCCCAAGCGATGCAAGTTCCCCCTGCACCCCCCCCAAGCGATGCAAGTTCCCCCTGCACCCCCCCCAAGCGATGCAAGTTCCCCCTGCACCCCCCCCCCAGCGATGCAAGTTCCCCCTGCACCCCCCCCCCCAGCGATGCAAGTTCCCCCTGCACCCCCCCAGCGATGCAAGTTCCCCCTGCACCCCCCCCCAGCGATGCAAGTTCCCCCTGCACCCCCCCCAGCGATGCAAGTTCCCCCTGCACCCCCCCCCAGCGATGCAAGTTCCCCCTGCACCCCCCCCCCCAGCGATGCAAGTTCCCCCTGCACCCCCCCCAGCGATGCAAGTTCCCCCTGCACCCCCCCCAAGCGATGCAAGTTCCCCCTGCACCCCCCCCAAGCGATGCAAGTTCCCCCTGCACCCCCCCCAAGCGATGCAAGTTCCCCCTGCACCCCCCCCCCCAGCGATGCAAGTTCCCCCTGCACCCCCCCCCCAGCGATGCAAGTTCCCCCTGCAAACCCCCCCCCCAGCAGGAGCGACCCAATAACCTTCCTCGCAGCACCTGCAGTACTATAAGTCTCAGCACTTCCTACCAGCGATTTGCATGGTGGCAGCTCGCCATCTGACACTCCGCATACGGAGACGTGCTCTTACCTTGTTCACCGAGGAGACCGGCTCTGGTGCGGCGTTCTCCTCAGGATAGAGCACATATCTTGCCGGCCGCCACTCTAGACACACCGCGGGCAGGGAGCGCGGCGCTCGGCGGTGCAGCGTACGTCTGCATACGAACACCGGCCGGGGCGGGGCAAATGCCATGTCACGTGGCGACAGTACTTTACCACAGGAAAGAAAAAAGGAGGCAGGAACAGAGCGGGTTAAATAGCGTAAGCTGATTGGTTGTTAACCTCCTGGCAGGCGCTGATTGGTAGTTCTGTTCCAGCCCACTGATATATAAGTGCGTGCAGTGCCCATGCCCCTAGTATAATGTCACTATTGGAGCAGTCGTTAATATGGTCAGGTGTAGAAAATGCGGTCTGTGAAGCCTGGCATGTTTTGGTTGGATGAAGTGGTTAGTATCCATAGGGGGAGGGATAACCTAAACCTATCAGATTCAGGGACAGATAGCGATAACGGGGCCCCTGATATATAATAATGTATGGGCACTTTGCCATCCTGTAGCTCATAACCATACACAGTTATAAGTTTTGGAGATGGAAGTGGTCCCCTTACCTCTTGGCCCCTGGAAAGGTTGCACTGTAAGATGAGGGCGTAGCGCTATAGTATCCCTGCTGCCACTTACAGAGACTGTGACCCAGTACAGACTGGGGCTGAAATTCAGCCCTGGCATTTGAAATCACACAGGCCCATGTTGTCCCCGTCCCCATGAACCAGATGCGATATATTACTAATGTTACCCTTGATGGAGGAAAGGAAGATTTTTAAAGACCAATATTTTTAATGACACCCGTGGCCTGCTGGGGTAAGTGACAGAGTGAGCGACTTTGAGCTCCATCACAACTCTTAACACTGAGTGTCTTGAGAACACCGATTCTGTTAACAACGTAGCCGACAAGGCAGCCCATGACCAGACAGGCCCTTCTGGCATTTGCCAGAATTGCCAGATGGCCAGTCCGGCCCTGCTGTGACCGGAGAGCTGCCTCTTGTCTGGTGGTTCCTGCAGCTGAAGTGACCCAATGCTACAGGTCAGTAAATACCGCGCGCTGGCTGCGTAAGAAAGACCAGGTGACTCATCGAGAACTGTTCCCTCTCTCACCCGCATACTTCTGCCGAGCTTCGTCAAGCTCTGGCAGTGTTGGAGACTGCACTCTGCAACCTGAATCCAGGACCCCTCACAAGCCGTTGAGAACTCACCGTCACCGACAGGAACCGGACCATCACCCTCAGGGACCAGACCATCACTGCCTACAGGACAACACCTGCTTCATTATATACCACCGTTTGAACCTAGTACTCTGCAGTCAGGAAGTCGGACTGATAAGTTAACCCTTAATGAACAGTTGCTATACTTCATGGGTGGACATAACGCCGATTCAACCGGTGCGGCTGCACCAGGGCCCGGAGGCTTTGGGGGGCCCCTGCAGGCAGCTGCCTAGGGCCCCCGCTCCCCCAGGATCCCCCAGCTAGCGGCAAATCACACAGCCACTATGGGGCCCCTGTGAGCGCCGACTCCCCCCGCCGCATTGAACTATATCGGCGTCTGCCGATACAGTTCAAAGCAATGATGGAGGAGAGAGTGTCACCTGACCTCCCATCCCTCTCCCATCATTCTGCCTCTGACATGCGTGCACTCACTGTGTGCCAGGCAGTGCAGCCGCTGAGACAGACAGGAGCAGCGCGGGCACGAGGAGAGGTGAGGAGTGTTTTTTTTTTTTTTTTCTTAACTATAAGGCCAGGTTCAACACATGCGTTAATGGGCTGCTGTTAACGCAAGTGCCAATTTGATATAGCGCTAGCGCAGATAGAGCTAGCAGATGCTCTATCTGCGCTAGCAGTGACGGACCCGGAAATGCAGCCCGCGTCCCAGGGTCCGTCACTCAATGACGGCACATCGCTAGCACATACCCATTGTGGGCGTGCGCTAGCGATGCGGCCGACATAGGAATTAACGGCAGCGTTAACTGACTGTGTTACACCGCGTTATGCCGTGGTGTAACGTAGTCCGTCTAACGGACGCCATAGACGCAATGTGAACCTGCACCAAACCACAAAAAACGATATTGAAGTCAAGATTATATCCCAAAATACAAATCAGTTTTATTAATAAAATTCAACAGACACTTGTGATTAGGAAAGAAGTATATAAACCATATCCCAAGACAATGCTATGCAACAAAACGCAGGGGAGCACATACCCTGGACCAATCCCACCACATATCAGGTAAATATGTGGCCACCATTATAACACTGCCCCAGGCATATTGCCGCCGAGAAAACCAGCTATGGGGCCAAAGCTTAAGGAAGATTCCATGCCTACCATAGTTCAAACGTCATAGCATAATAATTACCGGTGGCTGATGTAGTCGGGATATCCAGGGGATGTGCGCCCGCCCCAACGCGCGTTTCGGTGAAGCACCTTCGTCAGGGGGCATACCATCATACATAGGAGTGTGAGTTTAAAAAGGCCGAGACCGGAAGTACGTGTCCCGCGATAACCGGAAGTGTCGATCCGTTTCCATAGCAGCCGCCGTGGACGCCAGCGATCATAGCCGGGGAAGAGGAGGCAAACCCGGGAGCCCCACGTGGTCTCCACACTCCTCCCCGGCACGAAAGCAAGCCACCCACCGCCGCAATGTATCCGGAGAGAATTACAAAAATAGCACCTACTGCGCATAACCGGAAATGCCATATCGTACCCTAGGCAACCATGATCACAACAGACGCAGCCTCCATGCGCCTGAGGAGTGATCACGGGGGCAACACATGACCACAACCTCCGGCGGACACTGGATGGCGCATCAGGTGAGTACCTGGTGTTTGTAACATTGATGATAAGTCATATTGTCCTCCGCTTATTGTTTGACATTAAGGATTACCCTGATTATGCGGATATGCTATATGAATTACTATGCAATGTGAACCTGGCCTAACAGTGAGTACTAACTGGACTGTGGGGCCATTCTATGGGGGGGGGGATGCGAGCTGTGCTGTATACTGCGCAGGTTGTGCTGTATACCATTGGGGGGTATATTATAGTCTATGGGAGAGGCTGTGTTATATACAATGGGGCGTACATTATCTTCTATGGGAGAGGCTGTGTTATATATGTGGGGCTGCATTATATTCTATGGGGGGGCTACATTATATACTATGGGGTGGTGGGCTGTATTATATTCTATGGGGGGCTACATTATATTCTATGGGGGCTGTATTAGATTTTATGAGGGAGGATGGCATCATACTCTGATGGGGCTACATTATATTCTATGGGGAGGTGGGCTGTATTATATTTATATTGTATGAGGGGTGATTGCATCATACTCTGAGGGGGGCTGCATTATTTTCTCTGGGGGGGTTACATTATACTCTGTGGGGTTGCTGCATTATACTGTATGTGGGCTGCATTATACTGTATCGAGGACTATGGGGTGCATTATACTATGGGAAGTGAATTGTACTACATGGATGACTATGGCAGTGCATTATACTATATGGAGCACTATGAAGAGTGTATTATACTATGTGGAGGACTATGTGGAGTGTATAATACTATATGGAGGACTATGTGGAGTGTATTATACTATATGGAGGACTGAGGAGTGTATTATACTATATGGAGGACTGAGATGCACATTATAATATATGGAGGACTATGGGGTGTATTATACTAAACAAGCAAAATGCTGCATATTCATGGAGTGATTGGATTGTTTATGCCGGAACAGAAATAATTGTTCTCAGCAGCACATCGCCGGTGTAAACTGTACATGTGCTGCTGATAACATGATACTGTATTGTAATCTGTTAGTGATCTATTAGTGATCATTCTGTTCCCATGATTCTTTCTCAAACGGTGGAAAGAGGCCGGAAAACAAGCGTTGAACGACTTCAATATTGTCAATCACACTCGTTTAGCAGCCTGAGATCAGCGCATGTAAATACAACCGAAATGTTTCTGTGTGATGTGCAATATGTTAGCATTTTTGGCCCCATTTAAATTTTGCCTAAAACCAGCCCAGCCTGCAGGGCGGGTAATAATGAGGGCAATCTGGCCAGTTTATCCGGCTCCGGGGGGCTCCTGGCCAGATTGCCCTTGTGTGCGGCGGACAGGGAGAAATATCTGCAGCTCCGCTGCCTGCAAGAGAAAAAGGCAGCAGAGCGGAGCTGCAGGGAATTGATCCGTCCTGCTTCCTGCCAGTGCCGCGGCAAATTTTAGGCCACACCTCTGACCACACCCATTTCACAACTAGTCACGCCCCAACCACACCCATTTAGCACTTCTGATCACAATGTTTCGTAAACAATAATTATAAACCCCCAAAAAATGGCCACACATGACGCTCCATACTGTATAATGGCCACACATGACGCTCCATACTGTATAATGGCCACACATGACGCTCCATACTGTATAATGGCCCCAAATGATGCTGCGCACAGTGTACTGGCCCCACGTGATGCTCCATACAGTATAATGGGCCAACATGATGCTGCATACTGTTTAATGGCCACACATGATGCTCCATACTGTATAATGGCTCCACATGATGCTTCATACTGTATATTGGCCACACAGTGCTCCATACTGTATAATGGCCACACAGTGCTCCATACTGTATAATGGCCACACATGATGCTCCATACTGTATAATGGCCACACATGACGCTCCATACTGTATAATGGCCCCAAATGATGCTGCGTACAGTGTACTGGCCCCACGTGATGCTCCATACAGTATAATGGGCCCACATGATGCTGTATAATGGCCACACATGATGCTCCATACTGTATAATGGCTCCACATGATGCTCCATACTGTATATTGGCCACACAGTGCTCCATACTGTATAATGGCCACACATAATGCTCCATACTGTATAATGGCCACATTATGCTCCATACTGTATAATGGCCACACATGATGCTCCATACTGTATAATGGCCCCAAATGATGCTGCCTACAGTGTACTGGCCCCACGTGATGCTCCATACAGTATAATGGGCCCACATGATGCTGTATACTGTATAATGGCCACACATGATGCTCCATACTGTATAATGGCTCCACATGATGCTCCATACTGTATATTGGCCACACAGTGCTCCATACTGTATAATGGCCACACAGTGCTCCATACTGTATAATGGCCACAAATGATGCTCCATACTGTATAATGGCCACATGATTCTCCATACTGTATAATGGCCCCACATGATGCTCCATACTTTATATTGGCCACACAGTGCCCCATACTGTATAATGGCCACACATGATGCTCCATACTGTATAATGGCATAATGGCTCCACATGATGCTCCATACTGTATATTGGCCACACGTGATGCTCCATACTGTATAATGGTCACACATGATGCTCCATACTGTATAATGGCCACATGATGCTCCATACTGTATAATGGCCACACATGATGCCCCATACTGTATAATGGCCACATGATGCTCCATACTGTATAATGGCCACACATGATACTCAATACTGTATAATGGCTACACAGTGCTCCATACTGTATAATGGCCACAAAGTACTTCATACTGTATAATCGCCCCACATGATGCACAATACTGTATAATGGCCACATAGTGCTCCATACTGTATAATGGCCACACAGTGATTCATACTGTATAATGGCCACACATGATGCTCAATACTGTATCATGGCCACACAGTGCTCCATACTGTATAATGGCCACACATGATGCCCCATACTGTATAATGGCCACATGATGCTCCATACTGTATAATGGCCACACATGATACTCAATACTGTATAATGGCTACACAGTGCTCCATACTGTATAATGGCCACACATGATGCTCAATACTGTATAATGGCCACACATGATGCTCAATACTGTATAATGGCCACACATGGTGCTTAATACTGTATAATCGCCACACATGATGCTGAGTACAGTATAATGGTCACACATGATGCTGCCTACAGTATAATGGCCACACAGTGCTCCATACTGTTAGCATTTTTGGCCCCATTTAAATTTTGCCTAAAACCAGCCCAGCCTGCAGGGCGGGTAATAATGAGGGCAATCTGGCCAGTTTATCCGGCTCCGGGGGGCTCCTGGCCAGATTGCCCTTGTGTGCGGCGGACAGGGAGAAATATCTGCAGCTCCGCTGCCTGCAAGAGAAAAAGGCAGCAGAGCGGAGCTGCAGGGAATTGATCCGTCCTGCTTCCTGCCAGTGCCGCGGCAAATTTTAGGCCACACCTCTGACCACACCCATTTCACAACTAGTCACGCCCCAACCACACCCATTTAGCACTTCTGATCACAATGTTTCGTAAACAATAATTATAAACCCCCAAAAAATGGCCACACATGACGCTCCATACTGTATAATGGCCACACATGACGCTCCATACTGTATAATGGCCACACATGACGCTCCATACTGTATAATGGCCCCAAATGATGCTGCGCACAGTGTACTGGCCCCACGTGATGCTCCATACAGTATAATGGGCCAACATGATGCTGCATACTGTTTAATGGCCACACATGATGCTCCATACTGTATAATGGCTCCACATGATGCTTCATACTGTATATTGGCCACACAGTGCTCCATACTGTATAATGGCCACACAGTGCTCCATACTGTATAATGGCCACACATGATGCTCCATACTGTATAATGGCCACACATGACGCTCCATACTGTATAATGGCCCCAAATGATGCTGCGTACAGTGTACTGGCCCCACGTGATGCTCCATACAGTATAATGGGCCCACATGATGCTGTATAATGGCCACACATGATGCTCCATACTGTATAATGGCTCCACATGATGCTCCATACTGTATATTGGCCACACAGTGCTCCATACTGTATAATGGCCACACATAATGCTCCATACTGTATAATGGCCACATTATGCTCCATACTGTATAATGGCCACACATGATGCTCCATACTGTATAATGGCCCCAAATGATGCTGCCTACAGTGTACTGGCCCCACGTGATGCTCCATACAGTATAATGGGCCCACATGATGCTGTATACTGTATAATGGCCACACATGATGCTCCATACTGTATAATGGCTCCACATGATGCTCCATACTGTATATTGGCCACACAGTGCTCCATACTGTATAATGGCCACACAGTGCTCCATACTGTATAATGGCCACAAATGATGCTCCATACTGTATAATGGCCACATGATTCTCCATACTGTATAATGGCCCCACATGATGCTCCATACTTTATATTGGCCACACAGTGCCCCATACTGTATAATGGCCACACATGATGCTCCATACTGTATAATGGCATAATGGCTCCACATGATGCTCCATACTGTATATTGGCCACACGTGATGCTCCATACTGTATAATGGTCACACATGATGCTCCATACTGTATAATGGCCACACGTGATGCTCCATACTGTATAATGGTCACACATGATGCTCCATACTGTATAATGGCCACACATGATGCCCCATACTGTGTAATGGCCACATGATGCTCCATACTGTATAATGGCCACATTATGCTCCATACTGTATAATGGCCACACATGATGCTCCATACTGTATAATGGCCCCAAATGATGCTGCGTACAGTGTACTGGCCCCACGTGATGCTCCATACAGTATAATGGGCCCACATGATGCTGTATAATGGCCACACATGATGCTCCATACTGTATAATGGCTCCACATGATGCTCCATACTGTATATTGGCCACACAGTGCTCCATACTGTATAATGGCCACACAGTGCTCTATACTGTATAATGGCCACAAATGATGCTCCATACTGTATAATGGCCACATGATGCTCCATACTGTATAATGGCCACATGATGCTCCATACTGTATAATGGCCACACATGATGCCCCATACTGTATAATGGCCACATGATGCTCCATACTGTATAATGACCACACATGATACTCAATACTGTATAATGGCTACACAGTGCTCCATACTGTATAATGGCCACAAAGTACTTCATACTGTATAATCGCCCCACATGATGCACAATACTGTATAATGGCCACATAGTGCTCCATACTGTATAATGGCCACACAGTGATTCATACTGTATAATGGTCACACATGATGCTCCATACTGTATAATGGCCACACGTGATGCTCCATACTGTATAATGGTCACACATGATGCTCCATACTGTATAATGGCCACACATGATGCCCCATACTGTGTAATGGCCACATGATGCTCCATACTGTATAATGGCCACATTATGCTCCATACTGTATAATGGCCACACATGATGCTCCATACTGTATAATGGCCCCAAATGATGCTGCGTACAGTGTACTGGCCCCACGTGATGCTCCATACAGTATAATGGGCCCACATGATGCTGTATAATGGCCACACATGATGCTCCATACTGTATAATGGCTCCACATGATGCTCCATACTGTATATTGGCCACACAGTGCTCCATACTGTATAATGGCCACACAGTGCTCCATACTGTATAATGGCCACAAATGATGCTCCATACTGTATAATGGCCACATGATGCTCCATACTGTATAATGGCCACATGATGCTCC
Organism: Ranitomeya variabilis; assembly: GCF_051348905.1. Classification (NCBI taxonomy): domain Eukaryota; kingdom Metazoa; phylum Chordata; class Amphibia; order Anura; family Dendrobatidae; genus Ranitomeya; species Ranitomeya variabilis. Next base: position 688,012,523 of record NC_135234.1, read on the forward strand.
ATACTGTATAATGGCCACACATGATGCCCCATACTGTATAATGGCCACATGATGCTCCATACTGTATAATGGCCACACATGATACTCAATACTGTATAATGGCTACACAGTGCTCCATACTGTATAATGGCCACAAAGTACTTCATACTGTATAATCGCCCCACATGATGCACAATACTGTATAATGGCCACATAGTGCTCCATACTGTATAATGGCCACACAGTGATTCATACTGTATAATGGCCACACATGATGCTCAATACTGTATCATGGCCACACAGTGCTCCATACTGTATAATGGCCACACATGATGCCCCATACTGTATAATGGCCACATGATGCTCCATACTGTATAATGGCCACACATGATACTCAATACTGTATAATGGCTACACAGTGCTCCATACTGTATAATGGCCACACATGATGCTCAATACTGTATAATGGCCACACATGATGCTCAATACTGTATAATGGCCACACATGGTGCTTAATACTGTATAATCGCCACACATGATGCTGAGTACAGTATAATGGTCACACATGATGCTGCCTACAGTATAATGGCCACACAGTGCTCCATACTGTATAATGGCCACACAGTGCTCCATACTGTATAATGACCACACATGATTCTGTGTACAGTATAATGGCCACACATGATGCTCCATACTTTATAAGCGACCTGCTGCAGCTTGCAGTGTGCACATGGATGGACCTGCTGCAGCTTGCAGTATGTATATAGATGGACCTGCTGCAGCTTGCAGTGTGTATATAGACGGACCTGCTGCAGGTTTTTGGAGGAGATGTGTCCCTGTACTGGGGGTCTGTGATGCTCTGGGGGGGGTCTGTGATGCTCTGGGGGTCTGTGATGCGCTGGGGGGGTCTGTGATGCTCTGGGGGGGTCTGTGATGCTCTGGGGGGGTCTGTGATGCTCTGGGGGTCTGGGAGGCTCTGGGGGGTCTGTGATGCTCTGGGGGGTCTGTGATGCTCTGGGGGTCTGTGATGCTCTGAGGGTCTGTGATGCCCTGGGGGTCTGTGATGCCCTGAGGGGGTATGTGGTCCTCTGGGGGTCTGTGATGCCCTGAGGGGGTCTGTGATGCCCTGAGGGGGTATGTGGTGCCCAGGTTGTAGCCCCAGGCTGCTGGCTGATGTCGATGAGCATGGCAGATAAGAAGTGCCGCTTATTGCTAGATATATTGGTAATTGGAGACAGTAGGTCTGCTGCAGCACCAGGGTAATTACGGTAATGCAGGAGCAGAGGCAGCAGAGTGTGTGAGCCCAGGCACACTGGCACACGGACACTGCCATCTGAGCAGTAAAGTTTCTGGTATGCTCTCGGCCAGGGAGTGGTGAGCTGTCAGCTGTGATGGAGCGCAGACAGTGCACTTATCTTTCCAGCAGAAGCAGCGTGTGCTGAGTGCAGGAGCCTCCCCTCTCGCCTCCCTTGTAACTTACCCTCCTCATCCTCCCTCCGTTCTCTACCATCGAGGAAATAAATCAGGGAGGAAGCGGAGAGAGGGAGACTGGAGTGGAGATCTCTTCCCAAAGTGTCTCTGATGGCGGCTGATCAGACCTGGCTGCGAGAGTAGCTGTGCTCAGCCTGTGCACGGTCACTGCCTGGAGTTTATTCTTCGCTGCTTCCATCCCATCCCTGCCTTATACAAAGGGGCGTGTCGGCTGCTTCTGCTGTGTGCGGGAGAAGCAGAGTCCCGTGCGGGACTGCGGGGCACAGCCTCAGAATCGGGACAGTCCCGCAGTATGAGGGACGGTTGGGAGCTATGTGAATGGTTCTGTGTGTGTAGGTGGAGGAGAGGGCAATGATGGGGCAGAAGCAGTAGCGTAGCTACCTGGGGGGCAGAGGGTGCGGGCCCGGTGCTCAGAGGGGGCCCACCCGGAGCTATGCTACTGTAACGCAGCGCGCCGATACAGTTACATTCTGCGGCAGAGCAGGGAAAATCAATCTCCCTGCTCTGCCGCTATGGGACCCTTGAGCAGGCGGGGGGGGGCCCGGTGCCAGCAGTGGGCCCCCCGCCTGTCATTGCAGGGTCAGCTGTACCGGCATTTTGCCGATACAGCTGACCGCATTGATGGGAGAAGGAGCGCTGCGCTCCTTCCCCCATCATCCCCGTCAGTGTCGTCGTCTGACGTCACCGACATTGACGTCACTGCCCGGCGCCCGCTGTTAGGAGATCAGCGGGAGCAGCGCAGTAACCAGGGTGAAGGGAGGTGAGGTTTGGTTTTTTTTTATGAGTGCTGCTGCCTTATTACAGGGTCTGACTATGGGGGCTGCCTTATTACAGGGTCTGACTATAGGGATGCTGCCTCATTACAGGGCCTGCCTATAGGGGTGCTGCCTTATTACAGGGTCTGCCTATGGGGGTGCTGCCTTATTACAGGGTCTGCCTATAGGGGTGCTGCCTTACTACAGGGTATGCCTATAGGGGTGCTGCCTTATTACATGGTCTGACTATGGGGGCTGCCTTATTACAGGGTCTGACTATGGGGGGGCTGCCTTATTACAGGGTCTGCCTATGGGGGGGGCTGCCTTATTAAAGGGTCTGCCTATAGGGGTGCTGCCTTATTACAGGGTCTGCCTATGGGGGAGCTGCCTTATTACAGGGTGTGACTGGGGGCTGCCTTATTACAGGGTCTGACTATAGGGGTGCTTCCTTATTACAGGGTCTGCCTATAAGGGTGCTGCCTCATTACAGGGTCTGACTATGGGGGTGCTTCCTTATTACAGGGTCTGCCTATAAGGGTCCTGCCTTATTACAGGGTCTGACTATAGGGGTGCTGCCTTATTACAGGGTCTGCCTATAAGGGTCCTGCCTTATTACAGGGTCTGACTATGGGGGTGCTGCCTCATTACTGGGTTTGACTATGGGGGTGCTGTCTTATTACAGGGTCTGACTATGGGGGTGCTGCCTTATTACAGGGTCTGCCTATAGGGGTGCTGCCTTATTACAGGGTCTGACTATGGGGAGGCAGCCTTATTACAGGGTCTCCCTGTGGGGCTGCCTTATTACAGGGTTTGACTATAGGGGTGCTGCCTCATTACAGGGTCTGACTATAGGGGGGCTGCCTTATTACAGGGTCTGCCTATAGAGGTGCTGTCTTATTATAGGGTCTGACTATGGGAGCTGCCTTATTACAGAGTCTGACTATGGGGGTGCTGCCTTATTGCAGGGTCTGCCGCCTTCTTACAGGGTCTGCCTATGGGGGTGCTGCCTTATTACAGGGTCTGCCTATATGGGGGTGCTGCCTTATTACAGTGTCTGCCTATGGGGGCTGCTGTATGCTATAGAGTCTGCCTATGGGGAGTGCATTATACTATATTGTGGACTATTTGGTGCATTATGCTACTGTATATGGAGGCTATCTAGGGGGCCATCATACAGTATGGAGATTACAGTGTGGGGGTCATTATACATTGTTGGAGCCATCAAACAGTTTGGGGGCTACTAAGGAGTCAGTATACTGTGTGGGTGCATTATACTGTGTATAAGAAAGCATCATGCTGTGTAAAGGGGAGCTGTACAGGGGGAGACTCGGGACCTTATTAAATGTAAAGTGGGCACAGCAGGTGCAGTAATAGGGACACATACGGCAACAATACTAAGCCACTGCTACCGTATGTGTCCCTATTACTGCACCTGATACCCCAATACTAAGCCGCTGCTACCGTATCAGGTGCAGTAATAGGGACACATACGGCAGCAGCGGCTTAGTATTGGGGTATCAGGTGCAGTAATAGGGACACATACGGCAGCAGCGGCTCAGTATTGGGGTATCAGGTGGAGTAATAGTGACATATACGGCAGCAGCGGCTCAGTATTGCGGTATCAGGGGCAGTAATAGGGACAAATACGGCAGCAGCGGCTCAGTATTGGGGTATCAGGTGCAGTAATAGGGACACATACGGCAGCAGCGGCTCAGTATTGGGTTATCAGGTGCAGTAATAGTGACACATACGGCAGCAGCGGCTCAGTATTGGTGTATCCGGGGCAGTAATAGGAACACATACGGCAGTAGTTGCACAGTATTGGGTTATCAGGTGCAGTAATAGGAACACATACGGCAGCAGCGGCTCAGTATTGGCGTATCAGTAGGATGAGGAGTTTGTGCAGGTTGGTAGTAGATGGTGATGGGGCTGGAATATGAGAAGTGAAATGTATCTTTGTTGTATTCTCTGCAGGTGAGTCGTTGCTGGAAGAAGTTGTCATGTCGGTCTGGGCCAGATGGAAAAGACGAGAAAAATTAACGATTCCATCAGAAAGAACGTCAGCGGTAAGTCATTATCTGTAACTGTGCAGTGATCTGTTATATGTTCTGTACGGCTGATATCTACCACTGACCATATGGCGGTAATATCCATATTGGTCTTTATATAGAGATTATCTTCAGTAACAGCGCGGTCATCTGCTGAGTATTAGGATGCATCACCGAGTTGAAATCAAGGTTACCTGGTTAGGGGCCCACTCAGAAGCTTCGCCCCCCCTGGACCAAAACCCTAGCTACGCCTCTGGGCAGAAGGCAATGATTGGGTTGACAGAGAGGGCAGTGATGGGGGTGATGGGGCAGAAGGCAATGATTGGGTTGACAGAGAGGGCAATGATGGGGGTGATGGGGCCGAAGGCAATGATTGAGTTGACGGAGAGGGAAATGATGGGGGTGGTGGGGAGGAGGCAATGATGGAGGTGGTCGAATGGGCAATAATAGGGTGGTGAGGAGAAAGCAATTAAGGAGGTGGTGAAGAGGGAAATCGTGGGGGAGAGGGCAATAGTGGGATGCGGGGGATTTATAATGGATTTAAGAACAGGGGGAGGTGGAGGAAGACATTATTATCGATTATTATGTCTAACACAGTCCTTTAGTATAAAGTGTACTCACTTATGTATAGCACGGTCCCTTAGCTTTGTCGCCATAAAAGGAGGGGGTCCCAGACACATTTCCTGCACAGGGGCCCCAAGTTGTCTGTGTCTGCCCCTGCTATACTTATTGCCCTAGTTACCTTCCACAGCACCCTCATTGTGCTCATCATCTGCCATACCCGTCTCTCCTTTCTCCTCCCTGCGTGGAGTATTCCCCTGTTCAAGTAAAATTGACTCAAACAAAAAAGGCAGTACTCTGTAGCGCCATAGTATGCAAATCTGAAAATTGAATTGCATTACTGCATTAGAAATATGAAAAATTGAGAATGCTTAGCACATAAATTGGCCAATTCATGTGTACCTGGAAGCCACATTAAAGGGAGTCTGTCACCCCCAAAATCGTATATGAGCTGCGGCTACCGGCATCAGGGGCTTATCTACAGCATTCTGTAATGCTGTAGATAAACCCCCGATGTAACCTGAAAGATGAGAAATAAAGGTTATATTATACTCACCCTGGGGCAGTCCCGCTGCGTTCCGGGTCCGGCGCCTCCTATCTTCATCAGATGATGTCCTCTTCTTGTCTTCTTGCCGCCGCTCCGGCGCAGGTGTACTTTGTCTGCCCTGTTGAGGGCAGAGCAAAGTACTGCAGTGTGCAGGCGCCGGGCCTCTCTGACCCTTCCTGGCGCCTGCGCACTGCAGTACTTAGTGCTGCCCTCAACAGGGCAGACAAAGTACCGTATTTTTCGGACTACAAGACGCACTTTTTCCCCCCCAAAAAAAGGGGGAAAATGGGGGGTGCCTCTAATAGTCGCAATGCAGGCTTACCGTGGCGGCAGAGGTACGGTGGCAGAGGTGTGGTGGCAGAGGTGCGGCAGCAGACGTGCGGGGATGAGGAGGCGCAGTGAGCGGGGTCCCTTTCCCCGGTGAGGTGATGCAGCAGCCCGGTAAGCAGCAGAGCCGCGGCCATTTTCCTGAAGCCCCGGGAAGCAGAGCGCTTCATCTGCGCACCCGCGGCCTCGGAAAGATGGCCGCCACCACCGCTAACAACAGTATTCACCCGGCTCTGCTGCTTACAGGGCTGCTGCATCACCTCACCGGGGAAAGGGACCCCTCTGACACCATACCTCTCACTGTGCCTCCTCATCCCAGCACCTCCTCATCCCAGCACCTCCTCATCCCAGGACCTCCTCATCCCAGCACCTCCTCATCCCAGCACCTCCTCATCCCAGCACCTCCTCATCCCAGGACCTCCTCATCCCAGGACCTCCTCATCCCAGGACCTCCTCATCCCAGGACCTCCTCATCCCAGGACCTCCTCATCCCAGCACCTCTGCCGGTAACCACTGCTGCAACCCCCCCATGGACACCAGGCCATGGCGTCGCCCACCTAAGAAGGAAGGGACCCTGCTCAAGTGCACGCCGTACCGCATCACCCCACCTCTGCCGACACCATGCCTCCTGTGACCCTGCTCTGCCACCGCCAGCCCTCAGGTAAGATACTGTAAATTCGGACAATAAGACGGACCCCCATGTTATAAAAAATCTTTTTTTCTGCAATTTTCACTCCAAATTTGGGGTTGCGCCTTATGGTCCGGTGCGTCTTATAGTCCGAAAAATACGGTACGCCTTTGCCGGAGTCGTGGCAAGAAGACAAGAAGAGGATGTCATCTGATGAAGATAGGAGGCGCTGGACTGGACCGCGACGCCCATCGGACCCGGACCGCAGCGGGACCGCCCCTGGGTGAGAATAATATAACCTTTATTTCTTATCTTTCAGGTTACATTGGGGGCTTATCTACAGCATCACAGAATGCTGTAGATAAGCTCCTGATGCCGGAGGATTTTGGGGGTGACAGATTCCCTTTAAGGCGTTTCTCGTTTCCAGGATCTAACAATGCTATTGCCACTTATGTTTGGATGTGACAGTCAGTTGTTTTAAATTTGTTTTCATTAGCCTTTTGACTGAGCACTCCACCTTTTAGCCACAGGTGTTTTTAATCCCAGCAGGACCACTACCCCTCCACAAAGATATAGATTTCAGTCTAAGAGAGGACTCGCGTTTCCTATATAGATGACTTAATTCTAAGAGAGGAATTGCATTATTAGGTTCTGGAAACGAGAAACGCCTTAACGTGACTTCCAGGTACACATGACATGACCAATTTATGTGCTAAGCATTCTCAATTTTTCATATTTCTAATGCAGCAATGCTGTAATGACACAGGGATAGTGTCACTGGGGTTAAGGCCAGGGGCACTAGTTGGGGACACGAGCCTATACACAAGGAGTGAGAAGACCAATGTGTGCAGAGCGCACAGGATCTGTGCTAGGCCGATCATGTGACCACAGGGCGGAGCTAAGCCAGTCTCATGACCACAGGGGCAGAGCTATCATGCGAGTGGACGGAGAGCCGCCCATGGTGCGGAGAACAATGGACAAACTGAATAACATAGTCAAAGCAAAGTCAAGGTTCAGAAGCCAGACAAGTACAAGGTAACCGGGGGCAAGATAGACGAGTAAACAGAGACGAGGGGTCAGAAAACCAGGAGGGACAAAGCAGTACTGAGCGGGAAGACAGACAGTAGTAAAGGGACAAACTGGGTCATACAGAGCGAAACTCACACAGAAGAACAGTGATTACCGATGAGTAACCTGGGTCAGCGACCTCTAACCGATTAAACAGAAGTATCACCGACACTGGACCCAGGAACTACCAGCATTAAATAGCCACCCCAGAACCAAAGAGAGGCGGACAAACTTAACCCTGACCTGACCAGGACGGAGCCAGAACCACCCCGTTCTGAGTCATGATAGATGCGATTCAATTTTAATATTTCATATTTGCATGCTATGGCTCCACAGTGTGCTGCCTTTTTTGTTTGAGTGTATATGAGTTGGTGACTCTAGGTTAGCACCTGTTCACACTTAGTTTATGTTTGGTTGTGACGGTCAGTTTTTTAAATTTTGTATTCATTAGCCTTCTGACTGAGCACTCCGCCTTTTAGCCACAAGTGTTTTTAATCACAGCAGGACCACTACCCTTCCACAGAGAGATAGATTTCAGTCTAAGGGTACCGTCTCACAGTGGCACTTTGGTCGCTACGACGGCACGATCCGTGACGTTCCAGCGTCGCTTGATTATCGCTCCAGCGTCGTAGACCGCGGTCACACTTTGCAATGCGTGGCGCTGGAGCGATAATTTCATGACGTATGTGCGATGTAGAAGCCGTTGGTTACTGTGCGCACATCGTATACAACCTTTGTCACACGATGCAATCATGCCGCCACAGCGGGACACTTGACGACGAAAGAAAGTTTCAAACGATCTGCTACGACGTACGATTCTCAGCGGGGTCCCTGATCGCAGTAGCGTGTCAGACACAGCGATATCGTATGAATATCGCTGGAACGTCACGGATCGTGCCTTCGTAGCGACCAAAGTGCCACTGTGAGACGGTACCCTAAGAGAGGACTCCCATTAGGTTCCATACAGATGAAGACTTTATTTTAAGAGAGGAATAGCATTGTTAGGTCCTGGATACGAGATAATAGAGGGTAGACATGACAATGAACTGGGGTGGGAGTAGCATGTAAATATAATGAATTGAGGGTAGGATTAGAGCTAGAGATACATAGTGGGGGGCGTTGGGGATGAAGTGACTGGTAATAAATTGGGGATAGAGTACAGGTGGTAATTAATTTCTATATTAAATGGGGAAAGTGGCTATTTATAGTTAGTGGGGGCACAGTGGTGGATTATAATTTATATTTGGAATGGTGTGTTGCACAATAACCAATTAGATATTAATGGTGGGTGCACGTCTGTATTCAGATGTGTAGTGTAGAAGAAAAAGTGGCAAATGTGCTCTGGAAGCAGTGCTCTAGGTAACTGTTATTTTATGCAGAGATGAATCTTGGCTTGATGAAGTGACAGCGGTCTGTGCTGGATGAAAAAGAAAAGTAAAGATGAAGGACTTCAGCTAGAGACGTCACTGGTGAGTCAGTGTGTTACCTGTACAAAAATGTTATATTTTGATCAATTAGACTTTTATGGGTGTGGCGATATGAAATATCATTGTTTAATTTATGTATTTTTTATTGGGGAAAAGGTTGATTCACAATTTATATATAGTCTTTAAAACTTTTTTTTTTTTGCATTTTTTCTCCCAATTTGGGACTTGAACTTGCAATCATTTAATCTTCTCATCACAGTCTCCTAAGTATCCCACAGGAATACCAATATGACAACAGTGGGAGCTTGTAATGGCAACCCGTCGTCGTCAACCAACGAGTGCGTCATGGGGCAGCGATGAACAGTCGCTTGGATGGGATTGCGTGCCTTAAATGATGCTGTCAGTGTTTGTCAGCTGCATTGAAAGGGAACCTGTCAGCAGGATTGTGCACAGTAACCTACAGGCAGTGTCAGGTTGGTGCCGGTATACTAATTATTATGATATTTTGGCTGATGAAATCCATCTTGTGGTTGTTGTTTAATCTTTATTTTCAGAGTTTATTTTTGAGTTAATGATATGCTCGTTTTCCGGATGCCATAACACACCCCATGTTTGGGGGGCCAAAAGTCACTGCATATCACCCTACAACCACCATACCAACATTCAAGTTTAGAGAGGAGTGGAACAGCATGGTGTGGCCTGCTGCTAAAGAGAAATTAATATTCACTGCGCTGCCATTTCTCTTATAGCACGCACAATGTTAGCCGCAGCTGCCGGCTTCCAGCAGCGACCGGGCTATCACGGGTGTGCACTACTTAAGAGTTATGAATATTCACCTCTCTCCATTCCCATAGGCGTAGAGAGAGGTGAATATTCATTACCTTAATGAGCGAGGAAACATGATAGCTCAGCCACAGGAGCTGTTGGCACTGCAACAGGATGCTGCGAGGGCGCGCAGTGACGGTAAGTAGGATTTTTTTTTAATGCTTTTCTCATGAGGGCCATGGATACAAGGATAGGTATGAGGAATCATGCCGACCAGGATAGGGAGGAGATGGCCATGCATACAAGGATAGGGATGAGGAACCATGTATATAAGGATGGTGATGAAGGGGCCATGCATACAAGGATAGGGATGAGGAACCATGTATATAAGGATGGTGATGAAGGGGCCATGCATACCAGGATAGGGATGAGGAGCCATGCATACAAGGATGGGAATGATGGGGCCATGCATACCAGGATATGGATGAGGAGCCATGCATACCAGGATAGGGATGAGGAGCCATGCATACAATGATGGATATGAGGGAGCCATGCATACCAGGATATAGGGATGAGGAGCCATGCATACAAGGATGGGAATGAGGGGGCCATGCATTCCAGGATATGGATGAGGAGCCATGCATACCAGGATAAGGATGAGGAACCATGCGTACAAGGATGGGGATGAGGGGGCCATGCATACCAGGATAGGGATGAGGGGACAATGGCTTATACTCGAGTCAATGCGTTTTGCCAGTTTTTTTGTGGCAAAATTAGGTGCCTTGGCTTATACTCAGGTCGGCTTATACATGAGTATATATGGTATGTGGCATTTTCATGTCTGTAAAAGTCTGATCTATCAAATTATAAAATTAATTAGTCCAAAAAGCAAAAAGTGTACCAGTTGATAGGGTTAATCCTGGGCACGGACTGTGCCTCTGTGTAGCATTCCAATCAGGATCCAAAAAAGCAGCATAGTCCAGCCACAAAGTTGCAACATGTTGTAACTAACATCATAAAATGAGATGCAGAGCTTATGCATTAGCTATGCCAGCTTGGTATCCCAGAGATCATACAGACCTGGAGAATAATTTTACCAGGTAATTTTTCTGTAAAATTACTGCAGTAAAAACAAAACCCCAAACACATTTGGGGAATTGTGTGGGTTTTTTTGCAATTTCGGGGCACTTGCAGTTTTTTTTTTGTTTTCCATTTCCATTCAATAATACAACTATATCAAGGGAAAAATGTAAAAAAGTTACGCTTCTTGGAAGAAGGGGAAGAAAAAAGTTACGTCACGAAAACAGCAAATTGCCATGTCGGGAAGGGGTTAGTGGCGTTGTACTATTTTTCTATTTTTACCCTTCGCCATGACAGCACCCACTGGAGAGAGATAGGGATCCGCCCCAAGGAACAGGAAACCTACAGAGACATAAAAGGGGGCGGTCCCCCTCTCCTCCTCAGTTTAGGTTTCCTGTTCCCAGGGGACAGGATCTCTGGATTCTCCGAACTACAGCATACCTGGGCTAGAAGCATCCGCCTGTGCGGTTTCCGCGAGAACGGCAGGGGATGCAGTCCAGAAGCAGCGTCGGGGGAGACTCCGCTAGACGGCTCCCCCCTCGTCTGGCCGGCATGTGGAACGCCTGGTCCGGGGAGGCCGCTCTGTTCCACGAGGCAACGCGGCAGAGGTGCGGCCCTGAAGGAGGAGCTCCAGACGCGGACCGGCAGGTATGAGGTCCGGGTTCTGAGGCACAGCTGCAGCGGCAGCCGGCACACCGCTCCATAGCGCAGGCCGGGCAAGATGGCGGCCGCGCGTGCGTGGTAGCGGTGAAAAAATCCCCATACTGCCCCGGGGCGGGTGAGCACTTCCGGGTCACCCACACAGCGGTGAGGGAAAGCGCGGTTTCACGCATGCGCAGTACACCGCTGTGGGGTACGGAAAAAAAAAAAAAAAAAAAGCTGACCGGATCATGGCCTTTAAAAAGGGGGAAGTTGCAAACGCACAGGCGATGCAACATGTCGTCCCCAGGCAAAACAGTGGACCCAGCAGGTGAGCCAGCCAGCAAAAGGTCCTCAGATGCCAGCCACAGGAGTGAGACCAAGGATTCAAGATCCAGAAAGTCGCAACCTCCTATTTCGGTACCGTACAGCTTCACTGGGTGAGTGTAATTCCCCTCTGCCTATAAAGCTGACACTCTTTTCCACAAATGTCTTCTTCACCCAGGCCAAAAGGAGACAAAAATCTAAACACAAACAGTGTGCGTTATGTGACGAGCCTCTCCCAGATTCCCACCCCAAAAAACTCTGCAATCAATGTATGACTGAAACAATGCAGAGTCCATCTATGTCGGTCGCAGATATACGGGCCATAATTAGAGAAGAATTACAGGCCATCTCACAAACCAGTACCCCCCCTAAAAAATCCGGGAAAGAAAAGGCAGTATCCAGCTCTGAGTCCGAGGAGGAAGGCGTTATCCACTCAGACTCCTCGCAGGCGTCATCCTCTTCCTCGACACAATCGGACATTGAGGGTCGAGCTTGTTTTCCCCTTGATGGGGTGGACAACCTAGTAAAATCCATCAGGAATACAATAGGTTGTGAGGATGCAAAAGACGACCAAACTGCACAAGACATCATGTTTGCAGGGTTGGCAGAGAGGAAGAGAAGAGCCTTTCCGGTAATTCCTGCGGTTAAGGCACTGATAAAGAGGGAGTGGGAGAAACAGGACCAGAGAGGTTTTCTCCCGTCAGCCTCCAAAAGGAAGTACCGTACCCCTTTAATGATGAGGAGTTAATTTCATGGACTAAAATTCCTAAGGTGGACGCTGCAGTCACATCCACCTCAAAACAGTCAGCTCTACCAGTCGAGGATGCGGGCCTACTTTCTGATCCTCTAGATCGGAAGGCAGATTCGTCACTAAAACGATCATGGGAAGCTTCCACGGGCATATTTAAACCATCAATTGCCAGTACATGCACTGCTAGATCCATGCTTGTTTGGATTGATCAGCTGGATCAACAGATCGAACAGGGGGTCTCCAGACAAAAATTGCGGGATGCGATACCACTAATTAGAGGTGCAGCAGCATTCATGGCCGATGCTTCAGCTGACTCTCTTCGCCTTGCAGCAAGATCAGCGGGTCTGATTAATAATGCCAGACGTGCGTTATGGATGAAGAGCTGGAATGGGGATACGCAGTCAAAGGCTAAGATCTGTGCTATTCCGTGTGAGGGTGAGTTTTTGTTTGGGAAAGCATTAGACGAGATCCTCAAAAAAGCGAAGGAGAGGAAAAAAGCCTTCCCTGACCCCTCAATTCCTTTCTATAGGAAGATCTTTAGGAGGAGGCCGTTCGGGAAAAGAACACAAAATGAAAGATCGTCACGATGGGTCACAAGAGAGGGAAAACAGGGTGGCACTATGTTTAAAGGCCCCCCTCTTCCATAGAGACAATAAATTCTAAAACACCAGACACCCCAGTAGGGGGTAGGTTAAAATTTTTCTTTCCCCAATGGCGAAAAATCACGTCCAGTTCCTGGGTGCTAAATATTATTAAGGAAGGAATGAAGATAGAATTCCTCCAAATTCCCCATGACTCTTTTATTTTAACAGCCCTTTCCTCACCAGTGCAACAGAAGGCCCTTGAACTGGAAATTCGAAGTCTCATAGTTAAAAATGTTTGTTAGGGTGCCAAAGGGACAAGAGGGTAGAGGGTTCTACTCTTCGTTATTTTTAATCCCTAAACCCGATGGTTCATTTCGAACAATTATAAATCTTAGAAAACTCAATACGTTTATTAAAAATTATACGTTTAAAATGGAGTCTATTAGATCGGCCATTAAGCTCCTTTTTCCAAATTGTAAAATGGGCGGCACTGATTTAAAAGATGCCTACTACCATCTCCCTATCCATAGCAGGTATCAAAAATACTTAAGAGTGGCAGTAACTCTTGAGGGGGAGATTCATCATTTCCAGTACACAGCCATGCCCTTTGGTCTCTCCACGGCACCTAGGATCTTCACGAAGGTAATGTTAGAAGTAATGGCCTACCTTCGCCAGAGAGACACCTTAATCATTCCCTACTTAGATGATTTTTTAGTTGTAGGAAATTCGTCCCTTCAGTGTGCGGAACGGTTAGCTGACACTGTCTCGTCCTTAGAAAGCCTGGGCTGGATCGTCAACTATAAAAAATCCAGACTCATCCCACTTTCTCTTCAGACATTTTTAGGGTTCAATCTAGATTCCATAAAACAAAAATGTCTACTTCCCCAAGAAAAAATATCTCTTATAGAGGGTAAAGTAGTGGCGGCCATTCACAAACCTCAAATGTCCCTGAGGGCAGGAATGTCCTTGCTAGGATCCCTCTCCTCCTGTACTCCAGCCGTTCAGTGGGCACAACTTCATACCAGAACGTTGCAACACCAGATACTTCGGGAACAGAGAAAATTTCTGGGGCACCTTGAATCAAAAATAACTTTATCCGAGAAAGTCTTATCCTCCTTAGAATGGTGGCTAGATAAAAACAACCTAGCGGGGGGTGTCCATTGGGTAATATCACCATCCCACACGATAACTACGGACGCTAGTCCCCACGGGTGGGGCGCACACATGGGAGATAGATTCTGCCAGGGAACCTGGGATAAAAATGAGGATTTATATTCATCAAACCTGAAAGAATTGAATGCGGTAAACTATGCACTGCATCAATTTCTCCCACAGCTACGAGGAAGCCACGTCAGAATCTGTTCAGACAACACTACGACAGTGGCGTATTTAAACAAACAAGGCGGCACAAGATCAGACGCTCTAATGTCTTCCGCAAACAGTACCTTAATCCTGGCCGAAAAGCATCTGTTGTCCCTCTCGGCAGACCACATCAAAGGAGAGGACAATCAACAAGCAGACTTTCTAAGTCGACACACTCTTCATCAAGGAGAATGGTGTCTCAATCCTCACATTTTCCACAAAATAACATTGTTATGGGGCAAGCCCCAAATAGACCTGTTCGCTACAGAACAGAACAAACAAGTCCAGAAATTCGCATCTCGGTCCCGTGCAGATCACCCGGACATTCTAGATGCTCTTCAAACACCCTGGCAATTCAAACTAGCGTATGCTTTCCCTCCGATAATTCTGCTTCCACAAGTAATATGGAAGATCAGGGAAGAGCAGGCCAGGATAATACTGATAGCACCATTCTGGCTCAAGAGACCATGGTTCTCGTGCCTGCGGTCAATGTCGGTGATGGATCCTTGGGTCCTTCCCTCAATCCCAAACCTTCTCTCTCAGGGACCTTTCTTCCACCCTCAGGTGGACAGTCTCCACCTGTCGGCCTGGAATTTGAAAGGCAGATATTAAATTCCAGGGGGTTTTCAAAAGGCCTAATTGATACACTCCTGCTTAGCAGGAAACCATCTACAACAAAAATTTACACCAAAATATCGAAAAAGTTTCTTCAGTTCCATACTAGTTCAAACCCCTCTGAAGTCCCAATAAAGTCTATACTAGAATTTCTACAGAAAGGGAAAGAGTTAGGTCTGTCGGTTAATACACTAAAGGTCCAGGTGTCCGCTCTGGGTGCCCTCTATGGCCATAATATTGCTGGTAATAAATGGGTATCCCGCTTCATCACGGCCTGTGAACGAGTTACTCCTGTCCACATACCTAGGGTAGCTCCTTGGGATCTAAATCTAGTCTTAGACTCTCTAACAGAATCTCCGTTTGAGCCTATAGACACAGCATCTTTGAAACATTTGTCGCTAAAAACAGCCTTCTTGGTAGCCTTAACATCGGCTAGAAGAGTCAGCGACATTCAGGCCTTGTCGATAGATCAACCTTACCTTCTCACATTTCACGACAGACTAATCTTAAAACCAGACCCCTTATACCTTCCTAAGGTAGCAGGGAAGTTCCACAGGTCACAAGAGATACATCTTCCTACTTTCTTTAAAGACCCCTCTACTCCTGAAGAACAAAAATGTCATACTCTAGACGTCAGGAGAGTAGTTTTGCAATATATTCAGAAAACTAGTAGTTGGAGGCAGAGTAGGGCTCTGTTCATATCCTTCCAGGGCAAAAAGAAAGGATATGGAGTCACAAGAGCTACATTATCCAGGTGGATAAGAGACGCTATCCGGTTGGCCTATTCCATGAAAAATGAAGAACCTCCGGAGGGTATCAAAGCACATTCCACCAGAGCCATGGCTTCTTCCTGGGCCGAAAAAGGGAACGTGCCAATCGAGGATATATGTAAGGCTGCAACTTGGTTGGCTCCTTCCACTTTCTATAATCACTACAGGCTTGACCTGTCTTCCGACTCTGACCTACACTTTGGCAGGACTATCCTCAGCACGGTGGTCCCCCCCTAGGTGTTGGTCTCTGGAAATCTCTCCAGTGGGTGCTGTCATGGCGAAGGGTAAATAGCCGGATTACTTACGGTAATGCTCTTTTAATGAGTCCATGACAGCACCCAGTCACATCCCTCCCTAATAAAAGCCAATGTAATTACTTCTATGAAGTTTATGTTCTGATGATACATTGTAATGGTTGACTAACACTGGCGGTCCTCCGGGTACTCTGAAATTAAACTGAGGAGGAGAGGGGGACCGCCCCCTTTTATGTCTCTGTAGGTTTCCTGTTCCTTGGGGCGGATCCCTATCTCTCTCCAGTGGGTGCTGTCATGGACTCATTAAAAGAGCATTACCGTAAGTAATCCGGCTAATCTTTTGCATGTGGTTAGTGGATTTATAGGTATTTTTTATTGGTAAGTTTTGTCTGATACTATGTTTTTTATTCCTCACTTTATACGGAAGTCAGGAGATGGTAATTATGATTGTTTTCTGTGCAGAGTATACAGGATGTGGCTTCAACATCCTGTTTCCTCTGGTGATCACATGTTTAATGTAGGAACAGATGCTTTAGACCTGGCAGGATGCACATTCATTCTCTGTTTATGGAAGAAAATCATATCAGCAGAAAACATGTTACATAAACTTTTAGAAATGCGACATAAATCACTGTTAAAATGTGAAAAAAAAAACACACTGCCGACTTGTCGAAACTAACTGGTGTCATCATTATTTTTTCTTATTGGAACTGTAAATGATAAAGGAGCCACTAATGGTGGGACGATAGCTTTAGGCCTCATTCAGACATCTGTTTTTCTCCACGTACGAGAAAAATGAACTAATTATTTTGATCAGAGTTTGATCCTAGTATCATCAGTTTTTCTCGTACATGGAGAAAAAAAAAAGGTATCTCCACTTTCTCGATTCTGACATTCCATGATAATCGGACCGCACTCGGATGCAGTCCAAATTTTACAAAGGCTTGTAACATATTTTCCTATTGAAATATGGGGAAGTCAAAATCCACAGACAGATCCTAGTGTTGCAGATTTTATTTAGGATCTGCATCAAAATCCATACATACAGATAACAGCACCATGGAATTAATGTTGCTATATAAATAAATAAATAATAATAATAATAATAAGTGTAAACTTAACAAAAAAAACACGCAGCATATAACCCAAACTACTATCTTGGATTTGTCGTTTCAACACATAATCATGGCAGCCAATCACAGTGTGCAATGGCCACATGTCCTCCACTTTACTAGGAGATAACAAGGGGATAAGTGAAGCAGTTCCACAAGATTGCCTAGGGATGAGTACAATATAGTGTTTTTATTTCAGTTATTTTTTATTTTAGTCTATATAACTTGTTTTACAGGGAAAGCAGGAAAAATCTGCAAAATTAGCATCAAAATCCGTTCAAATTAATTTTGGACTTCCAGTTGAATTTTGGTTGGAAATTGCCATGTCTGTCATCTAGATTCATTCTTCCCCTCTAATATAGTTTTCCTAATGTAGACTACATTTCCTATTGTGTCAGCGTCTTATTATTGGCTACATAGAGCTTCTGTCTTCTCATGCATACAGCAGTTTCAGTGTATCCCATGTGATGTATATAGCATTCTGTGTACCTATGTAATGAATTCAGCAGTCTCAGCGTATCCTATGTGATGTATATACAACAGTCTCAGTGTATCCTATGTGATGTACACTGTTTGCACAATTATTAGCCAAGCGAGTATTTTGACCACATCATTTTCTGCAGAGGGAACCCGGCTTCTTGGATCGCTCCAGCTGATCAGCTGTTTGGCTCTGCAGCTGCATGTGTCACGGCTGTGTGACAGGCAAGACACATGCATGGAGAGCCTTTTTGTTGGGCTCTACATGCATGTGTCGTGACTGTCACATGCAGCTGCGGAGTTGAACAGCTGATCAGCCGGAGCGATCCAGAAAGCCGGGTTCCTTTTGCAGCTTAATCAGTAACGGCTATAGCTTGCCAAATAAGCCCTGACCCGATCAAATTCGCTCATCTCTATTAGTAATGCCTAGGGTAATCTGGTACACTCAGCTCAGGGGTATGGAAAGTATAGAACATAGTTTAGTGTTTAGTTAGTGATAGGAACATTAGGATAGGTAAAGCAGGGATGGGCCTTATTATTGTACAGTGAGAGTAATAGTCTTGGATACAGTAAAACATTTGGGACCATACTGTCATGATCCACTCCTGACTTTGTTTT
Source organism: Ranitomeya variabilis (assembly GCF_051348905.1). NCBI lineage: Eukaryota > Metazoa > Chordata > Amphibia > Anura > Dendrobatidae > Ranitomeya > Ranitomeya variabilis. Next base: position 688,030,708 of record NC_135234.1, read on the forward strand.
CAGCCTCCTTGCCTCTGGACTGGTCATGCGGGAGTTAATCCCCTCTGCCTCGTTTTGAAGCTGGCTGGGCTATTTCAGTCCTCTGCAGCCTGGAGGCCAGTGTCAGCTATAGGTCTTGCTTCCCAGCTTGATCCCCTGACCTGTATTAGTGATCCTCGTGCCTCTGACTGCCTGTACCCGTGTATGACTCGATCTGATCTCTGGACTTCTCCCCTTGTTTTCCGTTTCTGATTCCATGCTCCCCAACTGGCTTCGACTCTGGTTTGTACCCCGACTTCATCATACGTCTCACGTTTTGGTTACCACGCTCCCAGTAGGCTCTGATTTTTTGCTTATCCCTGACTATTCTTCTGACTGCCCCTGTGTACTGCGCAGACCTCTCTGTGTATGACCTTGGCTTGTCTGACTACTCTTTCATTACCTGTGGCACCTGTGCTGCTGTTCAGTATTGCTACGCTGTGGGTACAACTTCTCTTCCCTCACCAGCACCCCCTGGTGGAGGTTGCCCTATACTGCACTACAGCAGCACATTACACATACCTGCATGGAAGGGGTGGGGCACATAAAAAGGGGAAACACTTCCTGGATTAGGTACTTAGAGGTAGAGTGAGGTGTTTGTGTGAAGTTTAGGTTCAAGTTGCAGTGGGCTGGAGGTACATGGAGTACAAAGAGTTCTGGCAGTATGTGGTCATACCAGATTTCCTACAGACTTTCCTGTAACGTCCAGGGCCTATGGCCCGAACTAGACACTGGGAAGTTTGCCTTCATCCCTTCCATACAGAGGAAGCCGGACAGGAGAAACGCATGAGGCAATTGTAAAGGATCTCGGGAGTGCCGTGGTGCTGGATGGAAATTCCCTGGGGTTGAATGAAGGGATAGTTCGAGCATAGTGATAGTTCGAGCTGAACGTAAGCAGGAGCTGGAAATGTACTGTGTTGATGAAAATGGAACTGGAGATTACTGTGCCTGATATTGCGTGTTAAAGACTGATGCACTTACATTGCCCAGTAAACTTGGGTGTCTACTGATGTGTGCGCTGATGATCGTGGACATAAGGAAGTGGATGCAGCGGAGGCCTCCAGCCTGCAAGTGAGTACAATGCACTGTACACACTAATGCACTGTTTGTGGGGTGCCAGGGTATAGAGAAGCAGCAGCTCACTCATGACTACCACTCTTGGCACCTTACAACTTGGCATAGTCAGCAGGACGAAATCATACATTGTGAAAAGATGAAAGATGCTGGGAAGATTTCAGAAAAAAATAAGATGGCGATTGTCAAGGGACCCAAGATGGCGGACAATGGCACAAAAACAAGAGGAAGCTCCGCCCATTGTGGGTTTTTAGAGAATGAAGAAGTGCGAAAGCCTGTCCGGCCCAAGTTGTGATCTGCATGGAGAAGACGTCCCATCGTGAGTGGTGCCCACCCCAGATGGGCATGGCAGAAGAAGAAGAAACCCCTCCTAATGCTGCGAGTGGCTGGAGAATGGGCAGAGATCCACTCAGAATGGGCAGAACAGCCGGAAGTGGTCCCACCCAGTAAAGGGCAGAGTCCCGGAAAAGTACACCATTGTGGGAGAAAGTGAGTAAGAAGAAGGACGCCAGGATGGAGCAGTACCTGGTTCCATTAGAGCGAAATGACCAGGGTTTACTTATCACCCTCAGTGGGCTCGGGTAGGCCAAGTGGAAATGTAGGATGGCGGAAGCGGAGGAGGAGATGCGGCCTTGGAAATCTAAGGGCAGTGGAGACCCCAGCGGCCATCGAACTTCCGTAAGAGGGCCTCAAGGCGACAATCCCACCAAAACTTCTGGAAGTGGGACTTGAGGACCATAGGGAGGTGGAAATGTGACACTGGATGAGACCTAGCGGCAGTGGATGGCGGCTGAAGGCAACCGTTGCAGTCCGGCTAGTGAGTCCACTACAGACCCACACCACGAAGCCTCTACCCATCGTGTATGATGAGGATATCAGGAGTTGGACCCCCAAGGCAGAAGCGGCCATGTCAATGTGGTTGAAGCCCTGCAGCAGGGTGGACAGTCTGAAGTCCCCGATGGCCACATGGCTGGTGAGTGCACAGCCACCCAAAGAGATACCGATCACAGTTCACGTGTCACCGGGCCCCCAATCAACCACTTATGTCAGAAAGATAGGAACCCAGGAGGCATGGGTAGGATGCAACCGCAGTAAGTTAAAATGGCGGCCGTGAGTGCTTGGTTCACATCTAATGGGACTTTTCTTCCCTCCAAGTTGTTTTGTGCATGTTTGTGCCCCACCTCCCCCACTGCATTGAAGGACTGTGAACTCTTAAAGGGCCAGAAACCTTTCTGGCTCTATGGACTGTGCAGCTGCCCCATGGACTCTGTCCCATTGTCCCCTTGAACTCTGCCTAATTTTATCCATGAACTTTTCCCCAGGGACTGATGGGCAGCACGGTGCACTTCTTAAAGAGACCGTTGTTTGGAAAAGGGGGTAGGAAACGGATGATCCAAGGATCAAGCCGGGTCAGTGCTCCTTGGCTGCTAGCGCTGGTGTTAGGTTGGCCAACAGGCCGTTATTTTCTTTAGTATGGACACGCTGTATCGCGCACTGCGGAGCAGTGGGACCGGTGGTCATGTGGACCCGTGGAAAAATGGACTACCCAATGTGCCTGCCGGGTTGAAAAGGAAAAGAACATAATTTGGGCAATTCTTGTGGGCCCAGTACCCAACAACAACGTGATATCTTGTTGCTGAAAAAGGATTCATATTAGATAGTTTACCAGTAACCGGAGATAGCCTTGTTGTTGGCTGCTGGGCATGCAAGAATTGGCCAAATTATGTGCTAAGCATCTCCATTTTATCTTATCATAGAGATCAGTAATGCAATTAAAATTTCCTATATTTCATGTTTACATGCTATAGCACTACAAAGTACAACTTTGTTATGCATAGAGATGGCTACTCTGAGGGAATGTGCACACGTCAGGATTTCTTGCAGAAATTTCCTGAAGAAAACCGGACATTTTCTGCAAGAAATCCGCATGTTTCTTTTCGCGTTTTTTTCCCGTTTTTTCCGCGTTTTTTTTTTAGCATTTTGCAAACATAATTAGCTTGCAGAATGCTAAAGTTTTCCAAGGGATCTGTAGCATCGCTTGGAAAACTGATTGACAGGTTGGTCACACTTGTCAAACATAGTGCGTGACAAGTGTGACCAACTTTTTACTATAGATGCAGCATCAATAGTAAAAATAAATAATGTTAAAAATAATAAAAAAATAAAGGTTATACTCACCCTCTGATGGCCCCCGATCTCCTCAGCTGTTGCTTTGTGTGTAGGACCTGCGATGACGTTGCGGTCACATGACCATGACGTCATCGCAGGTCCTTCACACAGAGCATCTATAGGAACAGTAGAGAGAGCATGCACCGATGAGAGGCGGGAAGACTCCGGGGCCATCAGAAGGTGAGTATATCACTATTTTTTATTTTAATTATTTTTTTTACCAATTATATGGTTCCCAGGGCCTGGAGGAAAGTCTCCTCTCCTCCACCCTGCGGGAAGTAAGCAGATCAATGCATTCCTATGTGTGCGGAATCCCCGCGATTCCGCAAATTAATGAACATGTTGCTTTTTTTTCTGCAATGCGATTTTTTCGTGGAAAAAAATGCAACATTTGCACAAGATATACGGAATACACTGAAAATAATGGGAGGCATATGTAAGCGTTTTTTTCGCGATTTTATCGCGTTTTTATAGCAAAAAAAAAACCGCAAAAAATCCTGAACGTGTGAACCTACCCTTAGTTTGCACCTGTTACACACAAGTTTTTCTGTTTTTTTGTTTTTCTGTTACAAACTGGACACTACAATGTACGGTCACTAAAATAGCAGATTTGTAATTTTCCCTTAGCATCATCCACTGCTGCTTGTTTCTGGAAAACAGAAATGGAGTCAAAATCATCAATACACTTCTAGATAATTTTCCAAAGGGGTATAATTTTCAAAATGGGGTCACAACAGGGGGGTATTCTGCTCATCTGGCACTTAAAGGGAACCTGTCACCCCCAAAATTGAAGATGAGCTAAGCCCACCGGCATGAGGGGCTTATCTATAGCATTCTGGAATGCTGTAGAAAAGCCCCCGATGTAACCTGAAAGATAAGAAAAAGAGGTTAGATTGTACTCACCCAGGGGCGGAGCCGCTGCGGTGGGTCTCTCTGACCTTTCCCGGCACCTGCGCACTGCAGTACTTTGCTCCGCCCTCAACAGTGCAGACAAAGTACGCCTGCGCCGGAGCCGCAGCGTGAAGACAAGAAGAGGACGTCATCGTAAGAAGATGGGAGGCCCCGGACCGCGACTCCCATCGGACCAGAACCGCCACGGGACCGCCCCTGGGTGAGTATAATCTAACCTCTTTTTCTCATCTTTCAGGATACATCGGGGGCTTATCTACAGCATTACAGAATGCTGTAGATAAGCCCCTGATGCCGGTGGGCTTGGCTCACCTTCGATTTTGGGGGTCACAGGTTCCCTTTAAGGTCCATTCACATGCACTAAGTAGTTGAGGCAGACAATCTGCAGCTAATTTATAGCAGAAAATTCTACACTAAAATTAACATCTAGTGATGCGGGTTTGATGCAACAACCTTGTCCTCTGGCTGTGATTGACAATGGCTGGATACCTGCAAATCATGGTTGGAGGACAAGGTTAACACTCTGCTTATGAACATGGCAGACCACTGTATCTTAAAGGCAGGACTTCTACTTTGAAGCTGAGCAGAGAATTAGACTGTAACTAAACAAGTGAGGCATAGTTGGAATCAGTAGGCCTCATCCTACATTATACTATCCTCAAAGTTTCCCTTTAAGGCAAAAAAAATCACATAGTATTCTATATCAGCACTTTGTAATATATAATGTTTCACATTTGTGCAACATAAACTTTGCAATAATTCTGCATAATGGAAATGTTAAAAGCTTACCAGAGTCATGCAGAAGGAACTGCTGCTGGATGCCATCAATATTGATCCCCTGGAACTCCTGGGGAATAACATGTTTATCAAGGGTTTGGGGCAACCTTGGAATATTGCCAAGTTGCCTTGATAATCGTATTGTTCTCTTTAATGACGCTTTCTTTGGGAGAAGTGCTACAACATTAGAATGGGCTCCTGAAATCACTTCTGTGAGAATCTGTTGTGGTGTCTCCTCTGTTGTCCTTGCCCTGGTGACCGCCTCATTGACAAGTCGGATTGCTTCAGGTCTTGCTGCTTGTGCTGTGTGGTTGTGGGGATTGGTTACTTTAATCACTTCACCAGATGCTTCATTGGTCCAAACACGTCCCTTGCAAGTCGACCATTTTTCACACACCTAGATGCCATGGACATCGTCAGCCGTTCGTTTGGAAAATACGTAAATGTGATTCTCGTAGACCAACTTCTTCTTCCCACATTTGGATAGAACTGAATTCATACTTGTAGAAAGTGAATTGCTGTGGAAGCTGACTGATTTTTTTGTGCTAGTACACCTCTCTTTGTAGAGATTTTAGACACTGCTATATTCTGATGTAAAGATGGAATAAGAGCTAGTCTAAGGTAAGTTGCAGGACGCCCGACATGAAAATTGTTACATCTGCAACAAAACTTGCAAACAAGCAGGTCAATGCTGGGTCAGGTAAAAGTTGACAAAATGTTTTGATTTTAGAGGGGTTTACATTCCCCACCTAAATCAGGCCTCATTCACACTACATTTGTTTAATCCGTTTATTTTTTTCGTGTTCTGTTTTTGTAAAATGTCTTGTTAAATTTGCGGGCAAAATGCTCTGACACTATAATGCAATCAGTTGGGAGATTTACAGATGGAAACAGTTGATTTAACATGTCATAAAAGTGCAGCACTCTGTACAGTACTTTTGTGGCATGTGGATTGATGACGGAATTCATGAACCACAAGGACAAACTGGCGAAACATCCAAACACAAAATTCTGGGGGTAAAACAGGGTACAAACATTCAGGGGCGAAACATTGATGAGAGACGGGAATTCATGAACCACAAGGGCACAAACATCCATGGGCGAACTGCCGGGGGCAAAATATTGATGATGGATGGGAATTCATAAACCACAAGGGTACAAACATCCGGGGGCGAACTGCCGGGGGCGAAACATCCGGGGGCCAAATGCTCGGGAAACATTGATGACAGACGGGAATTCATGAACCACAAGGGTACAAACATCTGTGGTGAACTGCCGGGGCGAAACATCCAGGGGCCAAATGCTGGGGACAAAATGTGCGGAGGCGAAAGCGAAATGTACCCAGGGGCGAACTGCTGGGGGCGAAATGTGCTGGGGTGAAATGTGCGTGGGCGAAATATCCTGGGGGCCAAATGCTGGGGACGAAATGTGCAGGGGCGAAACGTACCTAGGTGTGAACTACTGGGGGCAAACTGCTGGGGATGAACTGCTGGGGGCAAACTGCTGGGGGGGCAAAATGTGTGGGGGTGAAATATGCGGGGGCGAAACATCCTGGGGGCCAAATGCTGGGGACGAAATGTGCGGGGCGAAATGTACCCAGGGGCAAACTTCAGTGGGCGAACTGCTGGGGGCGAAACATCCAAATCCCTCTAAAATCACCCTGACTGCCCTAACCATCCCTATATAGATTCTGCACCTATTCCTGAGCTAGAACCTAATCCATGAATTACCCTAGCGATAGGCCCTGGAAAGGGAGGGTATAGGTAGACAGTCCCCACTACAATTAAAGACAAAGAGGGTAGGCAAACAAGGGGACACTTAGCTTGAGAAGATAACGGGGATGTCACCCCAGCTATCCTCTAAGGGTACGTTCACACAGGACTTTTTTGCTGCTTTTTTTTGCTGCTTTTTTTTATGCTAATTTTCAGCTGCTTTTTACAGTACCAGTAAAGCCTATGAGATTTCAGAAATCTCATGCACACACGTTGGTTTTTTGTTTGATCAGTTTTTTCTGCTTTGCTGCTTTTTTTGGACATAGGGCATGTCACTTCTTTCAGCGTTTTTGCAGCGTTTTTGCAGCGTTTTTTCACCCATTGACTTGAATGGGTGATGAAAAAAACGCTGCAAAAACGCTGAAAAAACGCATGTAGCATTATTTGCTGCTTTTTTTGTGCAGAAAATCATGGCCAGCAGGAAGGGATCTCACAGCCAAGAGCTTAGGGGTGTGGTTAGTGAGGTGTGAAGAGCCATTGTGAGCCATTGTGAGGTGTGAAGAGCCATTGTGAGGTGTCCTGATTGTGATCTATTGTGAGGGAGTTCCTGGTAGTGAGGTGTGAAGAGCCATTGTGAGCCATTGTCAGGTGTGAAGAGCCATTGTGAGGTGTCCTGATTGTGATCTATTGTGAGGGAGTTCCTGGTAGTGAGGTGTGAAGAGCCATTGTGAGCCATTGTGAGGTGTGAAGAGCCATTGTGAGGTGTCCTGATTGTGATCTATTGTGAGGGAGTTCCTGGTAGTAAGGTGTAAAGAGCCATTATGAGGTGTCCTAGCAGCTGAAAATTGGCATAAAAAAAAGCAGCAAAAATCTGCAGCAAAAATCTGCAGCAAAAAAGTCCTGTGTGAACATACCCAAAAAACGCACCAAAAACGCACCAAAAAAACGCACCTAAATTAGCATAAAAAAAAGCAGCAAAAAAGTCCTGTGTGAACGTACCCTAAGAGTCCTCTGAGAGGGAAATAACTGACTACATCCAGCTAGACAGAGACATGCAAGAGCTAACACCAGCAACCTGCTGCAGCCATGGAATGAATATAAACCTTCAGTCCAGGTGTCTAATTAGCAGTAGAAAGTGGACGTAACCATTGGGTCCTAAACGGAGAGGGATATCCCTCCATAACGGAGATACAAAAATCAAGAAGGTGCTTGAGCTAATCGCAAATACCTTCTACAGCCGGATCCATGGTGACTGTATGTCACACTTTGCACACCCGTGACAATTGACACCACAGGTGGGTCACAGAATTTTATACCGTTGGGCAATGAAGAAAAACATTCCATTTTTACCACTAAAATTTTGTTTTCGCCCCAGATTTTACATTTTCACACTGGGAATGGGTAAAATGGAACCACATTTTGTCCCATGATGTCTGCTGAATGTAGAAATACCCTATTTGTGGTTGTATAGTACTGCTTAGCCATACTGCAAGACTCGGGAGGGACGGAGCGCTGTTGGGAAATAGCGCTCTGTCCCTCCAGAGTCTCACCGTATGGCTAAGCAGTACTGTTAAACAGGAAGCAGCCTGGGGTGTAAAATTTAATAATAGTTTGCGGACTCTATAAACAGAGCCCCAAAGTGTTAGAAGAGCAGAATCCCCCTTCAAGTGACCCCATTTTAGAAATGATATCAATTGATCCACATGTGTAGTGACGATTTTGACTCCATGAGAGTTTTTCAGAAACAAACAGCAGTGAATGTTGCTGAGTGAAAATTGCAAACTGACGTTGTAGTGACCAGTACGTTGTAGTGCCCGCCTCATGCACCTGTAAATTATGCATGCTCTCATCGCTATAGAAATGCCAAACATGGGGCTCAGAAGGGAGGGGGCACTTAGATTTGGGAGCACAGCATTTGCTAAATTTCTTCTGAGGGGCAAGTACCATTTAGCTTTTCCAAAACCTTTGTGCTACCAGTAATGTGGAAACCCCCTATATTTCCGTTTACAGATGATGGATTTAAGTGGGGACTTGCTTTTTTGTGGAGTGAGTTGAAGCTTTTATTGGGAACATTTTACATAACAATTTGGATAACATTTATGCGGTGCTCTATGCTGAGCACTTATATCAGTGTTTCCCTTTAAATCTTCAAATGACGTAATTCACGTGAAACTCCTGAGGGATCCATTCAATATAATGAGGCAGCAGAGCTACTCTGGACTCAATCTGGCCTCTGTTCAACTTTGTTCTTCTTTTCATTGGTGCAGAAAACTGTGGCCGATGGCACTTTTATGCACTTCTAATAAAAAGACGAACACCGCCGGATCACAGGTCCTATGGAGTCCACAATGCCTCCATCTGCTTCATTATAGGGAATCTTCCGCTGGGGGTTCCACCTGAATCCCGTATTTCAGAGAATTAAATGGAAACACCAGTGTAAGAGCTCAGCACAGAGTGCAGGATAAATGTGCGCCAAGCCTTACTGCGATCTTTGGGAGGCAGAATGAACAAATGAACAGCAAGTGAAGAATTGGCTTTATTTCTTTTTTACGCCATTCTTTGAGCGTTATAAGTGATTAGACGCTAAAAGACGCTTTTTTTGTTTTCAAAAACTATTTTTTTGCATCACTATATTTGAGAGCTACAATTTTTCCATATTTTGTCCAACAGACTCATGTGAGGCCTTGTTTTTTGCAGGACAAGTTTATGTTTTTGTTGGTACCATTTTCAGGCTCATGAGATTTTTTGTTCGCTTTCTATTCTGATTTTTGGGGCATTTTTTTATGCCATTCTGCATGTGGTAAAATTGATGTCAGCTTTATTCTTCGGGTCAGTACAATTAAAACTATTCTATAGAAAATGATAATTATTTTTGCAATGCTTTATTCTGAGAGCTATAACTTTTTTAATTTTTTGGCTGATGGATTGTTGCTGGACAAGATGACGGTTTCGTATGATGATAAAGCATCAGTCTTTGTATCTTTTTTTTTTTCTACTGTGTTCACTAAAGGGGTTAACTAGTTGGATGCTTTTATAGAGTCCGGTCGTTCCAGATGCAGCGATACCAAATATGTGTACTTTTTTTTTCATAATAAAATTTATTTATGAGTACATTATATATATATATATATATTTGTAATTTTAAAAAATATATATTTTTCCAACTTTTTTCACTTTTTTTTAACCTTTTTTTACTTAGTCCCACTATGGGGCTTTTATTTTCTACAGTCTGATCACAGTTATTAGGTATCGCAATGCAGCAGCATTTCAATATCTTATAACCTGTCATTGCTGCAGACACAAGTTTGTTAGATCATGCACTGCATATGATCTAACTAACTAACTAACTAGTGCCTGGTGACCTGGATGTCGTCATGATGACATTGGGTCACCATGGAAACGATCGGGATCCAGCAATGATGTCGTGGGGTCTCCGATACGAGGGCAGAGGGGCCTTCTTCCCTCTGCTCGCACTGATCACAGCGTTTAGGGGGTTAAAGTGCCAGCAGCGGTGCGGGCACTGCAAGTCGGATTTCAGCTGTCAGAATCAGCTGAGACCCGGTGGCGATCACCATGACGTGCATGTACTGCATTGATTGGGAAGTCCTTCCCAAACATGACGTACATGTACTACAAATGACGTGAAAGGGTTAATTAAGAATTTATAAATGTAACTGAGGTGGGTTGAAATAAATGACATAGCTAGACTAATGATTGGGAGTAAGCATTGCTCTATAAAAGAAAAAGCAAGAATACTTCCTTAAAGACAATATGTGCCACATCTAATGCTATTTTAACACCAGATCCGTAGTGTGACAGATAGTACCACTGAATGACCACATTATTCTGCTGTGGTTTCTGTTGTTTTGTCGCTTCTCTTTCCATTGCATAAGCTAAATCTTGAAACTGAACTTTTGACAAAAATGTAACGAGGTTAAAACATTTGTGCAATTATTTTTTTCAATTTATCCTTGTAGCCAACAGAGTTCCCTTTTTTGATTTTATCACAATTCTCCAAAAATAACATTCAGTAGGTCATCACCTGCAATTGTTACCCATCAGCCCCCCGTTATCACATTGTAATCTGGTAGGTTTGCTATTGTGCACCACTTCAATTTTACTGTAGACATTTTAGCTATTAACGATATTGCATATTGAGGACAATTCAATTCTCTTACTGAAAGCTATGTATTTCGTCACCAAAAAATCTTTTGTCCCTATAATAATATATTGGAGGAATCGTTTAATGTCTGTTGTAGGAAACACATTCTTTGGTGAAGAATAGTGACTTGAGAGGTGTTGCAGTTTTATTATACTCACAATAGATGGCGTCATAGCATCAGTATTTATTCATGATATCTGGCATGTGGTATGAAGTGCTTCAGATGGTCATCCATTATCAGACAATATCAATATATTTTTAAAGGGTAAATGCACTTTTAACTAGCTTTTCAAAATAAACTATCCTGTGTTTTGACACGTAGAATAACACTATTTCTGTGTATTTAGACCAGTTTTCCACTCTGCGGGCTATGAACCCAATTCATGAAGACCAGCGTTGTTCACGCCGGTCTTGATGATGGGGCTTTCTGGAGTCAGATGCTCCTGATTCATGAAGAGATGCATGCATCTGATGAGTGGAGTGTGCCTCCATGCGCTACTCAGGTACTAGAGTGAGATTTCTGGCGTAGGGAATGCCACGGCTCGTCATGTTCCCATCCTAACCCAGTTGTGCCCCATTTCGTCAGAGATTGATCAAACTGATGTGAAAACTCCAAAAGCTGCAACTTGGACTTGCGCCTAAATATTGTGACTTTATAAAGCTTTTTCAACAGAATTGGGTGCAATGAAATAAAACATGTTTTACTTTTGCACACACCCGTTTTAATAGTTTGATTTGAATAGTATATGTGGCACCCCAGGAGTCCGGTTGCCACAGTGGCATTGCCTCCCTCATAGGGGGTGATGAGATGCCTGACTAGGGTTTCCCTGACTAGACATCTTACATCCAACATTCTTCCTACTCCAGACCAGAAGGGACTGCTGTAACACCTGATTTCAGGGGATCTTCCTTATATAAGTTCTGGCCTGGAGGCGGAGTTAGTTAGTCTAAGGAAGACAGAGAGGAGAGAAGAAGTCAAGGAAGAACCTGAGGAATTTGAGCTGCGACTGAGCTCACCTCACCCCAGGACTGAGCGCCAAAGATCGGACACCAGAGTCCATGCATCCGTGGTTGTGTGGGAGCTGCAACTAAATCCAGAGGGCAGGGGACTGCAGGTCTCCTGGCCCATCACAACACCTGAAGGTACAGCAGCAGATGAGAGCCCGGAGCCACCACGAAGGACTGACACCAGTAATAGGCTCAAGCTGCCTGCCATGTCACCTGCTGAAGCCCAAGGTGCAGTACCTAGGTTACATGGTAAGCGCCGAAGGTGTGGCACCAAACCCTGACAAAGTCACCGTTTTCAGGGATTGGCTAAAACCCAACAACATTCATGAAGTATGGCAGTTCCTCGGGTTGGTAGGCTACTACCAGAGATTCATCAGGGGCTTCACTAAGAGAGCCGCACCTTTGCAAGACTTGCTAGTGGGCCAATCCAAGAAGGCTAAGAACAAGAGTCTTCCGTTCGAGTGGAACAACAGGTTAGAAGAATCCTTCACTCGGATGAAGTTGGCTCTCCCGGGAGATGAAGTCCTGGCCTACCCTAACTATGACCAACCATTTGTACTTTACACAGATGCCAGCAACGTGGGATTAGAAGCAGTGCTGTCACAAATGCAGAAAGGCAGGGAGAGAGTGATTGCCTATGCCAGCAGGAAGCTTTGTCCCACTGAAAGGAACCCCAACAACTACAGTTCCTTTAAATTGGAGTTCCTCGCCATAGACTGGGCGGTAACAGAGCGCTTCAAGCACTACCTGGCATCAGCAAAGTTTACTATCTACATTGACAATAATCTGCTAACCCACCTTGAAACTGCAAAGCTGGGGGCACTGGAACAGCGATGGATGGCCCAGCTGTCCAACTATGAGTTTACCATCAAGTACCGAGTGGGACATAAGGACGCTAATGGTGATGCGCTGTCCAGAAGGCCCAATTTACCAGATGAGGGAGAAGATCCGGAAGCATTCAAAGAAATTGAGTTACCAGCCTTCCACCACCCAGTTGCGGCCCAACGCTCCCAGGGGGTGAGGAACAAGCCCTGCATTGTACAGGAGGCCACGTTAAACCCATTGCCCCACCATGAGTGGGCAGAGGAGCATTATAACGATCCAGCAGTCCGCCTAGTAAAGGAGTTACTGACACAAGCTGACTCACACCCTGTTCCAGATGCTCCACAGGAAGCGCAGCAGTTGTGGAAGGAAAAGGGCAAGCTGTTCATCTATGAGGGTAAGCTGTGTTGGAGGAACATCAACTCACGCACTCATGAACTGGTCTTGCAGGTGGTAGTCCCGAATCGGGATGCGCCAATGGTCTTGGAAGCGTACCACAATCGAGCAGGACATTTCGGGTGGAAGAAGTTGGAGGTCATACTTCGTGAAAAATTCTACTGGGTTGGCATGAGAAGAGCCATTGAGAGGTGTAATGCCGAGAGTGTGGCCCATGCAACTTGCGCAGGAAAGACAGCAACAGCCAGCGAGCCCCATTACAGCCAATAATCAAACAACCGCTCGAACTGGTAGCCTTGGACCACGTGAAGCTGACCCCAAGCCGGCCAGGCTATGTCTACGCCCTCACAATAGTGGACCATTACTCAAGGTTCCTGGTAGTCGTGCCTGTTAAAGACCAAACAGCAAAGATGGCAGCCAAACGTTCCAAGAACACTTTTTGTCGACCGCACAGTTACTCTGAACAAGTGCTCACCGACCAAAGCTCAGCCTGTGAAGCCAAAGTGTTCCAGGAGTTCTGTAACCTGTAAGGCTGCAAGAAAATCAAAACAACGCCGTACCATCCACAGACAAATGGCATGTGCGAGATAATGAACCAGGTGGTAATTGACCTGTTGAAGACCTTGCCCCTGAAAGAGAGAAACCAGTGGCTAGAGAAGTTGCTGGACTTAGTAGATTTATACAACCATATCCCGGTAAACTCCACCAACTGCACTCCGGCCTACCTGATAAGAGCGAGACCTGGCAAGTTACCCATTGACTTGGACATGGGAGTCTTAACACCTGAGACGACATCACCAGATGCAGACTGGGATATAGAGCGGCAGCAGCAATACTGTAAAGTGCAAGAGTGCGTGGAACAAAGTTTGTCCCAAGCCAGGCAGAGACAAGAAAAGAGCTACAACCAACAAGCTCCGGCTACTCCTTTAGTACCTGAAGAGCAGGTCCTCAAAAGGAAAAGGGGGATGCACAAACTAGATGATCAGTGGGAGGCTTAACCGTACACCGTTATGCCTTCAAACTTTGATAATACCAAGGTATGCCTCGTCAGTAAAGATGGAGGAGAAACCTCAGCAGCAGTGTTGAGAGATCATCTGAAGATATGCCCTGACCAATTAAGAAACAAAGAGGAAGACCAAGATGCCCCTCAATCTATAAAAGAGGAGGAAGAGAAAATCCATACCATTCTTGGAGACTTTCCCCAGTCATGGACACAGGTACACCAGGCCATCGTAGTACCTGTGCTGATCTTTCCCCAACGTACTGCACCTGAAGCAGCAGACTCTAGACCTGTCAGCTGAAGCAGCAGATGCCACACCAGCAGCGGAACTTTCGAATCTACCCCCTGCTAGCGGTGAATCTGTCAGACCCATGGTGAATCTAAAAAGTCACAGACAGTTGCCCAGTTTACCAGTACAATGCAGACCTAGCAGTAGCAAAGACACATCAGACCCGGCTAGGTCATCAGAGGTACCTGTACTGCGTAGATCCACCCGTAGTACCAGAGGTCAGATCCCAGCCCGGTATAGGGACTAATACCTAATGTCAAAGTATTAAAAATGTAAATAAGTTAATAATATGTGTAATTGCAACCTTAAGTATGAGCGCCTACAGAAACTTACTGTATGAACTTTTAAAAATTTTCGTAAAAACCTGTTGAAGGACAATTGGGCCACAGGATTATGTGTGGCCAAAACCTCAATTGTACATAGTTACCAACTTGGATCAGGAATGACGAATGGATTAATCGTCGCCAGGACTATTTTTGAGCTTTTTATTTGTAATTTTTCATTTTTGAAATCCTTTAAATAATGATTATTGTTTACTTGTTATAATGTTTTGTTTCCTCAGTCCGGGAGTACTGAATTTCACTAGGGGGAATGTAGCAGCCCAGGAGTCAGTTTGTCACAGTAGCATTGCCTCCCTCACAAGGGGTGATGACATGACTGGAAGCAAGGAGGGTTTCCCTGACTAGATAACACTTACATCCATCATCCTTCCTACTCCAGACCAGAAGGGGGAGCTCTAACATTTGATTTCAGGGGAGCTTCCTTATATAAGTTCTGGCTTGAAGGTGGAGTTAGTAAGTCTAAGGAAGACAGAGAGGAGAGAGGAAGTCGAGGAAGAACCTGATGGATTTGAGCTGTGACTGAGCTCACCCCAGGACTGAGCACCAAAGACCGGACACGGGAGTCCATGGTTGTGTGGGAACCGCCAGACCCGCAACTAAATCCGGAGGGCAGGGAACTGCAGGTCTCCTGGCCCATCACAACACCTGAAGGCACAGCAGCAGATGAGAGCCCGGAGCCACCACAAAGAACTGACACCAGTAATAGGCTCAAGCTGCATGCCATAAAGGCAGTTACCACAGACCAATAAGGAGCAGAGGACTGAGCATAGCTTTAAGCAGCAAGGACCTCAGAGGACAGTGCAGTAAGGAGGCCTCAAAAACCCATCTGGCTAGCGGATCCTAAGTTACTTCCAGGCTCCCCGGACCTCCATTGTCATCGTAACTAGTGCCCCAGCCTGCACTTCAAACTGTGAGTAAACTGTGCAAACTGCACCCTGCTGTGTCCTCTGAATTATTGCTGTACCACCTTCACTACAACATTCACTTCCACCATCATTGACTTAGGCTACTTTCACACTTGCGTCGTGTGACGTATGTCGCAATGCGTCGTTTTGGAGAAAAAACGCATCCTGCAAAGTTGCCCGCAGGATGCATTTTTTCTCCATAGACTTGCATTAGCGATGGATTGCCACACGTCGCATCCGTCATGCGACGGATACGTCGTGTTTTGGCCGACCGTCGGCACAAAAAAAGTTCAATTTTCTACCACGCATGCACGGCCGGAACTCCGCCCCCTCCTCCCCGGACTGCAGAATGGGCAGCGGATGCATTGTAAAACTGCATCCGCTCCCCACGTCTTGCAGTTATTTCACAGGCTCCGTCGGTACGTCGGCCCGACGCATTACGACGGGCCCGTACCGACGCAAGTGTGAAAGTAGCCTTTAACACCACAATTGTCCTGGCACTAAGCTCTACCTTAGTTACCTTAGTTAAGCTGTAACAACTGTGCTGCATCACCATCAGCCCCAGCGGACCCCTTTAAGCAGCGTCGCCCATTCCTGGCCGAGTACCACAGGTGGCGTCACGAACAATACCCCTATAAACTTTGTTTCCCCTTTCAAATCATTGACTGTTTTATTGGACGCCCAGGGCCACGGACCAGGTCACTGCTGCCTTGACTACATCCCTTTAAGAATCGGCCCGGTACCGAGTCTCCCCACAGCCCTGGCGGGCACTCCATATACGTGAAACAACAATACTGCAGGCTGCTGCTTTGCCGCATTTGTCTTTTATGGATGAGCATATTTTAAGTTTTTATTGATCATCAGAATTTAATTTGGCTATCAAAAATAGAAAAGAAAATACAACTACTACAGAATTACTTGTAATCTACACATTTAAATGTGCAGGTCTGTTTTAGCTGGCCTATTTCAGTAGTTAAATTTGAGGCATGAACACGGCCACACCAATACTACACGTACGCAGTGGTTGCAGTAGGTTTTTATGCATCACATGTATCCTCCTTAGCATTTTTACCACTAGTGTGGCTAAACATTTTTATAAATGTTATACTTGTGCAAAAGAAGTATGGTGAATAAAAAAGTGATACTTTCAGCAAAGGGGCCAGTTTGAATGAAGAAACTCCCCATATCACAGCTAAGAATGGTATAGTGCTTCTTCTCCGTAGAAGCACTATACCAGTGCAAAACGGCCGTCGTCAGCACCTGCGCACTCCTGCCCTCACACTCCCGGGCCATGAAGAGTTTTACTGTGACTGAATAAAGGAAACACTGTTTTAAAGGATCGGTGAGTGCTAGCCATTTTTCCTTCTGGTTATGGATGGTATAATAATACAACCAATATTGGAAATATAAAGGAGTTATTCCTAATTAGCCAAAGAGGTCTGCTCCACTCTTGTCCATTGCAGCCCAGCCTATGCTTGAATGGGAATAAGTGCAATACCAGCTACAGCCCATAGATAAGAGTGACGCTGTTTCTTGGGCACAAAATAACCGCAAGAGTATTATTATTGGAAGTGCTGGAAAAAATATATGTAAATATTAAAACTAAATATTCCATCCATCTCCATAGCGAAAGTTGATCATTATGTAGAAGTATATGACAGTAGAGGACTACAGGCTGACAGCTGTGTTTATTTCCCGCTGGGGAGGGTGTAGCATGTGACGCTATGACAGTCTTTATTTGTGCTGCACAGTTGAGTGATTCAGAATTCTCTAACGATCGAGATATATTCTATGTACACAAGCTGTAGTCCTCCAATGGTTTATGAGAATGTAGAAGTGTCAGATACATTTATCACTCATACATTTGCAGTGTTTGGGAGTGACTCATTGTGACGAGCTTTGAAGAAATATCACGTCTGTTAGTCCGAGTAAAGTTCACAATGCACAAGTGAGTTACAGCAAGCCACGGTGCGTGCAAAGGCATTGCCCTCTTTATAAACGTATAGGCTGTACAGAAATCATAGATTGGGGGCTTGAAATAGAAAATCACCCAAAACTAGATTCATATTTGGACTTTGAGGAAGGCATCTTATTTTTCCTCTAAGGTAGATGGTAATTACACAAAACCTCTGGATTCTTTTAGTCCAGATCTGAATCTAGGTTGCCTTCAACTGAGGCATAAATTCAGTTTGGTGCCCACTTCTTTACTCAACTTATGTGTATGCGATTTTCATACTTGCCGTCACGTGCCGACTAGCTACTCCTTCTAATTTTCACAATGTTCAGTGAACAACTACAGCCCCTGCCTCATTGAGAGAAGCCGGAAGAAAAGCCAACCAGCACGTAACCGTAAGTATGAAAATCACATATGACTTGTCATGTGATGACCGCTAGAACTGGCAAGCAGAGACAAATCCCGACAGTGAGTACATTGCATGCTGTTAGGATTTGGCATGCTACAGTGCTAGATTTTATAATTAATACTCCTAAAATAAGTACACATGTAGTAACCCTTAACTTGTCAGACGTCACAATAATTTATTAACACAGCCATGTATAGCATTGTCTGACAAGTTATAGATTGCAACATGTGTAGAGGATCAGAACCCAAAACAGTAGAGGAATGCTTCATTAAAACCACCAGTACAGGAATACATAATCAGAACAACCATCAGTACATGAATACAGACCCAGGTTGGCAATCAGCAAAGAAATAGAGTCTCAGAACCACCAGCAGTACAGGAGAAGTGAAATATAAGTGGTGTCCTACCACAGTGTGTGTGCTCAGGAATTCATGGGCCACTTTGTTTTCATTTGATTCTTCTTATCCATGGTGGTTTCTATATTACAGTGCCCACAATGTCTAGTGCTCCTTACTAAAATGCTGCCTGCGCTGACCAATCCACTTCCTTTTGCCATCTTAGAACTCCCATTTTTCTGCAATTCATGCCCACCAGTGCACTCTCCATACTATCCCTTAAAGTGAATGGATAAATGGGCTTCTACATGCTGGATCAATCATGGAAGCCACCCTGAGCTAAAACTCATGAATTTTCTGTGAAACAGATTGGCTGAGTATACCAGCCTATGAGGAGAATGATGTGCATTCTGGAAAAGGAAGAACAGCTATTCTTGGAAATTCCCATGTTGATAACTTGACCAGGACGTACGAAAGAGATGGCAAAGTTTTTTCTAATGCAAAAATAAATTGTGGAAGCCCCACATGTTCAGTCATAGACAACCTCTATCAGTAAACCGCAGGAAAATAAAGCTTACCTTTGAATATCTAAAAATTAGAAAGCATAATAAACGACAAATATTACGAAAAATGTGACAATATTTTCACAAATGTCTTACGTAATTACCATACCACATTGTATTTAAAGTGCTTTATGGGTAAAAATAAGTTATCACCAAGCCATATTGGGATTTAATATTGAGGCGGTGCGCATGCTCAAACGCCACACTTTTTATTCCCTGTGAGGCTACAAAGCACTGTGCTCGGCTTTTCCTGGCAGCTCCAAAGAGAGGAAAGGGAGGAGGTCGGGCATGCGCCCTCTTGCTCCATTCTAACCAGGGTATAAATGTCCTGGCTTTCCAATTGGTGAGGGTACCCGCAGATGGATCTCCACCGATCAATAAGTTATCCCCTACGAGTGGATAAATGATAACTTATTTTCACAGGACAACACATTTGACGTCTTCCTAACATATAACATACTAGTATGTCATATGTCTGATCCCCTTCTTTCAAGCAGACTCAGAAGCTGAGCCTGCATTAGTCCCGGCATATGATTTCTGTATTACCATCTCCCTTTAAGGGTATGTACTAATTATGTCTTTTTCAGGTGGTTAAACCACCTGAAAAAGCGCTTGAAAATTGTTAAAAAGAATGAGTATGTACATTAAAGTGAACATATGCATTGCAGTTGCACTGTAAAAAAGACTTGAGGTGCATATGTTCAGGTTTTAAGTCTTTTGAGCTTCTTTTACATTTTTTTGGTATCACGTTGGTAAAGACATAAAATTGTTAAAAGAAACGGCCTGACCATTATTAAAGAGGCTTCCACTAGGAAGTTGCTCATTATTTTCTACATAGATGGTAAAATAAAAATGGCAGTGCCAAAGCTGCAACAAACGGCAACTGAAAAGATGGCAAAAAAGATGCTTAAGGAATAACACAACAGGCGTTTTCAGCAACGAGTTGAGCTGAGCTCGGCTTCCTGCTAAATCCTTAGATCCTGCTTTCGATATACAGTATGACATTCATAAGAGACTGTGATCTTACACTATACTGTATACTGCTATACTATTGTATTGGTGTATAATATAAGTGCTCAGACAATTGCAGGTTTATGTCCCATAAGAGGACTACAAAATGCAGTTAAAAGCTATAAAAAAAAGTTTTCAAAATATTACAAATTTTGAAGCACCCCCTTTTTCCTTTCTTAAAAATATTTTTTTTTTATTGTTTTATGTCCATGTCCATAAAAGTACGATCTAAAACAATATAAAATGAATTTGAATGGTTTGTAAATGGAGTAACTAGTAAAATATTGAAACAAAATTGCATATTTTTTATTGCTGAAACACTGCAAAAAATGCAGAAAGAGAATATTATACCGTGGGTGAAATAAGTATTGATCACGTCACCACTAATTTTCAAATTAAATATATTTCTAAAGGTGCTATTGATATGAAATTCTCATCAGATGCTGGTAACAACCCATCTAATACACACAGGTAAAGAAATCAAACCATAGATGTTCATAAATTATGTGTAATGATAAGAAATGATACAGGGAAAAAGAATTGGACACTCTTACTGAAATTTATTTAATACTTTGCACAAAAGCCTATTTTGGTGACGACAGCTTCAAGATGCCACCTCTACGGGGAAACTGTTCAGGTGTGATTTTGTCCCATTCTTCCACACAAACACTATTCTAATCCTAAATGTTCTGTTGGCACCTTCTATGAACTCGGAGCTTTAGTTCCTTCCATAAATTTGCAATTGTATTCAGGTCCGGTGATTGGCTGGGCCATTCTAGCAACTTTAGTCTCTTTTTCTGAAACCATTTGAAAGTTTCCTTGGCTCTGTGTTTGGGATAATTGTCTTGCTGCAATATCCACTATTGTTTCATCTTCATCATCCTCGTAGATGGCAGCAGATTTTTATCAAGAATGTCTCGGGACATTTGTTCATTCATCATTCTTTCACTTATATGAAGCTTGCCAGTGCCGTGTGCTAAAAAAACAGCCCCACATCATGAATTTACAACCTCCAAACATCACTGTTGGTATGGTGCTTTGGGGTGATATGCTTTGCCTTTTTGTCTCCAAACATGGTGGGCATCCAAATAGTTCCATTTTTATTTCATCTGACCAGACTATATTCTCTCAGTATTTCACAGGCTTGTCTAAATGTTGTTGAATAAACTTGAAATATGCTTGAACATGCTTTGTGTTCAGAAATGGAGTCTTGCATGTTGAGCATGCATACAGGCCATGGAGGTGCAGTGCATTACTTATGGTTTTGTTTGAAACAATTGTACCTGCTGATTCCAGGTCTTTCTGTAGATCTCCACAGGTGGTCCTTGGCTCTTGGACAACTCTTCTGATAATGCTTTTCACTCCTTGAAATCTTGTGAGGAGCACCTGTTTGTGGATGGTTTATGGTGAAATTATGTTCTTTCATCATATACGTACCCCAACAGTGCTCATTGGATCCTTCAGTAGTTTAGAAAATCTTCTGTAACCAATGCTATCAGTATGTTTTACAACAATAAGGTTGCAAAGGTCTTCAGACAGCTCACCGATTTTACCCATCATGGGATGTTTGTTGTGTGGCACCTTGGTAATAAGACACTTTTTTATAGGTCATAAGTTGAACCAGCTGCCACTAAGGACCCGTTGAAGCTTCTGTTCAACGTGATACGGCCGTCGTCCTCCACTGCACCTGCTTCCCCCTGTATCCATGTACTACTTGCATTGAATAAAGAAAGGATTGTTTTACAGCATCACTGAGTGCCACCTATTTTTTCCTCTTTGGCCTGGACTTTGTACGATGCTGATCGTTTCAGGTGTTGCACTCGGGATTTTGCAAACCGTACACTGCTGGTCTGCTTAGTAAGCATGAAAAGGTATGTTTTCAGTTGTTTGCTGCTGGTTTTTCTCATTTTCCACACCTTTAGAAATATATTTGCTTAGAAAATTAGTGATGGTGACATGTTAAATACTTATTTCAACCGCTGTATCTATCCCAAAATAGTATCAATAAAAATGTCTGCTTGCTCCGCAAAAACAAGTTATCACACAGTCCTATCAGCTAAAAAATGAAACCATTGCGGTTCTTGGATTATGGCAATACAAGGGAAAGTTAAATTTTACAAGAATCGTGTCGTAAAAATGACGTGGAAATATGATTCCCTAGGTGACTGCAATTATAGCGAATCCCAAATTTGTATTAAATATATATATATACATATACACAAATGTGGTATCACTGTAATCATACTCAGCTAAAGAATCATATTTACAGGTCATTTTTACTGCTCGATCAGTGCTGTAAAGGCAAAACCCAAAAAACTATTGGAAAATTCCTTATTTTATGTAATTTCACTACACTTGCAATTTGATGGTATGATGAAAGATAAAATTAATGGTCTCATTTAAAATTGCATCTTATCTTACAAAAAAAACAAGCCCTCATATGGATGCGTGGATGGAAAAATTAAAAAAATTATGGCTCTTGGAAGAAGCGAAATAGAGAACTGAGTATCACCATGTGAGAAGGGAATAATGTAAGTAAAAAGCGTCACTCTTGGTAAACTTATTCTAATCATGTGTATGGAAGCCTATAAAGACTGTTTCACTGGAAGGATATTGCAAGCATTCCTCCGGAGTGACAATGTCACGTGCAGAGAGGGAGTGGGTCACAGCGTTGTTTTATCCACACCTTTTTATAGTAGGATGTGGCAAGCTTTAATTGTACATGACAATTTTCTTTCAGAAGGTAATAATAATAATACAGAAAAACAGGAACTGCTAGTACATGAGATATGTATGAAATTAGATCATGGACTTTGGAGCAGTCAGGGATCAGACTTTACTGAAAGTAAAGCAACACACAATGGCCCCTATTCATCATTTGCATTTTCTTTTTAAGCCACACTTCTTTTTTTGTCTTGTAGTATTGGCCGATTTTTATTGCATCATATTCATCAACATGGTGCACGCAGTTCATGAATTTTGTGCAAAGTCAAAAATGGGATTTCTCCTGTCGTTAACCACTTTTTGAGCAAAATGTCACATCTTTTTCAAAATGTCAGGGAAAAAAAAATTGCGCTCTTTCTTGACATGCAGAAAATGAGTCCGGGGGGTACTCGAGTGGAGTTGCACCACTTTTTGCGACTTTTTTAAGAAGACACACATAAAAAAATCAGCCGTAAACATCTAAAATCATTAACCTCCGCCCACAAAGCATAAAACGAAAAAACAAACAGATGAGCCCATGTAAAATAGACTTTAAAAAGATGCAAATAAAATAATGAATTGGGTGCAAGCAAAAAAAGGCACAAAACACAGGCAATGATGAATTGGGGCCAACATGTGTTTATGTAAAACTCCCACTCACTGTGTACCTCCAGGATATAGCATCCATTCATGAGTTAATTATTGCTGCAGGGGCTTTATCATTGGTTCTATTTGTCTTACATGGAGTAAATGTAGGCGAGGTAATTGTAAAATAGAAACAATAAACTGATTATGGGCTCCTACAGAATGTGGAGCTTTTCTGATCTCACAGTCTAAGGGTACTGTCACACAGTGCAATTTTAATCGCTACGACGGCACGATCCGTGACGTCGCAGCGTCGTATGATTATCGCTCCAGCGTCGTAGACTGCGGTCACACTTTGCAATCACGGCGCTGGAGCGATGCCGAAGTCCCCGGGTAACCAGGGTAAACATCGGGTTACTAAGCGCAGGGCCGCGCTTAGTAACCCGATGTTTACCCTGGTTACCATCGTAAACGTAAAAAAACCAAACAGTACATACTTACATTCCGGTGTCCGTCCCCCAGCGTTCTGCTTCTCTCCACTGTGTAAGCACCATAGCCGGAAAGCAGAGCGGTGACGTCACCGCGTCACCGCTGTGCTCGCTTTCCGGCCGGCAGGCGCTCACAGTGCAGAGAAGCTGAGACGCCGGGGGACAGACACCGGAATGTGAGTATGTACTGTTTGTTTTTTTTACGTTTACGCTGGTAACCAGGGTAAACATCGGGTTACTAAGTGCGGCCCTGCGCTTAGTTACCCGATGTTTACCCTGGTTACAAGCGAACACATCGCTGGATCGGTGTCACACACAACGATCCAGCGATGTCAGCGGGTGATCAAGCGACGAAAGAAAGTTCCAAACGATCTGCTACGACGTACGATTCTCAGCAGGGTCCCTGATCGCTGCTGCGTGTCAGACACTGCGATATCGTAACGATATCGCTAGAACGTCACGAATCGTACCGTCGTAGCGATCAAAATTGCACTGTGTGACGGTACCCTAATCCATAGGCATTGATAAGGAGTTTCCACCAGTCATTTGCAGCTTAACAATTTTCACTCTTCTGTCTAGACTTCCTACAACATTTTGGAGTGTATTGTAGGATTTTTTTTTCCTGAGGAGAGCATTTGTGAGGTTACAGACAAGAGGGCTTGGCTCACCATTTTAGTTATAACCCATCAGAGAGGTGTAGTGTGGGGTTGATGTCAGGGCATTGTACAGCCAGTCATGTTCTTCCACAGAAAACTCACCCAACCATGCCTGTTTGAACTTTGCTAGAACAGGATAGGGTCTTAGCTACAATTGCTGAAGATGTCTTGTATGCTGAAGCCTTAATATTTTCCTTTACTGGACCTAGGGGATCCAGGCCAATCACCGAAAACAACTCCACAGTATTATCCTCCTCCAAAATTACAGATGACAGAGTGTAGATAACCAGGAAATGTTCTCCTAGCATTTGCCAAATCCAGTCTTTACCATCAGACTGCCAGATAGATAAGTGTGATTTATCAATGCACAGAATAGTTTTCCACATCTCCAGGTTATGTAATAATTATGTGACCAAGAAGGAGAGAGACTTCACAATAACAAGAATCACAAGACTTCAATCCAGTTAGGGTGATTTGGGATGAGTTGGATGCAGAGTGAAGGCCAAGTGGCCAACAAGTGTTCAGCACCCCTGAGAAGTCCTTCAAGACTGTTGGAAGCCATTCCAACTGAAGAGGTGATGAAACTGCTTGAGAGGATGTCAGGGGGGAGTAAAGCTGTCATCATAGCAAAAGGGGGTACTTTCAGGAATCAAAAGGTATTCTTGCTTGTTTCTTTACATTTATATGTTCCTTCATGTTTTTTCAGTCTTTTGTCTTAATTTGTAATGAGCACATTCTAATGAAAGCAAGGCAATCTATTGAATTAACAGTTGAATTCTAACTTTTTTTTGTAGGTGTGGGGAAAATGTTGCAAAAAATAGAAATGTTCATGGCTGATTTTTATCCCAGACAAAATACAAAGTGAATGAACAAATGAGTAATGTAAATCAAAACACTACTTGGTGTGAACACTCTTTGTCTTCAAAACATCAAGTCTCCTAGGTACACTTGCAGCGCCCCAGAGTCCTGGTCGTTGCAGTACTGTGGCTCCGCCGCTAAGGGGGGCTATGGTACGTCTGATGGCACTGAAGGAGTTCATCTGACCAGGTATCACATACACCAATACATTTCACAAACGGGCCTCCAGGGGGAGCTAAGGGTGCTATTTATTAGGCCACTCCTCACCTCTGTGGGTAAAACTGGGGGTCAGGCAGGAAGTTAGTCAGAAAGCTGACTGGGTTGGAACCAGGCAACACCTTGTGGCAGAGGGTGTTGTGGGGGAAAATTCGGTAGGGTCCCTGTCAGGTTTGGGACCCTGACAGAGGCCTGGCTACAAGAAAGAACGTCACGGGACCGTGCCTGCTCAGCGTAGCGGCGGTGCCCTAAGAAAGGATTAGAAGCGAGATATATTGTGCTGAGTGAGAAACGAGATCAAAGCAAGAGGAGAAATACCAGTAGGAGTCGTGCTGTAAGACCGAGGCAACATCCTACTGAGGCGCACAACCGGCGGCCGGAACACCGAGGAAGTATTTATATATCTAGCTCCAAGCAATACTTCAAACCAACGGCAGGACAGTCAGTCTCAGGCGGGCTGTCTCACATACATCACCTATGAAGACATGGGGGGCGCACTAGGAGAGGGGCGACTCTAGGGTCCCGGAAGAGCTCCGAGCCTACTCGTCATACGGGTGCCGTCCTAACCAGAACATCAGGGAGGGACGGAGGAGAAGAACATCATCCGAACGAGTTGTGAGGGAACATCAGAAACAGACACAACAGTTGTGGGGTACTATCCCGTAAGCACAGCAGGGGAGGACCACAACACATAGCGCTAGCAGTAAGGCACAGATTTCCACCTGCAAAGAGAACTCTGGAGGTGCCATTGGGCCGACCGGACTTGCATAGCCTGGTGAACCGTATTCCGGACTGAGGACCCAGAGATCTTCAGTAAAGAGGTAAAGAGACTGCAACCAGGTGTCCTCATTATTTACTGCACCGCACCACCACCACCATCCACATCTATCAGACACTGTGCGCCCTTCGGCAGGGTCACGGACCGGGGCCTAGCCACCGTGACAACCCCAGAGCAGAGACTCAGAGGCCCGGTACCGGGTACCCCTCGGCCCTGCGGCAGTGGGGGCGCTACAACTTGGCGTCACGAACAGGATCTACTTAAGCCTGAAGAATCAGGTCATGTGTGCCTTGGAACTGTGATTTACTGTGCTTGGACTGTACTTTATTGCAAGGACTGTGCTGCGCCATTTACCGCCAAAATCCGCCGCCATTACAGCACTGAGGAGAGCGCAGGAGAAGAAGAGGGGCGTGGAGTAGGCGTGGACAAGCTGGAGAGCGCGAACGGCAATGGCCGCCCAATCTAAATATCTCTGCACTGTGAGGACGTGTCCGTCAGCAGCAGAGATCCGCCTCCTGATCCTCAATGGAGGGCGGAGACCGAGAAAACGACACCGCCCATGAAGGAGAGAGCGGGAAAAAGACCAGGAAGCGACCCACGTGGAGGACGCCATGGCCAGCAGCTCCGAACCCGAAAGTGGGGTTGAAGCGGAAGTCTCCCCCAACTACCCAGACGAGCGCAGCAGCCAGTTCCCCGCGGACAGCACCGAACTCCTGCAGGTCGGGATGGAGAGCTTGCTCGATCAGTTCCTTCAGCTGAGTGTGAAGGCCCAGGCTCCGCACCAGGCGGCGCTTATACTGCTGCCGAGGCCCTCGCCGACATTGCCAGAGGAACCCGCCGCGGAGGAGGAGCCTGCATCGGCTGGTGAGTCCGCCGACCCCGTCCCGCCGGCCGAAGGCTTGCTAGTAGGCCCTGTTGCGGCACCCCCTCTCCCTGGAACCCATAGACTTCAGCGCCTGTTGCCATGGGAGGATCCCACGGGCATGGAACACCGCTTAGAGGCCCCGCTTCGACCCACTGCCCTGCTGTGTGAAGTCCGCGCAGAGCGCACAGTGTGCCGCTGGGTGAACCCAGGATCTGACCTTATGGGGTTCCCCGGGGTGAAGACCCAAGAGGGGGAGATGGTACAGGCCCTAAGCTGGGAGGAATATCGGGTTCAGCTCGAGCAGCAGTGGGGGAAGCAACGGGAAGAATACCAGGCCGGGCTAGAGGCCCACCATCAAAAAGACTTGGAGGTCAAGGACCGGGCCCGCAAGGACCCCACCGCTCAGCAGGCCCCGCGCAGGCAGGGCACCGTCATTGACTTTAAGCTCCGTGGAGGCTGGGGCTTTATAAAAGAATTGGGTCTATATGCCGAAGTTTTTGTTAACCGGCGGGATGTGGAGTCGCATCTTAGAGAGGGCCACCCAGGCCGGGATCTTTATCCAGGGGATGATGTCATTTACACCCGGCACCTTGGGGAGAAGGGGTGGTTTGCTCTGAACGTCCACAAGAGGCACAGCCCCGTGACCCCCTTGCCTAGGGTGTCAGAAAAGTTGTCCCCCGTGGCCAAGGTGCCCCCTTGTGGCCGGCCCACGATTACCACTGAGACCACCGTGGTCACCCCAACAGGCACAATTGTGAAGACCACGACTTGCCGCATTATGACCTCCACCGCTGTCGTGGCCACGCAGGCACCTCCTCAGGTGACCAGCGTGTCTACTGCCCAAGGACTGAAGACTGTGGGTACGCAGACCCCCAGATGGGACAACAGACCCCCTTATGCAGTACCGGGCGGCTCGCAATACCCAAAGGGGTTGCCTCCGCCGGTGCTGCCTCCTGAGTGGTTTGAGTAAGCAAGAATGCTTTAATAAATGTACATAGTTCTTCTAACTGTTTCCCGTTACGTTGCTGCTAAACCCGTCCAGGGTTAACTCTTAAAGGGATCCCTTTGTTGACCCGGGATCCCTATTGTTTCTGTGGTTTGGTTTTGTTTTTCTACCTTTTCGTTCCATTATCAAGAACTGCTGGAATCATGAACAGTGCATGATACGAACTGCTTGTAAAAAGTTTGCACCTTCTTAAAGGTGCTCCCTACTGGTTTTACTTAAAGAAGGACTCTTTGCGAAGATACCGCACCGGAGCCTTTGCTGAGTACGGACTGGTAGCTTGAGAAGATGTGCTACCTCATAGAGACTTGATCCCCTCTTAAAGGGGATGTCCACGTATTGCGCTGATGAACCGTATTGCCTTAAGACAGTTGGGTGGCAATAATGTCTTGAAAAGAGAAAGTAAAAATGCTGATATGTAAGAGTTAAATGTAACTGACTAGTTAATTGTAAGAAAGGTTCAATAATGTTGAAAGAAAAATGAGGACAGAAAGTGAACCCGTACGGGGTTAATCAGTGAGTCCTCTTAGGAGTCATGTAGGGATGGCTCAGTGATTTCAAACTGAAAGTAAATGTTATGTTCTATACTGTGTATAGTAGTGGAAGGACAGTAGGCCCGGGCTGAAAGGGGCAGTCCTGTAAAGAAAGGAGAGGCAGTAGGTCTGGAGCATCTAGGACAGGCGGTCCTGCAGATTTAAAGAAGGAGTATGAAGTTAATTGCCTTATAATGTGTTATAAGAAGGTCTTTAGTGGATTTAGAGTGTACATCCTTAAAGGCAATGTTAAATTATTGTTCAACAATTTTGCACTTAGTAGAATACCCGGTTGGGTAAAAGAAAGTTAGTTATAGCATGTTGCTATAATATTTAACCATGTTTTGTAACGTTCAAGTGCCCTCACCTCCCATAAAGGGAAGCCTGTTTAAATATGCTTACTGTTATTGCACTCACAAAAATTGTATGTCTTTTTGCTAACCTGTATTGTTGTTTTCTTCCCAGTCCCGGAGTACTGGATTTAACCGGGGGGGAGTGCAGCGCCCCAGAGTCCTGGTCGTTGCAGTACTGTGGCTCCGCCGCTAAGGGGGGCTATGGTACGTCTGATGGCACTGAAGGAGTTCATCTGACCAGGTATCACATACACCAATACATTTCACAGTCGGGCCTCCAGGGGGAGCTAAGGGTGCTATTTATTAGGCCACTCCTCACCACTGTGGGTAAAACTGGGGGTCAGGCAGGAAGTTAGACAGAAAGCTGACTGGGTTGGAACCAGGCAACACCTTGTGGCAGAGGGTGTTGTGGGGGAAGATTCGGTAGGGTCCCTGTCAGGTTTGGGACCCTGACA
Source organism: Ranitomeya variabilis (assembly GCF_051348905.1). Taxonomy (NCBI): domain Eukaryota; kingdom Metazoa; phylum Chordata; class Amphibia; order Anura; family Dendrobatidae; genus Ranitomeya; species Ranitomeya variabilis. The sequence goes on from NC_135234.1 coordinate 688,060,055, forward strand.
GAGGCCTGGCTACAAGAAAGAACGTCACGGGACCGTGCCTGCTCAGCATAGCGGCGGTGCCCTAAGAAAGGATTAGAAGTGAGATATATTGTGCTGAGTGAGAAACGAGATCAAAGCAAGAGGAGAAATACCAGTAGGAGTCGTGCTGTAAGACCGAGGCAACATCCTACTGAGGCGCACAACCGGCGGCCGGAACGCCGAGGAAGTATTTATATATCTAGCTCCAAGCAATACTTCAAACCAACGGCAGGACAGTCAGTCTCAGGCGGGCTGTCTCACATACATCACCTATGAAGACATGGGGGGCGCACTAGGAGAGGGGCGACTCTAGGGTCCCGGAAGAGCTCCGAGCCTACTCGTCATACGGGTGCCGTCCTAACCAGAACATCAGGGAGGGACGGAGGAGAAGAACATCATCCGAACGAGTTGTGAGGGAACATCAGAAACAGACACAACAGTTGTGGGGTACTATCCCGTAAGCACAGCAGGGGAGGACCACAACACATAGCGCTAGCAGGAAGGCACAGATTTCCACCTGCAAAGAGAACTCTGGAGGTGCCATTGGGCCGACTGGACTTGCATAGCCTGGTGAACCGTATTCCGGACTGAGGACCCAGAGATCTTCAGTAAAGAGGTAAAGAGACTGCAACCAGGTGTCCTCGTTATTTACTGCACCGCACCACCACCACCATCCACATCTATCAGATACTGTGCGCCCTTCGGCAGGGTCACGGACCGGGGCCTAGCCACCGTGACAACCCCAGAGCAGAGACTCAGAGGCCCGGTACCGGGTACCCCTCGGCCCTGCGGCAGTGGGGGCGCTACACACTTACACATAGTTTTTGAAAGAACTCAGAATGGAGGTTGTTCCAAACATCTTGGAGAAAATCACAGATCTCTTTATGTAATCCCAGACAAATTCAAAGATGCTGAGATCAGGTTTTTGGGGGTGTAATATTATCGCTTCCAGGCAGTGTTGGACTGGCGTGCCAAGGGCATTTTCACATTGCCAATCCCCTGAGGTGTAGCATAGAAAACTGGGGAGAAAACACAAGCGCAATAGAGTCTTAACTGATAAAAACGGTGAGAAACCAATGGGGTGCTATCTCATTATCTCATCTTATGTGGTTGCAAAATAGCAACATGAACATCAATTTAAATCAGCTACAGCAGAACACGGATCTGTGGACTGAGGAAGAGATTTAACAAGTGGAGGGAAAATCGTGTCATGCCTGCGTTGCTGAAAGATCCAGCATGTCGGCTTAATTCTTTAAAATTGTTTATTCTGAACAGATTTAGCAGTCGACGTGTTTCAAGGTCACACAGGACCCCTTCTTTAGGACAAAAATCTTCACATAAGGTTTTCGTCCTGAAGATTGGGTCCTGTGTGACCTTGAAACGCGTTGACTTCTAATAGGAAAAAATGGACCTCACAGTTTGTTGTGAAATTTCTCCTGAGTGCCCTAATACCCTACATGTAATTGGGAACTACTTTTAAGGCATAGTGGAAAGCTCAGAAGGGAAGGAGTGCCATATTATAGTGCAGATTTTACTGTTATGGTTTGCCGAGGCCATGACCCACTGGAAGAGCCCCTGAGTTGCAAGAACAGCAGAACCAACATGACCCCATTTTACTACCTACACCTCTCAATGAATTCATCTGAGGGTGCAGTGGTCATATTGACACTACATGTGTGTCACAGAATTTTATACCATTTCAAAGGTGAAGAAAAAGATAATTACATTTTTACAATAAAAATGTAGTCTTAGCCCCAGATTTTACATTATCACAATAGAAAATGGGTAAAATTGGCACCAAAATTTGTCACGCAATTTCTGTTGAATGTGGCAATACTCTATACATGGCTGTACAGTAGTACTTAGCCACACGGAGAGCAGATTTTCTTAGAATAGTTTGCGGTCTCCATATACAGAGGCCCTAAGTGCTAGAAAAGCAGAATACTCCCTAAAGTGACAACATTTTCGAAAATTATACCCCTTTGGCAATTTTGCCTACAGGTGTAGTTATGATTTGACTCCATGGGTGGTTTCCAGAAACAAGAAGCAATGGATGTTGCTGAGTGAAAATTGCAAATATGCTATTGTAGTGCCCACTACGTTATGCCCTGCTCATGCTTCCGGAGACATGCACCTGTAAATTAAGCCGGCTCTACAGGAATGCCAAACGTGGACCCTAAATGTGGTTTAGGCACACTGTGGGGCTCAAAAGAGAGGCAGCATTTGGATTTGGGAGTGCAGAATTTGCTGGATTTCTTTTAGGGTGTGAGTAGTCATTTCACTTATCTTTCCAAAGCCTTTGTGCTACCTGTAACGTGGATGACCCCTATATTTCCATTGATAGATGACGGATCTGAGTGGGGACTTGTTTTTTTGTGTGAATTAAGTGGAAATTGTGTTGGGAGCATTTTACATAACATTTTGTATCGTATTTATCCAATGCTTTATGCTCTGGGTTTCCATCTAAATCTATGAATGATGTAACTCAGATGAAACCCTGATGGATCAAATCACTATAATGAGACAGCAAAGTTACTTTGTATAAATCGTGTTTATTAAAGCAAGTAAACAATACATAGACAAAATAGGATAAAAGCATAAACGGTCCAATTAATAAGATCATACCTATATTTCTGACATATAATTTTCAGGACCTTTACTGAACAAAACCAAGATTATCTCTTCTGTTGAAAACATTAGTTAATATTATTGCAATAGTCAGTAAAAGAATCAATTATAACTCCATAAACTAAGTTATATATATTAGCATAAATCGAAATATGCAAAGGAAAATTTTTGAAAGAAAAAAAAGGGAGGAAATGAGAGAAGAGAGGAGGAAGAGAGGAGAAAAAAGAAGGGAGATGAAGACAAGTAGGTATATTGTGCGAAGTTGGCGATGAGAGGACTGGATTCCCCCCGAGCGGATCCATATCCCTGACTAACAGTGGGGAAGAATAGTAAATTATTTAAATCAGTTCCAAGTTGTGAAGACAAGTTAAATCAAGTGTACCGTATCCAAAATATACAAACATCTGAGATTACTTCAGATGTGAGTCAAGATCTAGATAACCAGAGATCTAGTTCTGGGGTTTCCCTAAATGCGATCCAGGAAGTCCAAGTATTGTAAATTTTTTCAGAATCCCCGGTAACTTGGTTTATTAATCGTTCCATTCTGTAAATATCATTAAGTTCCGCAACAAATTCAGGACGTGAGGAAAATTTCCCCCGTTTCCAATAAGTTCCTAGCGGCCGTGAGGAAGTGTCTGAGGAGACTCTTCTTAAACCTGGATATTGACAAGTCACATAAGGACAAAAGGGCTAGTTCTACCGTGGGTCGAACCTTACAGATAGATAATTTATTATAAAGATCAAAAATTGACAGCCATAATTTCTTTACAGGCGGGCAATCCCACCAGATATGAACATATGTTCCTTTTACTTCTAAGCATCTCCAGCATGCATCTGTAATCACCGGGAACATGGCATGCACCAAGGGAGGGCATCTATACCACCTTGATAAGATCTTATAGCTCCTCTCCTGAGACATAGAGCACAATGAGGTCCTAAATGTAAATAGAAGGATCTTGTCTCTCTCCTCTTGAGATAGAGATATCCCCAGATCATTCTCCCATTTTGAAAAAAAAATTGAGAAATTGTGCGTCAGTTTTTTACCTCTTTGGAAAAGATTATGTAGCAGAGAGACCGTGTGGACCGGAGGCTCCCCACTGATACAAAGTTATTCGAAAGGAGTTAATGTTCTAATAATATTATTTTGTTTAGATATCATGTTTATGAAACTTTTTAATTGTTCGTAGAAAAACCAAGTGCCAGTAGGCGGCTCTTTGCCCTGATATATTTCATGTAGGGATTTGATGCCGGTTTGATTAGAATAGTCATAGATGATAGGTCTTGAGTCTCTACACTTATTCAGGTAAGTCTCCCTGTGAAACCCCGGGGAAATTAGGGTTATCGTATATTGGAGTTAATGGTCCAGGGAATGTTGAGGTTTGAAGTCCCCTACCGCTCTGTTTGATAAACAAGATCATGTTTCTGGTTATAAAGGGCAGGTGAAGCACTCTCCTCCCCTCTCCTTTTGTGGACCATAATGTTATTAGAGGGTCACATCCATTAAGGTCACATTCCAGGTTAACCCACTTCTTACTGTTCCCCACTGTGATATAAGTCCAAGATGCAAGTTCCTATCGATGCACGGCTATAAACCGCAAAATCTGGCAAACCAATTCCCCTATCTGCTTAGATCTGCTTAATAAAAAGTATGATGTACGTGGTCTAGTATGTGACCAAACAAATTGGGTGATTGCCTTCTTAAGACGAGAGAAAAAGGAAGCAGGTAAGTATAATGGAATTGTTTGGAAATAGTATAGAAGGCGTGGTAGTAAATCCATTTTAATTACATTAGCTCTGCCAAACCAAGAAAACTGAAGTCTGTGCCACCTCTCCAGGTCTAGCTCCGCTTTATGTAGAGCAGTTTTAATGTTTGCATCATATAACCCAGCGATTTTAGCTGTTATTTTGACTCCTAGATATGTAAGTGAGTCAAAACGCCATTTGAAGGGGAAAGAAGCACGCAACTGATCTACCATGGGTGATTGTAATTATATATTTAGGATCTCAGATTTATGTGAGTTCATTTTGAAGTTGCTTAAAAGACCAAACTTATTTAACTCTAGCATAATTTTCGGTATGCTGGTTACTGGGGAGGTGACCTATAAAAGAATGTCGTCAGCAAAAAGTGCCAGTTTATGTTCCTCTGATCTTAATTTAATTCCCTTGATGGAGGGGTTGTTGCGAATTGCAGTGGCCAGATATTCCATTGTCAGGATGTACAAGACGGGGGGAAAGTGGGCATCCCTGCCTCGTGCCATTCCTGATTGCAAATGTTTTTTAAAGGACGCCATTAACTTCTACTTGCGCATTGGGGAAGGTATATAAAGCTGAAATCCTATGGAGCATATTTTCCCCTAAGTCGATCCCTCTCAAGACCTGAAACAAAAATTCCCAATGCCCCCTGTCGAAGGCTTTTTCAGCATCGATCGACAGGATGCACATGGGGTCTCCCTCCCTTCCCGTCCCATCTATTAATAAAATGGTCCGTATGGTGTTATCTCACGCCTCCCTCCCAGGGACAAAACCAACCTGGTCTTGATTTATCAGCAGAGTTACTTTGTCCGTCTGGTGTCTGTTCAGCAATGTCTTTCTTTTCAGAGGTGCACAAAACTGTGTGCCGATAACGCTTTTAAGCATGCTAAACCCCTTAACGACCAGAGGTATTTTTGGTTTTGCATTTTAATTTTTTGCTCCCCTTCATCCCAGAGCTATAACTTTTTTATTTTTTGGTCAATGGCCATATGAGGGCTTGTTTCTTCCGGGATGAATTGTACTTTTGAACGACACCATTGGTTTTACCATGTCATGTACTCGAAAACAGGAAAAAAATTCCAAGTGCGGTGAAATTGCAAAAAAAGTGCAATCCTACAGTTGTTTTTTTTTACCATGTTCACTAAATGATAAAACTCAACTGCCATTATGATTCTCCAGGTCATTATGAGTTCACAGACACCAAACATGTCTAGGTTCTTTTTTATTTCAGTGGTGAAAAACAATTCCAAAGTTTGCAAAAAAAAAATTGTGCAATTTTCAGATACCCGAAGCGTCTCCATTTTTCGTGTTCTCGGCTTGGGTGAGGGCTTCTTTTTTGCATGCTGAGCTGGAGTTTTTAATGATACCATTTTGGTGCAGATACGTTCTTTTGATCTCCCACTATTGCATTTTAATGCAATGTTGCGGCAACCAAAAAACATAATACTGGCATTTTGACTTTTTTCCTCGCTACGCTGTTTAGCAATTAGGTTAATTATTTTTTTATATTGATAGATTGGGGCGATTCTGAACTCAGTAATACCAAATATGTGTATGTTTGATTTTTGTTGTTGTTTTATTTTGAATGGAGCAAAAGGGGGTGATTTGAACTTTTATATTTTTTTAATATTTTTAAAAGCATTTTTTTTTACTTTTGGCATGTTTTAATAGTCTCCATGAGAGACTAGAAGCTGCCATAATCTGATCGGCTCTGCTACATACAGGCGATGATTAGATCACCTGTAAGTAGCAGAATTGCTCACTTGATAAGAGTTTCGTCCACGGGTGGCGCTCATAGCAAACTGGCTGTGACAACCATAGAGGTCTGCTGGAGACCTCTGGTTGTCATGCCAACCCATCAGTGACTTGCGATCACGTGACGAGGGCACTGATGGGTGGGATTTCTGGCACACTTGCCGGAAGCACATGTTAAATGCAGCTGTCAGAGTTTGACAGTAGCATTTCACGGGTTAACAGCAGCGGGTGGATCACAATTCCACCTGCAGCTGTTAGAGGCACATGTCAGCTGTTCAAAACAGCTGACATGTGCCAGAAAAGATGTGGGCTCACCGCCGGAGTCCACATGAAAGGGAGGGAGTACAACATCGGCGTACTATTACGCCCGATGTCAGAAAGGGGTTAAAAAGACACCGCCGGATCATAGGCCAGATGGCGTCCACAGTCTGCTTTCTTATAAGGAATCTTCCAACGTGTGTCCTGTCTGAATCACATACTTCACAGATTCACGTGGAAATCCTGGTGTAAGCGCTCAACGTAGAGTGCAGAATAAAAGTGAGCCATAAATGTGAGCGATTTTTGGGAGGCAGAATGAACAAATCAACAGCAGGTGAAGAATTGTTTTATTTATTTTTTATGCTGTTTCTTGTGCTGTATAAGTAATTAGATTAGTTTATTCTTCTGGTCAGAGTGATTACAGAGATTTATAACTTTTTTTACGTTTGGCTGCTGTAACACACTACAATACGCTTTTTTTTACGCATTTTTATTATTTGCAAAAAAAAGGTTTTGCATAGTCATATTTGAGAGCTATAATTTTTGTATTTTTCTGCCAGCAGAGTCATGTGCAGACTTGTTTTTAAGGGAACGAGTTGACATTTTCATTGGTACCATTTTTGGTCGCATGACATTTTTTGATCGCTTTCTATTCTTATTTTTGGGATACAGAATGAACGAAAACCAGCAGTTCAGGAATTGTTTTTTTTTCTTTTAATGCTGTTCTGCATGTGGTAAAATTGATAAGACAGCTTTATTGTTTGGGTCAGTACGATTACAGAGATACTACACTTATATCTTTATGTTTTGCATTTTGCATCGCTATATTTTGAGAGCTATAGCTTTTTTATTTTTCCACTCATGGAGCTGTATGGTAGCTTGTTTTTTTGCTGGACAAGATTGCATTTTCAGAGATACCATTTTTATTTAGATTGGTCTTTTAGCTCAACATCCAGAGAACTGCAGCAGATAAAACAAATTTTATCAATTTTACCGGTCTATGCCCTTACACCATGTTTTCAGATGGGGTAGCAAAAACCTGGAGACAGATTTCCTTTAAGAAGTTTTGTATTTTAATCATTATGGATATAAGAAAACTAAAATTGCCATGCGATTCCTCTAAGTATGGTCACAATCCAACGACGCTTCTTTATGAAAGGCAGAATGCCAGTTCTCAACCATGAAAATACAAATACCTTTCAGTGGTTGTAAAAAAAAATGTGTCAAAAATACAATTAAGACCAAACAAAAAGATAACTTGTCTTGACTACGGCTACTTAGCTACTCGACTGACAAACCAACAAGGATATTCCTGTCACCTCCAACCTAGAGAATGTTTGACTTTCCAAGTTATTGTAACTTCATTTGAAAAACCTGTTTGGAGAAGTGTGACACACGAGTCTCTAATGCTGTGACACAATATGTAAATCTTCTAGCTGGTGACACGGTATTATTGGATGAGGAGGAGACTGCAGATCCGGGGTGGAGCAGAATTGCTTCTCCTACAGTTACAGAACTTCTGCTTTGCGATGAGAAGCAAATGCCCAGTCCTGACATCCAACTGAAATAATGAGAAGACCCAAGATGTTTCTCCTCTGTCAGTAAACAGTCGGGAGCTGGAATTACAGCAGGTAGTTATCTATGGAACATTTAGTATCGTCATTGTGTGTCTAGAAGTTGTTTAAATTGTGTGAAACTTTTACGGCTGATGTTTGAAGTTCTATGATCAGCATTGTTTACTATATATTGGGTTTGGTCTATGACTACAAGATTCACCACCTTAAGGCCGGAAAAATTGTCAGAGCTTCATCCAGAAAACGTAGATAATTTTCATTCATATTGTCATTGGAGTGCCATACATAGTTCTTTTCTTTTTGTGGTTCTACTGTAAGCCGTGTGTCTGTATTTTATGTCTGTGCTGTCATCCGTGTGCCTGTTTTATATGTCCGTGTGTCCTCCTTTTTATATATATAAACAATTTAGAATGTAGCTCATCAATTGCAGTTTCTTAGGTTAAAAATGGCAATGTGTCCACAAACATTGGATGCTATACAAATTATCTGATTTTTTTTTGCGCACCCATACACTTGGATAGGCGCATCTTCTCCGACACTCGGAAGAGAATAGTGCCTGTTGTGATCTGAGCAGCCCTATTGAATTACTTTGGTCAGTGTGCTGTCCGATTTTTTACTCGGAGATCACGCATCCGCATAATTTGCTCTTCTGAATGAGGCATTTAAAATGAACGATTACTGGAAATAATTATCCTCGGAACGTTTACCTCCCAGTAATCTTACAGCGTGAACAGGCTGCTGATCGCCCAACAAGCTCATTGGTAGGGAAAGATGAACATTTGACTTGATTAAAAGATTTCAGCAGCGCACCTTCCTGTGTAAACAGGTCATGTGCTGCTGATCTCAATGGCATCTGATGAGCACTGAACGACCTATAGATGGTTATTCTGTGCACATTGGAAACATGGCCTACCTGTCTTAAAAAGGCTATTAAACAGCCGCTTAATGCCACTATCCAGTTGGTGTACATCCAGCTTATTTATCATGACTATGATGTGACCTTTTTGTTGGAAACCAAGTGTCTGATGAGCAGTTTAGATATTAGCATGATCTGACTAATTTCAATTTCATCTAGTGATAATTGTTGCTTGTAAGCATGCTGACTATTGTCACTGTTTCAGTAGTCAAGATTAAGTTTGTTGGGTCACACAGGCCCCTATTCTCGTATTTGACGTTTTAGTTTGTTAGGAATGAATGGACGTTCATTGTGTAACTGCAATCAATATTAGTAAGAAATTGTATAGTCCAAATTTACTCAATCAGTATAAAAGCCTCTTCCTGTTCAATGTCATCATACCACTCACTACTTTACATGTGCCTGAAGGCCTCCACTAGATTAAAGTTGGCCAAATATACATATTTTGTCAGGACTGACTGACTATCTAATGTGTTTGGAGACCTCAAATATCACCTAGAAAGATGATGCCGGGATCATCCACTTGGAATTTGAAATGCCTGGAATTTGGAACACCCGATCCTTTTGCCTCTCTAGAGGTAAGCTGCTTTCGGGTGTCTAGCAGCAGCTGACTTCACTCTCCCCATTGAAGACAAATGAATATTTGACCAAGCTGTGCTTTATATGTGTATAGTGGAGTCAGGAGAGATAGCTCTTGGCCGAACGACCATTTCATAGAATCATAGAGTGTTAGAGTTGGAAGGGACCTCAAGGGTTTTCATGTCCAACCCCCTGCTAACTGACAACTTTTTAGCGTCCATTGGCATTTTTGCTTGAGGATAATAGGGTTATTATTATTTCTTTTTTACTCTTTATTAAATGTGTTTTATGCTTTAGATAATCACTTTTTGTTAGGAGGGTCCATGATCCACTGATGACAGGCTGTACTGAGGCTGTGGGTTCCAGAGATCTGCTGTAATCTGTAGTGAGGACCCAACGACAAGTCTTCAAATTTCTTGTAGGAAAGGAAAGCTGTTTTTTTTACTTGCTCTTTATCCTGCCTAATAAAAGGGAGTGTAGGAAAATTACCAAATATCGTATTTAAATCATGCTTTTTAAAGCCATAAATAGGGCCCGATTCATCAACAGTTTGCTCTAGAGAACTTTCTTAAAGTGTTGCAAATCTTGCAAAGTTTTGGAAAAAACACAAATTTAGTTACTTTCATCATTTTTACATCAACTCTGCTAACTTTTTGAAAAGTGAAAGGAGATTAGCGAGATTGGGAGTGACCTAGCATGGCCAGACAAATTCATTATAGCAGAAATTATAGACTGGAGACTGAAGCTCATGCCTCCTAATGAATTTGCCACATCTTAAGGCCACCACATACATTATAGATAAAAGTACGACTAACCCAGTGATTCCATCGGGATCAGACAACAATCCAACTTGTATGATCGCCTCTCAAAACCAACATAGGTCAAGGGAGAGAAATACTCAGCCTGATGAATTTCCGCAGAATATCTTTTTGTTCTATGTGGAGATAAGCCGTTGCTGGAGGGGTCTGACAGTGGTTTTCACATACAGAACACAGGCTTTATGAACGTTCCTGTGTAGGAGTCGGTCAAGAGATAGAGCTGTCAGCCGGAATGATGGTGTGGCTGACAGCTGCCCAATGTGTATTGCCAGCTCACATCCAGTGGACTCTGTATGAAGACCGGCATACAAAATGCCATTCTTGATTGATCAGCCCCTTAATGTTTTTAGTTTTGATAAATATCTGATTGTTAGTGGCAAGAATAATATAAGTGATGAGAGACAAAGGATGCAAAGAGGATATGGTTCCTAAGACAGGTTATGAAGGTTCTCCATTTTTGAGTATTGGTAGAACAAATTAGTGATAGGTTAACCCCAGAATATGTCAGAGGTAAAGCCCCCGTCACACTAAGCGAGGTCGCTAGCGAGATCGCTGCTGAGTCACAAGTTTTGTGACGCAACAGCGACCTCAGTAGCGATCTCGCTATGTTTGACACGTAGCAGCGACCAGGCCCCTGCTGTGAGATCGCTGGTCGTGTCGGAATGGCCTGGACCTTTTTTTGATCGTTGAGGTCCCGCTGGGTAGCACACATCGCTGTGTTTGACACCTTACCAACGACCTCGTTCACACAGGACGTCCCTCATCGAGGTCTGAATCGTCATAATAGCTGCCATGTGACATCGTTGTACAGGTCGCTACAGGTCGCCGCATCGCTGCTGCGTTGTTGGGAAGATCTCACTGTTTGACATCTCACCAGCGACCACATAGCGACGCAGCAACGATCCCTGACAGGTCGTATCGTTGTCGGGATCGCTTTAGCGTCGCTAAGTGTGACGGGGCCTTAAAAGTTAGACAGATAGCTGTCAGCTAAATTTGTGACCAAAATAGTGTTTGAGGTCACAATATTTGCCTCCATGCCTCCAGGGACTGAACAAAGAACACTAACATAAGCCAGCCATGTCAACAGAATTATGGCTGAAAGACAAATAAGCAAATACTAAATAGGGTTAGGGCAACACTGTGACATGTCGCACATCCCTGAAATCGCGGTGTCGAACTGAGATATTGCATCTACTGATCCTTTATGGTGTCGCCTATGTTTCCAAATGTGCTGGATTTTCATTCGCTTGTTGCAAGTCGCACATGACTCACTTTCCATAGACTTCAATGCAAGTCACAAGCAACTGCAACTTACTTGCGACTTATCTACGATTTGGCCGTTTTTTTTTCAACAAAATTACGTCTCTACATAGTCTCTAAATAGTCACGAGATAGCAAGTTGCAGACAAGTTGCTCAGATACTTTTGGCCGCCCGACTTGTTTGAGAATTGCTGTCAGATGTTGCAGTGTAGCCCCAGCCTAAAACAGACACAAGGATAAAAAAACAGGTCAAATGAGACAGAAAGTGACACAAAGGAGATGAATAGATAGACTCGTTAGATGAAATGTGACAGGTGCCATCAATCTTCAGTGATTAAAAATATTACAAAAATTTGGAGAATGTTAGGGACTTAGTATTCTCACGAATAAGATAAGTCAGAAGTAACACACAATGGATAACATTAGATTGGAGAAACCACAGCACTTGCACCACTGGTGTTGGGGCCAAAGGGCAATCAGAGAATCCCTTCCACTCCGGTTTGCACTGTTCATATTGAATAAGGCATCTAATAACAACATGGGGAAAAACAAGTTAATAAGTTAATCAATCTGCCCCAGCCAAGTGATATAATAAAGTTAAATATTACTCAGTTAAAAGTGCCAATCTGTTTTACAGCATAATATGACCACCACCCCTACAAATAATGCCGAGATCATACACAGACCTCAGAAACAGATCCTGTGCCGTCCTACAGGTGTGCACACTTCTGCTGCCGTGAGTCATTTCTGCGTGATTATTATCAATACCTGGAAATAAAGTGCCAGGGAGTACTAGGCTACACTCGAAAACCTTCCCAACTGATAAAGATAATTGTCACCACCCTACGCTACCTACAAAGGATCGGCATGTAGTTTGAATTAACTATTGAGCTTCTAGTCAAATACCATTGTAGCTTTGTAGCTTTTTGGATGATATGGTCACAGGTGCAACCACTTGTGTTGCTCCAATCTATCTAAAATTAAAAAAGAAAATGCCTCTTTAAAAATAGCCTTAATTAAAAATATTCCATTTTTTGTAAGCATCTTCCTTGTGGACATATGTGTTTTCATGGTGACAGACTACAAACAAAACCCTGCACGTAGTCTGTTCCTCTAGTCCTGTGTTACTCTCTTCCATCTGCTCTCAATAAATTACATTTGTGGATGAGTTCTCGGATATATAAGCTTGGCCATTCGAGCTGCAGTATAGCGACCAATATTGGGCAGTCAATGCAATATCGCAGCCTGAACTATTACGATGAAAATAACATTCTACAAACTGATCCTCATGATTAATTACAGCTTCGGGAACTCTCTGCTATCCTTGTGGGAAGCTGTCACTGCCCATACTTTTCCAAAGCATCAGGTACTGAGGGGACATTAAGCCTAAGCTCACACTGGGCATTTTTGCTGCGTTTTTTTTTTCTGCTGGTTGGCAGGAAAGAAACTGTCTCAAAAATGAAGGTTTTACGGCATTTTTTGAAGCATTTTTGGTGCTTTTTTCATGCGTTTTTTTTCCATTCAATTCAATGGGTGAAAAACGTTGAAAGAAGTGACATGCATTATGTCTGAAAAAAGCACAAACTACTGATGCCAAAAAAAACCACGCTGTGTGAATGAGATTTCTGAAATCTCATAGACATAGCTGGTACTGTAAAAAGCAGATGAAAATTAGCAAAAAAGCATAAAAAACTGCAGCAAAAACTCCCAGTGTTAACTTAGCCTTAATATTAAAGAGAACCTGTCATAGACGGGATGGTGGGTAGGGTCTTTGGCTCCTGTCCCAGCCCCTCCGCCTGCCTCTACAGCAGGTCATTGCTTTGTGAGTGACCTGTCTCCTGTTTGAAATTTGAAGCTGTCCTTGCCGCAGGCGGCACGTGTGCAGACTGATCTCTCTATGGTCTTAACTAAAATGACGCCGGGTGCAGCACTTGCACAGATTGAGATCTCGGCTAAGTGACATCCTTTAGAGATCTAATTGAGCCAATATCTAAACTTGCGCTGGCATCGCCACCGGCACCATTTTATTGAAGAACGCTGGGAGATCAAACTGCACACTTGGCGCCCGCAGCAAGTATTTCAACAGGAGGCAGGTCACTCACAAAGCAGTGAACTTTCATACAGACACAAGAGGCAGGCAGAAGGGCCGGGGAAAGAGCCAAAGACCCTACCCACAATCTGGCCCCTATGCACCTAAAGTTAATTACCTGAAAACAAAGCGGATTCCTTGACTAAAGGTATCAATTTAATCTTTATGGCAGCACCATTATGGCCATGTCATAACATGTTAACAGTAGAGTTGAGCTGAGTTGATAAGAATCTCGCATGTCCAATTTTGGACTACTGAATCTTTTGTTCTTGGGCAAAATTAAACCACTGTGATCACATAGAGAACACAGGCGCACTTCTGTGTATGAAGGAGTTGGGAGAGATAGCTGCCGGATGAATGATCGGCTGAACCCTCTTTCAGCCGACAGCTCCCTGTTGTGTATGGGCCCCGTAAGAGCTGACCATTTAAATAGCTGAACATGTAACACATGAATGGGTCCGATTTGCCAGTTAGACTGCTATATTATATATAGAGTTAGTAACTCTCTATCCTTGCTAATAGTGGGGGGAAGGTCACAAGAGGAGAACCCTCTTTTAGGATGTCCTTTTGCCATAAGATGACATATGGAAAAACGGCTTCTTTCATGAGGCAACCTTATTAACACTCATATACTATGTACATTAAGATTATTTTTTATGTAGATCATTTTATTATCTTTTATCTTATCGTTGCAGAGCTTGATCATGGGGGCGCAGAATTCTAAACCTGTGCATAAGAAGCAGTCCCGGGTTGTCATGTTGGGTCTCGACTTTTCTGGAAAATCAACCATCCTTTATAAACTTAAAATGAATCAAACAGTGGAGACCTTTCCAACTGTTGGATTTAATGTGGAATCCCTAGAAATGGCCAAGAATGTTTTTGTCACAGTGTGGGACGTGGGAGGCCAGGACAAACTTCGATCAAACTGGAAAGAATATCTAGAAGATACAGATGTCCTCATCTTTGTAGTAGACAGCACTGATAAATTCAGGATACAGGATGCTACAGCAGAACTTCTGACGATACTGAACAATGAAAACATGGCTGGAGTTCCATTCCTGATTTTGGCAAATAAACAGGATGTACCTGAGGCCCTGACCACCAACGAACTTGTGAATGTTCTAAAACTAGAAAACTATGACGATAGAGCATGGGAAATTCAAAGATGCAGTGCGTACACTGGAGAAGGACTGCCCGAGATGGTGAATGCCGTGTTGCGTCTACTAAAGAAGACATGATACAATTTAATGTCAAGTTTTTGGTCCTAAATCTTAATTCAACATGAACTACAGTTGAAACCTACTAAAAGACCACCTTTTTGAGAAGATCACCACTTTATCTAAATATGCTATGACAGGTTTAATTTCCACTATATGCTGGCTTTATTCTTTGAGAAGAGCACCCTTCTAGAAGACCATTTTTCAATTCAATGTTGGTTGGTTTCAGAGGTTTCATTGTTCATGTATTGTTTACACATCAGTTTGTTTAATAGTTATTTTCCCCAAAATTATTTAAACATCGTTTTTCAAATGCTGAAAACGTTTAAGTTTATTTATTTCCATCAGGGTGTGATTGTACTAATTTTTGCCAGCTATATTTCCGGGGCCTCAGATACGACCAGTTATCTGTTCCCTCCATGTGCAATCAAAAGGTTGCTGTTAAGATATGATCACTCTACTCCAGGGTTTGGTTACAAACTGTGGTCATAAATTATGGACTGCACCAATCTGATCATGTCTGTAAAGCGTTGTGGAATTAATGGTGCTCTGTAAGTGAGTAGAAATAAATAAATATATACTCTATGAGGGATGCAAGAACAATTGATTGAACCTACCCATCTGTTTTCAAAAGTCATGTTTTTGTAATTGAGGTTGATTTTACATATGTGGCTTCCTCTTTACTGCCAAAAAGGGAGACAGAACCCCTACGAACTGTCAGGGAGGGATTACCCCAATCAGAGGCGTAGCTAGGGTTTTGGTTCAGGGGGGGCGAAGCTTCTGAGTGGGCCCCTAACCAGGTAACCTTGAGTACAACTCGATGATGCACCCTAATAGTGGAGGAGAACCTCAGCAGATGACAGATGTTACTGAAGATAATCTCTATATAAAGACCAATATTGATATTACCGCCATATGGTCAGTGGTAGATACCAGCCCTACAGAACATATAAGAGATCACAGCACAGTTACAGATAATGACTTACAGCTGACGTTCTTTATGATGGAATCATTCATTTTTCCCGTCTTTTCCAGGCCGGCATGACAACTTCTTCCAGCCACGACTCGGCTGCAGAGAATACAACAAAGACACATTTCACTTCTCATATTCCAGCCCCATCACCATCTATTCCCAACCAAACGCCTCATCCTGCTGATACCCCAATACTGAGCCGCTGCTGCCATATGTCTCCCTATTACTGCACCTACTGTGTGGTTCACTGTGCTCTCTAAATTCTAAAGCACCCCTCTATAATATAGTAATGCCAGGTGCAAGTGCCCTAGAAAACAGTGCCCATATTTTGCCCCCTAGATAAAAGTAATATTGCCCTGTGTGCCCCTTTGATAGTCACAGTAACCTAAGTCCCCCTATAACAATAAGGGCCCACTTTACATTTAATAATGTCCCGAGTCTCCCCCCTGTACAGTTCCCTTATACACAGCATGATGCTCTCTTATACACAGTATACTGACCCCTTAGTAGCCTCCAAACTGTTTGATAGCTCCAACACTGTATGATGGCCCCCTCACTGTAATCTCCACACTGTATGATGCCCCTCTAGATAGACTCCATATAGTGTAATGCACCAGATCATCCTCAATATAGTATAATGCACCGGATCGTCCTCAATATAGAATAATGCACCAGATGGTCCTCAATATAGTATAATACACCAGATAGTCCTCAATATTATACTCTATATTGTATAATGCACCCCCCATAGGCAGACTCTATAGCACAAGGCAGCACCCATAGGCAGACTCTAGTATAAGGCAGCACCCCATAGGCAGCCCCTGTAATATAAGGCAGCACCCCTATAGGCAAATCCTGTAGTATAAAGCAGCACCCCTATAGGCAGACCATGTAGTATAAGGCAGCACCCCCCATAGGCAGACCCTGTAGTATAAGGCAGACCCTCATAGGCAGACCCTGTAGTATAAGGCAGACCCCCCATAGGCAGACCCTGTAGTATAAGACAGTACCCCCATAGGCAGATCCTGTAGTATAAGACAGCACCCCCCCATAGGCAGACTCTAGTATAGACTCTAGTATAAGGCAGACCCCTCCATAGGCAGACCCTGTAGTATAAGGCAGACCCCTCCATAGGCAGACCCTGTAGTATAAGGCAGACCCCCCTACAGGCAGACCCAGTAGTATAAGACAGACCCCCCATAGGCAGATCCTGTAGTATGAGGCAGGCCCCCCATAGGCAGACCCTATAGTATTAGGCAGCACCCCATAAAAAAATAAATACTCACCTCTCTGATTCCTGCACTGCTCTGAGCGCCCGCTGATAGCGGGCACCGGGCTGTGACGTCATCGGGCCCTCTGTCCGCATCGCCGACGCCAGACGCTGACAGAGGGATGATGGGGAAAGGAGCGCAGCACTCCTTCTCTCATCATTGTGGTCAGCTGTATCAGCTAAATGCCGGTACAGCTGACCTTGCGATACTGCTGGCATCGGGGCCCCCCCGCCTGCTCAGGGGCCCCATGGCAGCCAGTGGCAGAGCAGGGAGATCGATGCTCCGTGCTCTCCCGCAGAAGGTAACTGTATTGCACGCGCAGTTACAGTAGCGTAGCTCCGGGTGGGCCCCCTCTGAGCACCGGGCCCAGGGCGCTCACACCCTCTGCCCCCCTGTAGCTACACTACTGACACCAATGGATAGTCAATTAAATTTGTAAAGTCCCACTCCATAATCTATGAAAACTGGGCGAACATATTTTAGTACTATAGAAATACTTTCCACTATGTATTGTACACACTGTACAGTCACAGATGGTTGAAGGGATTCAGGTGCCATAGGATCAGGTACGGACTGGGGCTGAAATTCAGCCCTGGCATTTGAAATCACACAGGCCCATGGTGTCCCTGTTCCCAAGCACCAGATGGGATATGTTACTAATATTACCTTGGATGGAGGAAAGCAAGATTTAATACAAGACCAATATTTCTAATGATACCCGTGGCTGCTGGGGTAAGTGACTGAGTCAGCAACTCTGTACTCTGTCACAACTCTTAACAGTATGGGTGTCTTGAGATCACCGATTCTGTTTACAATGTAGCAGTCAAGGCGGCCCACAACCAGACAGGCTCTTCTGGCTTTAGCCAGAATTGCCAGATGGCCAGTCCAGCCCTGCATAGGATGAACACCCGAGGCTCAACTACTGTACCCGGTCTGTTATAGATACCAAAACACATTAGGCTAACGTCGGCTGAACCTGTGCATAATGTGGGTTTGGCGGTCAGTCTAATGTGTATGAAGGTCCTCGGCTCTCATCTGGTAAATGATGTTGAGTGAGATAAGGATACAGGATGTCCGAATTTGGACTGCTGGTCTTTTTGTTCTTTAAGCGATAAGCCATCCCCCGAGGAGTCTTGTAGAAGCTGTCTTACAGAGAAATTTACAAAGCAAGCGCTCCTATGTATGGAAGAGTTCGGCAAACAATCAGCCAAACCATGGTTTGGGCGACAGCTATCAAAAGTGTGTAGGGAACATCTGTTTGCTTGTTTTAATAAGACCACTGTGTACAAGAACATGTATTTTTGATTTAAATCTACCCATGGAGGAATTACATCAGATTCACCGATAATTTCTATTGTTCTCTCCACTACACTATGGATTTAGGGTAGCTGCTGGCTTTGCACACACTATTCAACCCCTACTTTTTGGGGTCAGGGCTGTAGTTGCTGGTCGATACATCTTTTAGTTGCAATTAGTTAATGTATATAGTCCATTTATCATCTTTCTAGGCAAGCAGATTATATTCTCAAGCCTAAGGCTAAGAACGAACAGTAATGAACCATAAAGGAAGACACAGTATCTGTACAGCCCCAAATAAGAAGGGACACACCGCACTATTAAAATACTATGTTTTAATAAATTGTACTTGATGTAAATGTGTTTTGAAGTTTTATGTAATAATTTTGTTGTTAATTTTGAATACTTCACCTCCTCTGTTCCATTTCTGTATTTATGTGGCCATTTATAGTTAGAAAATGACAAATTGTTTAGATCTATTTTTTTGTGTGTTAAATGTACTTTTTAAAAAAGTTTTGGCAATTTTTTTTTCAGATTACAATCTATATGAAAAAAATAGGAATCTTGCACTTTTCACGCTAGCCACTGGAACAATTGTAGACTCATGCTTACTATTCGTCACAGATGACTTTTCAGCAGTCTCATTATCATAACATGCGGGATTACAATAACAGGTAACCGTTCTCTACACAACTGACAACACTGGATCAACCATTCACAATAGATGTCACAGCTCACTTCCTCTCCTTCCCTTGACTTTTGCACACGCTTATTAGATGTTTCCATACAAAACCCGGTGGCAAAGTCGGTGTTCAGGTGAATTTCATGAAAGAACAGAAAGAATGAGTTTCGAGTAGCCCCAGTGGCCAGTGTGAAAACTTTAGGCTTTATAATTTTTTTTTAATTCAGATCGTGATATGAAAAATAAAAAAAAAAACATTAACAGAATAAGAAAAACATTTAACATAATATATGATATAAACAGTGGGTCCTTTTCTGATTATATATTCCCTTTAAAAAAGTTAATTAATTAGTTCCTTATTCCCTCCATTGCTCTGACCCCCTCATCCACTACAGCAGGGGTCCCAAGCCTTCACTTTTCTTACTGCTTGAGTGGTAGTTGAGCTTCTATGCATCTCTCCATGTAATGTCTTCTGTAAGCGCTCGACTGACACTTCATTAAACTATTCATTGCAGTTGTGGAGTTAGGCAAGTTGTAGACCTGTGCCCCCATTCTAGTGATTAGTGGGGGTCCTAGCAATGGAGCCTGAGGTAATCAAAGGCCTCTTTGCCATAAAGGAGAACACCAGTATTATAACTTGCATAAAGTAGGTGGGGAGGTTATTGTTTCCAATTTTGCTTTAGGACCCTGGAGGCTTCAGAGAAAACATAGTTTAAAGATCCGGCTTCTCCCAGCACCGCTCTAGATGATTGACAGGTTTATATCTAATCGAGAAGACCTATCAGTCAACTGCTGCATAGCGGGGAGAAGCTGGCCATGGATGGCGCCAGACTAGTGTAGTCTCTTCCTATTGTCACTGGATGGATCCCTAAACTGTTTTCTCTGAAATATAACATATGGCTATATGGAAATATGGCTGCTGCTATGATGTAGCCAGGCTCTGATTCATGCTGACCATTGGTTCTATTTCATGGATGACAGGTTCCCTTTAAAAAGGTCTTCCTCTACTATTACATCAAAATGAAATCGGTGAAGGTCCAACTCCAGGCACTCCCATCAATCAGAAGTGAAAAGTGCTGTAAACAGTGTGCGGAGCAGAACACCGCCGCCCCATCCTACTGTCCTAATATTGCATAGGAGCTGATCTGTAGGACTCCTTAGGCTCCACTAAGCAGTGTGACGGAGATAATGGGTGCCGCTCCATACGCTACTTATATCCGGCTGCTTCCAGAACTGGTAACAGCTGATCAGCGGTGGTGTTGGGTGTCGGGCCTGATATTAATCACCTAGGTCATCGAATAGTTGTAGAAATCCATTTTAGGCTACTCAGCTGTACAATGCCCTAGGCTGCCTCCTACTAATGCTGGCAGCACATTATATATCGGTAATATACCCAGCGTGTTCTGTACTCATATATGAAAGTCGGCTCATAACTTTATAGTCCTGGGTTAGGAATGATGAAGGTGATTTAATAGTTCTTAATTTAACACGCAATTATCCCGATGATATAAAAGACTAGGTGTGGGGATGACAGACGAGTTTTAACATGCCTGAAGAAGAAAATTGGAAGAGTAAAATATTAAAGCTCCTGTGTATTATGAATATTAGTCAGCACTCATAAATATTAGTCATGACAACTTAGGCATTATATTTAACCCATGGTAGTATAGATAGGCTAGAGAATGGGTACAGACCGGGGTACAGATATGACATCTTTTCAAAACTATCAATCTGTCATCTTGTATGGTATAGACTTAAAGGGACGCTATATTCAGAACATTACCCATTGTTTAAATCAAGTTATTTATATATATTTTTAATTTTGCAATGTTTTTTTCCCACATCACCACTAATGGGACAACTCCTTCTCAATCCCTATGTTTCCCTTTGTAAGCTAAGAACATTTATACTCACCTCCGGTGCAGGTGCTGTTCGGGCAGTAGCTCTTCCTAACAATTTCACGATTCCAGCGGCCAATCAGCGCTGGTTTCACTCTCCCCACCTTTGGACAAATCACATACATCTGGAGGAAGTGAGAGAGCAGCAGCCTGGACTTCCGCCAGATGTATGTGATTTGTTCGAAGGGATTGGCCACAGGGATCGCATAACATAACAATGTTAAGTGATCTCCGGGAGAGCCAGTGTGGATACCATTGGAACTGCACCAGCACAAAAAGTGAGTATAGGTGAAATAATTTTACAAAGACAAAACAGTGATTCAGAAGGTTTTTTTTTCGAGTAGTAGCATTTTTTTTAAATGTTGAAATTATGCAATACACTTACTATTAGGTTTTTTTTCTAGACTCTAATATCCTGTTGTTTCAGGAAATCCACTATGAGATTAGCAACAATGAACATGTTCTGACAATATCTTTTGTAGCATCTCATGATCATGTGCAAACGTCATTTTGAAGGAGGGGAGCAGGGTCAGCTGTGACATCACCTACTGTAAATAGCTGGATCCTGTGTTAGCAGCTGTGTATGGAGGTGTTACCTGTCATTATAATCCTGCCTCTTTGATAAGGAATGAATACTTAAACATGGAGTATATAGTCCAAAATATAATTCAATAATGACTTTATTAAACATACACAAGGCATTTACAAATAAAAGGACATGTATCAGTTCAAAGTCAATTAGAGCAAAGGATCGGATAGAAAAGAGAATGTATCACATACATTGTAAGGGCAGGGGGAGCACCAAATTTAGTAAATAACTTTATAAAGTGCCAGGGCTACAATACTTCATATATATGGGAAAGAATTGCAGACAGTTAATTGTCTATTTAATAAACAAGACTATATGTACGATATATACTAGATTGTAAGACATGTCATAGTCAGCATTAACATTGCACCCATACATACATCCACTATAAGCTTTTACCCATAATTCCCCACCACACCAGCAGCCCCCATTCTATGGCCCCCTAAGGAAGCCAACGCGAAACGAGCGTTGAGGCTGCTGGCGTGGTGTCACATGTGGGGATTTATGGGTGAGAGCCTATAATGGATGTATGTATGGGTGTAATGGTAATGCAGACTAGAAAGTTTGATTGTAAAATAGCCTCAGTGGTCAGTGTAAAAATTACAAGATTGCAAATTTTCTTTTTTTAATAAGATTTTTTTTCTTTAATAAGTACACAGAAAACCTGTTTTAAACAGTGGGTCATTTTGTGAGATCACACTCCAATATTATGTTGCATCTCAGTAAATAATGGAATATTACCAGGGGCTGGTATGCACTTTTCAGCCTGGGGGGAAATCACAATGCAGTGGCCCTCGAGTTGCAGTGGCCCACCTCTGCCCTGCTTATCTCTGACCGCTGCATTAAAGCAGCAGAGATAACAAGCTTATAAAACAGGCTGGTATAAAGATATGGGAACAGAACGGAGCTTGCTGCATAGATATGGGAGCATAACCGAGCTTACTGCCTACATAGATACTATAACAGAAGCAAGCTGACTACATAGACACGAGAACAGAAACATGATTAGTATGTACATAAGGGAACTTCAAAGGAGCTTACTACAGAGATATGGGAGCAGAACCGAGCTTACTACAGAGCAGTAGTGTTGCTACCGCGGGGACAGAGGGGGCGGTTGCCCCGGGCCCCACACTCTGAGGGGGGCCATCCAGAGCTACATTACTGTAACTGTATCTGCGTGCACAGCATGTACACAGATCTCCCTGCACTGCCGCATGACAGCTATGGGGCCCTTGAGCAGAAGGAGGGGCCTGGTGCCAGCTGTGGCTTCCCCTAAACACAATCGCAAGTTCAACTGTATGGACTAGATGCCGATGCAGCTGACAGCATTGATGAAAGTGGGAGCATCACACTCCCTTTTCCATCATCCCCCTATCAGCATCTGATGTCACTGATGCAGACACTGACAGCGGGCACAATGACATCACTACTCGGTGCCAGACACGTATGGGCGCTCGGAGCAGCGAAGGAGATGGGTGTATTCTATTATTTTTCTTTGGGGGTGCTTTATATTATATAGAGTCTGCCTATGGGGTGTGCATTATACTATATAAAGTCTGCCTATGGGGGGCTGCATTATACTATATAGACTCTCCCTATGGGGTACATGATGATATGTAGAGTCTGCCTATGAGGGGTGCATTATATTATATAGTCTCCCTATGGGGGTGCATTATTCTATTGAGGCCTATAGGGGGTGCATTATATTATATGGAGTCTGTCTATGGGGGTGAATTATACTATAGAGTCTGCCTATGGGGAGTGTATTATATTATACAGCGTCTGCCTATGGGTGTTGCATTATACTGGAGTCTGCCTTTGGGGTGTGCATTATACTATATAAAGTCAGCCTATGGGGGGTGCATTATACTATATAGACTCTCCCTATGGGGTACATGATATTATGTAGAGTCTGCCTATGAGGGGTGCATTATATTATATAGTCTCCCTATGAGGGTTCATTATTCTATTGAGGCCTATAGGGGGTGCATTATATTATATAGAGTCTACCTATGGGGGCTGCATTATACTATAGAGTCTGCCTATGGGGAGTGTATTATATTATACAGCGTTTGCCTATGGGTGTTGCATTATACTGGAGTCTGCCTATGGGGGCTGCATTACACAATATAGAGTCTGCCTATAGGGCATACATTATACTATAGTCTCCCTATGGGGGGTGCATTACACAATATAGAGTCTGCCTATGGGGGTGCATTATACAATATAGAGTCTGCCTATAGGGATACATTATACTATAGTCTCCCTATGGGGGGTGCATTACACAATATAGAGTCTGCCTATGGGGGGTGCATTATGCTACAGAGTCTACCTATGGGGGGTGCATTATACTATAGTCTCCCTATGGGGGGTGCATTACACAATATAGAGTCTACCTATGGGAAGTGCATTATACTATAGTCTCCCTATGGGTTGTGCATTATACAATATAGAGTCTCCCTATGGGGATGCATTATGCAATATAGAGTCTGCCTATGGGGGGGTGCATTACACAATATAAAGACTATAAACCAAAAGAAAAACAAAAATACCCCTAAAATGTAACTTTTAATATTCCTGGGTAAAATTACCCTTATTATAGGGTCAGGAGACAATAACAGCCTAAACAGTATATCTTATCAATATAAACAATACTAAAAAAGGATAGAGGCTAATATGGTGAGGAGGTGATCTCTCACTTACTCACCCTACCTCAAAGCGGAGGCTGGCACTCTAAGTTCGACATGGCGCCCCGCTCACCGACGGCTCTCTCTTGAGACCCTAAAGGGAACTTTACAAAGAAACCACCACCGACACCAAATATTACCTAAAGTGCAAATGTGCTTACAAAGTTCTAGGTCAAAACTGCAGCAGTCTTTTTTAGGTAAATCCCACATTGTTTCAGGGTTTAATAGTTTTTGGACCCTGATGCCTTTTATACTAGGGGTGCAACTGTGTATCATATCAGAGACAGGGATAAATCTCAAAATTGCAATAGCTATTATAGTTTCAATAATACCCCTCCTTTTGTTAACCTCTTATCTAATAATACACAAGAGAGGATAGAGGGAGCAAAAAAAATAGCATATCTGTGCATTTTCAGGGTGTAATGATTCTATTCCCTTAATGCATATATCTCCTAGCTCTTATAATAAAACTGATGCAGAGAAATAATCATTAATAATCATATCTTCACAGTGGTCAAAGAGAAATAAGGATGTACTCATCCAATTTATCGCCCACCCTGACGTGTTTCCCCCAGGACAGTACACTAGGGTTCATCAGGGGAAGGAACAGGGCTTCTCCCAGTATGAGGCAGCTATAATATGCCACGTCTCGTTGTGACCGCTTGCAATGAAGGGCTACAAATACAATATAGAGACTGCCTATAGGGGTGCATTATACTATAGAATCTGCCTATGGGGGATGCATTATATTATAGAGTTTGCCTAAGGGGGTGCATTATATTATATAAATTCTGCCTATGGGGTGAATTATACTATACAGAGTCTACCTATTGGGGGTGCATTATACTATACAGAGTCTCCTTATGGGGGTGCATTATACAATATAGCATCTCCCTATGGGGGTGCATTACACAATATAGAGTCTGTCTATGGAGAGTGCATTATGCAATATAGAGTCTCCCTAAAGAGGGCTGCATTATACAATAGAGTCTGCCTATGGGGTGTGCATTATACAATAGAGTCTCCCTATGGGGGTAAATTATACAATACAGAGCTTCCCTATGGGGGGTACATTATACAATATAGATTCTCCCTATGGAGGGTGAATTATACTGTAGAGTCTCCCTATGGGGGGTGCATTATACTATATAGAGTCTGCCTATGGGGGTGCATTACTCAATATAGTGTCTGCCTATGGGGGTGCATTATGCTATAGAGTTTACTTATGGGGAGTGCATTATACAATGTAGAGTCTCCCTATGGGGGTGCATTATACAATTTAGCATCTCCCTATGGGGGTGCATTACACAATATAGAGTCTGACTATGGGGGCTGCATTATGCAATATAGATTCTCCCTAAGGGGTCTGCATTATACTATAGAGTCTGCCTATGGGGAGTGTATTATTATTTATTATTATTTATTGTTATAGCGCCATTTATTCCATGGCGCTTTACATGTAAGGAGGGGTATACATAATAAAAACAAGTACAATAATCTTAAACAATACAAGTCATAACTGGTACAGGAGGAGAGAGGACCCTGCCCACGAAGGCTCACAATATTATACAGCGTCTGCCAATGGGTGTTGCATTATAGTGGAGTCTGCCTATGAGGGGTGCATTATACAATATAGAGTCTGCCTATTGGAGATACATTATACTATAGTCTCCCTATGGGGGTGCATTACACAATATAGAGTCTCCCTTTGGAGGGTGCATTGTACTATAGAGTCTGTCTATGGGGGGTGCTTTATACTATATAGAGTCTGCCTATGGGGTGCATTAATCAATATAGAGTCTGCCTATGGGGGTGCATTATTCAATATAGAGTCTGCCTATGGGGGGTGCATTACACTATAGAATCTGCCTATGGGAGTGCATTATACAATATACAGTCTGCCTATGGGGGATGCATTATACAATATTGAGTCTGTCTATGGGGAATGTATTATACAATATAGAGTCTGCCTATGGAAGTACATTACACTATTTGAAGGCCTATGGAGAGTGCATTATACTATGTAGAGTATGCCTATGGGGAATGCATTATACTATACTATAGAGGCCAATAGTAGTGCATTATACTATATGGAGGCCTATGGGGAGTGCATTATACTATATAGAGAACTATCTGGTGAATTATACTAAATGCAGGCTATCTAGGGACTTGGAGCAATCAAACAGTTTGGGGGCTACTAAGTTGTCAGTATACTGTGTTGTGGTACTATACAATGAGGGGGCATTTAACTGTGCATAAGAGAGCATCATACTGTGTATAGGGGGTTGTACAGGGGGGAGACTCGGGACATTATTAAATGTAAAGTGGGCACTTATTGTTATAGAGGAACTCAGGTTATTGTGACTGTCAAAGGGGCACATAGGGCATTATTACTTTTTAGGGGACAATATGTGGGCACTGTTTTCTAGGGCACTTGCAAACGGCAATACTATATTCTAAAGGGTTGAATTTAGAGGGCACACAGTACCACATAGCAGGTGCAGTAATAGGGTCACATACAGCAGCAGCGGCTCAGTATTGTGGTATCAGCAGGATGAGGAGTTTGTGTAGGATGGGACAGTCCCATTGGGGACAGTGCTGAAAATGTGAAATGTGTATTTGTTGTAATCTCTGCAGCTGAATCATGGCTGTAAGAAGTTGTCCTGTCGGTCTGGGCAAGATGGGAAAGACGTGAAAAGTGAAAGATTCCATAGCAAAGAACATCATCTGTAAGTCACCCTCTATAACTGTGCTGTAATCTCTTATATGTTCTGTAGGACTGGTATCTACCACTGACCATAAGGCGGTAATATCAATAATGGTCTTTGTATAGAGATTATTTTCAGCATGGTCATCTGCTGAGGTTCTCCTCCATTATTAGGGTGCGTCACCCATTTGTAATCAAGGTTACCTGGTTAGGGGCCCACTCAGAAGTTTTGCTCCCCTGAACCGAAACCCTAGCTACACCTCAGGAATCGGATCACAGTAAACTGCTCAAATCCAGATCAGAATTTGAGCCGATTGTCATTACCGCAATCGGCCTGATTCTCGCCCATAATAGAATCATCACACATGTGACCATAGCCAACCAAATCATGTAATCCATTTGCATGTCAGGAAACTTATAACTCAAAAGTTTTGCCTCCCTGAACCAAAACCCTAGCTATGCCTCTGCTACAGAGATATGGGAGCAGAACAGAGCTTACTAGAGAGATGTATGCAAATTGCCTCTTCTGAGAAAAAGAGGACTTAACTCTATAGCGCCACCTGTTGGAAGTAGCGATCCTACAAGTCACAATCAACCCTTTAACGAGTCGTGCAATATGACTTAGGATAAAAGCCAAATCGGTATCTCAATTCGCAGACACGGTGTTTCGGGCTGTTGGCCCTCGTCAGTGCGAAGCATGAGAACTGATTTGGCTAGGTGAGAAGCTCTGGACTGGGGTCTAAGGGGTAACGTTTCTCCTTATGGAGAGTGACATACCAGCTAGCTTGTCAAGGTAAGGAGGCTTATTCGCCGTGCAATGCTCCTCTGGGAATTTAAATATGCAATTTGCCTCTTCTGAGAAAAAGAGGACTTAACTCTATAGCGCCACCTGTTGGAAGTAGCGATCCTACAAGTCACAATCAACCCTTTAACGAGTCGTGCAATATGACTTAGAGACTTAGAGAGATGACTTAGAGAGATGTAAGAACTGAAAGGAGCTTACTACAGACATATGGGAGCCGAACCGAGCTTACTAGTGAGATATAAGAATTGAAAGGAGCTTACTACAGAGATAAGGGAGCAGAACCGAGCTTACTACAGAGATAAGGGAGCAGAACCGAGTTTACTACAGAGAAAAGAGAGCAGAACTGAGCTTACTACAAAGATGAGGGAGTAGAACCGAGCATACTACAGAAATAAGGGAGCAGAACCGAGATTACTACAGAGATAAGGGAGCAGAACCGAGCTTCCTACAGAGATAAGGGAGCAGAACCCAGCTTACTACAGAGATAAGGGAGCAGAACCGAGTTTACTACAGAGAAAAGAGAGCAGAACCGAGCTTACTACAGAGATAAGGGAGCAGAACTGAGCTTACTACAGAGATAAGGGAGCAGAACAGAGCTTACTACAGAGATAAGGGAGCAGAACAGAGCTTACTACAGAGATAAGGGAGCAGAACAGAGCTTATTACTACAGAGTTAAGGGAGCAGAACAGAGCTTAATATAGAGATAGGGGAGCAGAACAGAGCTTACTACAGAGATAGGGGAGCAGAACCAAGCTTACTACAGAGATAAGGGAGCAGAACTGAGCTTACTAAATCTACTACATAGACACGGGAACAGGACCAAGCTTACAGCACACATATGGCTCCAGAATCTAAATTACTACATCATTACAGTACCAGAACCAAGCTTACTGCTTAGATATGGTACCAAATCTGAGCTTACCTACTAACATACATACAACTCCAGAAACTCGAACATGTAAACACACAGTACGATGGGAGCATTGCTAGGGTCCTAAAAAGATTAAGGGCCCAAGCCCCAAAGTGCATGTCTCCCAAAAAGACCCCTTATAGCCATTTAAAATAGCATCTATCTATCTATATAAATATATATATATCTATATATATATAGATATATATATATATATATATATATATATACACACACACACAGTATACCATTTAAAATAGCATCAATCTATACACACACAGTATACCACTGTTGCTAACCAAAAACACACAATGCAAAGACCTATATTATCAAAATTACTACTATAAAAGACCAAAACAATATGGCTACACAATGCCCACCACCATCACCACTACACAGCGAGTACATAATACAGTATAATATGACCATTACTTCTACATAACACTATATACAAAGACCAATGATATCACCATACACCTTCTACTACATAATGAATGAAACAGATTAAGCTGCTAAAAAGAGCAATATTACCACCTTACAGTAACCATATATTGGTAGATACGAGTTCCGCAGAACATAGAAGTGATTACAGTACAGTTATATATAGTAACTTACAGCTGTCGTTCTTTCAGATTCGGGGCTTTCATTTTTCCCGTCTTTTCCATCTGGCCCAGACCTCCATTACCACTTCTCCAGCCAGGACTTGTCTGCACAGATTACAACAGAAACACATTTGACTTCTCACATTTGCAGCGACATCTCTATCTATTCCCAACCTACAAAAACTCCCCACTCTGCGTGCACCTGCGGTGTGAAAAAATGTGTAATTACTAGGATTACTAGCTCCCCCCAAAATGAAAGTGTCCCATAGAAAGTAATAATGCCCTGTATGTTCCTTTGAAAGATATAATATTCCAAACGCCCCCTTCCAGCAACAAATACCCTTGATTGTTGATTGTCCACTTAAAGTTAACAATGCCCCCCCAAAAGAAAATGGAACCTGAGTGCCCATATCAAAGCTAATAATGTCCCCATTTATAACAAGTAATGTCCTCTGCATGCCCACACAGCTCTGTAAATACAGAATGATGGTCCTACAGTCCCCAATACACAATATGATGGTCCCCAAAGCCCTTTATTACATTGAGGACCCCAGAGCTCCTATATATAGTAAAATGGCTACATAGCCCCTATAAACAATATGATGTCCCCACTGCCTCTATATATAGTATGAAGGACCCCACTTCCCCATATATATTATGAAGGTCCTCACTGCCCCATATATATAATATGATGGCCCCACTACTCCCCACATATATAGTACTAGATGGTGGCCCGATTCTAACGCATTGGGTATTCTGGAATATGTATGTAGTTTATTTATGAAGTTTTCAGAATAATGCAATTTATGCACAGGATTCGGCTGGCCGGGCGCGACCAATTAGCGAAGCGTTGTTTAAATTTCACGCTAATTCCCAGCCGGACTGCACCTGTCGCTGATTGTTCGCGGCCAGCCGGGCGTGACCAATCAGTGAAGCCAGGGCCGGCTCCAGGTTTTTGAGGGCCCCGGGCGAAAGAGTCTCAGTGGGCCTCCCTCTTTAACACATACCACGATTCATGATGCACAGATACAGCAGAGAAATATACAACCAAGTAGCATATAACACAGCCCACGTAGCATATAGCATAGACCACGTAGTATATAGCACAGGCCACATAGTACACAGCCACGTAGCATATAGCACAGCCATGTAGTATATAGCACAGCCCAAGCAGTAAATAGCACAGCCCACGCAGTGTATAACACAGCCCACGTAGTATAAAGCACAGCCCACGCAGTGTATAACACAGCCCACATAGTATATAGCACAGCCCACATAGTATATAACACAGCCCACGCAGTGTATAACAGCCCACGTAGTATATAGCACAGCCCACGCAGTGTATAACACATCCCACGCAGTATATAGCACAGCCCACGTAGTATATAACACAGCCCACGTAGTATATAACGCAGGCCACGTAGTATATAACACAGTCCACATAGTATATAACACAGCCATGTACTATATAGCACAGCCACGTAGTATATTGCCCAGCCATGTACTGTATATTGCACAGTTACATAGTATATAGCACAGCCCACATAGTATATAACACAGCCACGTAGTATATAGCACAGCTCACGTAGTATATAGCACAGCTCACGCAGTATATAACACAGCCATGTAGTATATTGCCCAGCCACGTAATATATTGCACAGCTACGTAGTATATAGCACAGCTCGCATAGTATATAGCATAGCGGCATAACGCAGTCATTAACCCTGTGTGAGCGCTGACTGGAGGGGAGTATGGAGGGGGCACTGACAAAGAGTAGGAAGGGGCGAATTCGCGGCTGGACTGTGCCCGGGATTTCCATGACAGACAGACAGACAGATGGAAGTGACCCTTAGACAATTATATATATACTGTAGATGATGGTCCGCACTGCAACATATATATAGTATGAGGGTATGTGTACACGTTGCGGATTCCATTGCGGATTTTTCCACCCGGATTCTGACAAATCCACAGATTTTGTGCGGAATTCGCCTGCGTTTTTACACCTGCGGATTCCTATAAAGGAATAAATGTAAAACGCTGTGGAATTCGCACAAAGAATTGACATGCTGCGGAAAATAAACCGCAGCGTTTCAGTGTGGAATTTTCAGCAGCATGTGCACTGCGCATTTGGTTTTCTATAGGTTTACATGGTACTGTACACCGCATGGAGAGCCAAATCCGCTGCGGATCCGCAGCCAAATCCGCAACGTGTGCACATACCCTGATGGTCCCAGATCTCCCCGTATATATAGTAGGATGGACCCAGTTCCCCCATATATACAGTATGATGGCACCAGTCCCCCCCATATATCCACTACGGTTCCAAAGTTTAGGGTCACCCAGACAATTTTGTGTTTTCCATGAAAACTCATACTTTTATTAATCAAATGAGTTGCCAAATTAATTTAAAATCTAGTCCAGACAATGACAAGGTTCGAAAAAAAGATTTTTATTTGAAATAATAATTTTCTCCTTCAAACTTTGCTTTCGTCAAAGAATGCTCCCTTTGCAGCAATTACAGCATTGCAGACCTTTGGCATTCTAGCAGTAATCTGGAGAAATTTCACCCCATGCTTCCAGAGGCCCCTCCCACAAGTTGGTTTGGCTTGATAGGCACTTGTTGCGCACCATATGGTCAAGCTGCTCCCACAACAGCTCAATGGGGTTGAGATCTGGTGACTGCGCTGGCCACTCCATAACAGATAGAATACCAGCTGCCTGCTTCTTCCCTAAATAGTTCTTGATTAATTTGGAGGTGTGCTTGGGATCATTGTCCTGTTGTAGGATGAAATTGGCTCCAAACAAGCACTGTCCACAGAGTATGGCATGGCATTGCAAACTGGAGTGATAGCCTTCCTTATTCAAAATCCTTTTTACCTTGTACAAATCTCCCACTTTAACAGCACCAAATCAACCCCAGACCATCACATTGCCACCACCATGCTTGACAGATGGCGTCAGGCACTCTTCCAGCATCTTTTTAGTTGTTCTGCATCTCACAAATGTTCTTCTGTGTGATCCAGACACCTCAAACTTGGATTCATCTGTCCATAACACTTTTTTCCAATCTTCCTCTGTCCAATGTATGTGTTCTTTTGCCCATATTAATCTTTTCCTTTTATTAGCCAGTCTCAGATATGGCTTTTTCTTTGCCACTCTGCCGTGAAGGCCAGCATCCTGAAGTCGCCTCTTCACTGTAGACGTTGACACTGGCGTTTTGCGTGTACTATTTAATGACGCTGCCAGTTGAGGACCTATGAGTTGTTGATTTCTCAAACTACAGACTCTAATGTACTTGTGTGATGCCCCAGGGTCCTTGTTGTCACAGTGGCATTGCTTTCCTCACGGCGAGAGTGATGTCACGCTTGGAAGCAAGGGAAGATCTTTTCTATCAGGTATTCACAATGCACACAACATGTTTACACTCCAGGTCAGAAGGGGGAGCTCTGAACCTGGTTTTCAGGGGAACTTCCCTATTTATACATTCTGGCTTGGAGGGAAAGCAGTCAATCAGTCAGTCGGTCCAGAGAGACCAATAGAGAAGGAAGTCTGTCAGAGGGACAGAGCAGAGTGAGTGAGGAGAAGGGGAAAGGCCTGATAGTAGACTGAAGCAGTCTGAGGCCAGAAGGAGAGTTGAAGAAAGCCAGAAAGGAGCTTTTTATCGAACTTCAGCTGAGGCGGAGCTGGTATGATAGGAGAATAGCTGAGCAGACATGGGGGTCTCCTGGCAGGAAGAGGAAAGAAGAGAGACGTGTGCGGGGCCGTGCAGCCAGAGGTGCTGCAACTCCTGGACAGAGAAACAGAGAAGGAAGAACAGTGTAAAGTGAGCATGCAGGAGAGCGAATCGCAGGCGAGTAACACCAGGGGGAGGCCAGCAGCGTATGTGCTATCTCCCTGTGGAGCGCAGATTCCCAGTAGCTGAGGTTGTGTCAGACTCTAGGAGGCACAGCAGAAACTGGCAGGACAGCTGGATTATTACAAGTAACCTGTCTGCCCTAATACCCAGGTGACACATAGAGCCCAGGTCGTGATAGAGACCCTGTGAAACGGCTCGAGCCACCTGTTATACAGGTTTGTGTCTTAACCTTCATGGAGGACAGAGAGAACTGTGAGCACCTTGCCAGAAGCCATAGGCATTAAGAGACTACAACACCACCACGCTAATAGGAAGGCTTCTAACTCCACTTGGTAAAGGGGACTCTGAACTTGCTTCCAAGCCGGCCGGACCCTGCCTGTACCTGTGATCTGGTGCCCTGGACTGCGGTTGCCTGAAGCCTTCAGTAAACCAGGTAAAAAGACTGCAAACCTGTGTCCTCCGTTCTTTACTGCACCACTCACCATCCTCTATCTACACACCGGGAGCCCTGGGGACCTACTTCACCTGTGGGAAGTCACACCATCTTAGCTGCCATAACATCACCCCAGAAGACCCCTTTAAGCAGCGTCGGTCACTACTGACCAAAAACCACAGGTGGTGTCACGAACACAAACTTTATTCAAAACCCCTTTAAAGACTTTCTCTTTAACATGGGCGCCCAGGGCCATGGACCGGGTCGCCGACACCATCCGCTTTTAAGCTGACCTGACCTGGTACCGAGTACCCCACGGCCCTGGCAAGCGTTCCACTTGTCTTGTTGCTCAGTTGTGCAGCGGGGACTCCCACTTCTCTTTCTACTCTGGTTAGAGCCTGTTTGTGCTCTCCTTTGAAGGGAGAAGTACACACCGTTGTAGAAGACCTTCAGTTTCTTGTCAATTTCTTGCATGAAATAGACTTCATTTCTAAGAACAAGAATAGACTGTAGAGTTTCACATGAAAGTTCTTTTTTTCTGGCCATTTTGAGAGTTTAATGGAACCAACAAATGTATTGCTCCAGATTCTCAACTAGCTCAAAGGAAGGTCACGTTTATAGGTTCTCTAATCAGCCAAACTGTTTTCAGCTGTGCTAACATACTTACATAAGGGTTTTCAAGGGTATTCTAACCATCCATTAGCCTTTTTACACAGTTAGCAAACACAAAGTACCATAAGAACACTGGAGTGATGGTTGTTGGAAATGGGCCTCTATACACCTATGAAGATATTGTATTACTAACCAGACGTTTGCAGCTAGAATAGTCATTTACTACAATAACAATGTATAGAGCGTATTTCTGAATCATTTAATGTTAGCTGCAGTGGAAAAAACTGTGCTTCTATTTAAAAAATAAGGACATTTCTAAGTGACCCTAAACTTTGGAACGGTAGTGTATAGTATGATGGCCCCAGTTCCCCCATAAATATATAGAATAGGCAACTTCTCCTCAGTCTTGTCCAGTCCAACACAGGTAATATTGTTTGCCAGAGCAATTTGAGGCTCAAGTTTCTGCAGGATTGGCATGGCACCGGTGATGGCCACAGACGAGATACTACTCACACTTATCTCTGCAATGACACATACAGACTTCAGGTAGGGATGGTGGTCTTTAGTGGTCACGTAGGAAGAGGACACCATGTCATATGTTGAGCTCACCAATGGGAGGTTTATCAGCCTTACCACCACGTTCTGTTGCTTCTGCACCATCTCAGCCATGTTGCTAAGTGAAACCGTGTGCTCTGCAGAGAGGAGGAAGGGAGGATGGCCCCACTTCCCCCCATATATATAGTAGAATGGCCCCAGTTCCCCCATATATATAGTATGATGGCCCCAGTTCCCCCATATATATATACAGTAATGGGATGGACTCAGTTCCCACATATATATAGTAGGATGGACTCAGTTCCCCCATAAATGTAGTATGATGGCCTCAGTTCCCCCGTATATATAGTAGGATGGCCCCAGTTCCACCATATATATAGTAAGATGGCCCCACAGCCCCTTCATATAAAAAATAATGAAGTTTATGTTCACCTCATCCTGATTCCCAGCACCGCAGCCTCCGTCCTCTCTTCTGGTCTGCAGAGCGGCACGAGCAGGGGCGTAACAACCGCGGTCGCAGGGGTCGCAGCTGCGACGGGGCCCGGAGTGCTTAAGGGCCCGCCCAGTGCAGCAGACTGGGCAGGCCCCTAAGAACTCTGAGCTACAAAATGGGCCGGCGGCCCTTTAAATAAACCTTCTTTACAGGCCCTGGTGCGCGTGCACTCTCTCAGTGCGTGCACGATCACGGGTGGGACTGCACTTGTCCCGCAGCATGAGGTCACAGGAGGGGAGGAGGCGGAGTCACATGATCAAGGGCTTCCGTGTAGTGCAGGACTGTAGTGCAGTGCTGGTCGTGATGGTGCTGCAGGAGGGTAAGCTTTTGTGTGAGGTCAGGATTGGTTTGTGTGGATGTAGCAGAGCAGTGTGTGTATGAAGTGTACAGAGCGGAGCCGTGTGTGCAAGGTGTATAGAGCGGAGCCGGGTGTGTACGAGGTGTACGGAGCGGAACCGTGTTTGTATGAGGTATACGGAGCAGAGCTGGGTGTGTATGAGGTGTACGGAGCGGAGCCGTGTGTGTAGGAGGTATACGGAGCAGAGCCGTGTGTGTACGAGGTGTACGGAGCGGAGCCGTGTGTGTACGAGGTGTACGGAGCAGAGCTGGGTGTGTATGAGGTATACGGAGTGGAGCCGTGTGTGAGGTGTACGGAGCGGAGCCAGGTGTGTGCAAGGTGTATGGAGCAGAGCCGTGTGTGTATGAGGTGTACGGAGCGGAGCTGGGTGTGTGCAAGGTGTATGGAGCGGAGCAGTGTGTGTATGAGGTGTACGGAGCTGAGCTGGGTGTGTGCAAGGTGTATGGAGCGGAGCCGTGTGTGTATGAGGTGTACGGAGCAGAGCCGCGTGTGCAAGGTGTACGGAGCTCAGCCGCGTGTGTAGGAGTAACTATGTGTGGCCATTATACTGTAGGCAATATCATGTGTGGCCATTATACAGTATGGAGCATCATGTGTGGCCATTGTACAGTATGGAGCACCATGTGTGGCCATTGTACAGTATGGAGCACTGTGTGGCCATTATACAGTATGGAGCATCATGTGTGGCCATTATACAGTATGCAGCACCATGTGTCGCCATTATACAGTATGGAGCACTATGTGTGGCCATTATACAGTATGGAGCATCATGTGTGGCCATTATACAGTATGGAGCACCATGTGTGGCCATTGTACAGTATGGAGCACTGTGTGGCCATTATACAGTATGGAGCATCATGTGTGGCCATTATACAGTATGGAGCACCATGTGGGGCCATTGTACAGTATGGAGCACTGTGTGGCCATTATACAGTATGGAGCATCATGTGTGGCCATTATACAGTATGGTGCACCATGTGGGGCCATTATACAGTATGGAGCACTATGTGTGGCCATTAAACAGTATGGAGCATCATGTGTGGCCATTATACAGTATGGAGCATTATGTGTGTCCATATTTTTTGTTTATAATTATTGTTTATGAAAACAGTGGGATCAGCAGTGCTAAATGGGTGTGGTTGGGACGTGGATTTGGGTGTGACTAGTTGTGAAATGGGTGTGGTCAGAGGCGTGGCCTAAAATTTTCCACGACCCGCTGCACGCGCCGCAACTTTGTCCCTCTATTCCTTCTTCAAAAGTTGGGAGGTATGGAGTACACATGTCACGTACTCTGCGGGCAGGAGCTTAGAGGTGTGGGACCCAAGCACCAATTTATGGGATGCAGATTTCCGTCTGGGTGCGGCCATCCCATAGTGATCCCCCATAGCCACAGAGCAAATATTATAGCCATATGCATAGTGGAGCAGAGTCTATCTAGCTGCAGACATCCCATAATGATCCCACATAGTCACAGAACACATATTATAGCCGTACACATAGCCAGCCCACGACTAATTCTATAAAGGTGCATGTATTGTATTACTAACGTAGATGACGTTTGTGGAGCGCCCCCACACCGCCGCAGGGCCGAGGGGTACCCGGAGCCGGGCCTCTGAGTCTCAGTTCTGGGGTTGTCACGGTGGCTAGACCCGGTCCGTGGCCCTGTCTGTCAGTGGGGGACGTCCGGTGCAATAAGTGGTGTTGTAACGGTGCAGTTGTGTGGTGCAGGTCGCGGTAAATAATGAGGACACCAGGTTGCAGTCTCTTTACCTCTTTACTGAAGGTTTTGGAGACCTCAGTCCAGAGCGCTGTTAACTGGGTTGTCAGAGACCGGCCGGTCCAAAGGCACATCAGGAGTTCTCTTTACAGGTGGGAATCAGTGTCTACCTTCTAGCGCTATGTGTTGTAGTTCTTCCCTGCTGAGCTCCCGGGATAGTCCTCACAACTGTTTCTGTCTGTCTCTGATGTTCGCTTTCTCCGTCCCCCAGATGATATGGTAGGACGCACCCGTATGACGGGGTAGGCCTGGAGTTCTTCCGGGACCCTAGAGTCGCCCCTCTCCCACAGCTGCCTCCATTGTCTGCTTAGGTGTTAAGTGAGACAGCCAACCTGTAATTAGCTGTCCGGCCGTGGTTTGCAGTAGTACTTAAAGTCTCTTACTTGCTCGGCGTTCCGGCCACCGACTGTTTGCGCCTCAGAAGGATGTTGCCTCGGTCTAATAGCACGACTCCTTCTGGTTCTAATTCCTCTTTACTGTATTCCCGTTGTTCACTGGTTTGTTCTGCTCTGAGGAGTCTGCCAGGATCCCATCCCTGACAGGTCCTCTCACTAGCTCTTCCCAGCTACATCTCCCTGTCTTCCTGTCCAACCCCCAGTTTTACCAGAGTTGTGAGGAGTGGCCTACTAGATAGGACCACCCCTCCTGGTGGCCGGAGTGTGAAGTGTGGTGTGAGTGTACCTGGTCAGAGAAACTCCTTAGTGCAATCAGACGTACCATAGCTCCCCATAGTGGCGGAGCCACAGTACTGCAACAACCAGGACTCTGGGGTGCTGCACTCCCCCCCGGTTAAATCCAGTACTCCGGGACTGGGAAAACAAGAACAATAATACATGTTAACAGGAAACACACAAATTTTTGAAATAGCATAACAATTGAACATAACTATGCTTCCCTTTACGGGAGGTGAGGATTCTTGAACGTTGCAAAAGTTAGGTCATGCACAGTTTATGACTCTCAGTTCAGTGGTTGAAACAGCGGGGACCCCGGGTAAACAAAGGGGTCCCCCTTATGAAAGTTTTTGAGCAATTCACCGTCCATTACTCTAGTGTCCATTTAAAAACCTGTAACAAAAAGATATGCATACAAACATTTTCAATTAAATAGCAGCCCTTATCAATACCTCCAAGTTTTGTAGCGGAGGGGAGTTTGATTTTGAGTGCTGCGTGTGGACCTTCGCAGTGCAGGGGTTGCTATTGGCCTAACAGGGCCCGCTATGCTTGCTACCGCTGGTGTAGTGCACTGTCTTCTAACTACACTTCTAGTGAGTCTGGGTAGCACTGGCAGGTTGGGGCTCTCAGAGCTGCGGTTATCAACAGTGGGTACAGCAGATTCACTGATAGCAGAGGGAGGATTTGCCGGCTCAATGGTTGGTATGGCTTCATCAGGTAAGGCTTGTTGAGGTAGCGGGGCCAGATGATCTGGTACCACCATCGTTTCTGGCGGGTCCAGCTGTTGAAACATTATGACAGGTACCACGACGGCTTGGTTTATCTGAGTCCAGGACTGGGGAAAGTCACCAAGGACAGTATGGAACATCTTCTCCTTTTCCACCGGCGGGGAGATTTCTGGGGCCGTGCCCCTCTCTTTTAACTTATCGGGGCAGACCTTAAGGTGATCCCTGGATACCGCTGTCGAGGTCTCCCCTCTGTCCTTGCTGATGAGACAGACCTTTGTGTTGTCGAAGTCGGATGGCAGGATGGTATACGGTTCTGCTTCCCATTGGTCATCGAGCTTGTGTAATCTCCTCTTTCGTTTAAGTACTTGCTCACCAGGTGACAGGGGAATCGCAGGAGCGTGTTGGTTGTAGTCCCTTTCTTGCTTCTGCCTAGCCTGGGCGAGACTTCTCTCTACACACTCCTGAACTTCGCGGTACCTTCGCTGCCTTTCTGCATCCCAATCTGCATCCGGCGAGGTATCTTCGGGTACTAGGACCCCCATGTCCAGATCAACGGGTAACCGACTAGACCTTCCTCGCATCAGGTACGCTGGAGTACAGTTGGTGGAACTTACTGGGATGTGGTTGTACATATCCACCAAGTCAGGCAACTTTGTCGGCCACAGGTTCCGTTCCTCCACAGGCAAGGTCTTCAATAAATCGATTACTACCTGGTTCATCTTCTCTCACATCCCGTTGGTTTGAGGGTGGTACGGTGCAGTTCTGATCTTCTTACACCCGTACAACTGGCAGAATTCTTGGAACACTTCCGCTTCGAATGCAGGCCCCTGATCGGTCAGTACTTTCTCTGGGTAGCCATGGGGCCTACAAAAGTGCTGCTGGAAGGCCCTGGCGGCAGTCCTAGCTGTTAGATCCTTGACAGGCACAGCCACCAAAAACCTGGAGTAGTGGTCCACGATGGTAAGGGCATAGATATAGCCCGACCGGCTAGGTGTCAGCTTCACATGATCCAGCGCCACCAGTTCGAGCGGCCGTTTGGTGATGATAGGCCGCAGGGGAGCCCGTTGACTGTCACGGTCCTTCCTGCGCAGACTACATGGACCACACTCCCGACACCACTTCTCAATGGTTCTCTTCATGCCAATCCAATAGAACCTCCCTCGGAGCAGCTTCTCCAGCTTCCTCCATCCGAAGTGTCCGGCTCCATCATGGTAGGCTCCCAGAACCATGGGCGCATCTCGCCTTGGCACCACTATCTGCCACACCAATTCATGAGTACGTGGGTCGATGCTCCTCCTGCACAACTTGCCATCATGGATAAACAGTTTGCTTCTCCCCTTCCACAGCTGTTGGGTTTCTTGTGGATCATCTGGGCCAGGGTGCAACCCAGCCTGCGTCAAGAGTTCCTTCACCTGACGGACCGCGGGGTCACTATCCTGGGTTTCTGCCCATCCGTGGTGGGGCAGGGGATTCAGCGTGGCATCCGGTTGGTTCTTGTGCCTGTTCTTCACATGGTTAGAGTTCTGAGTGGCTTTGGGGCGATGGAAGGCAGGCAGCTCCACCTCTTCAAGTGCCTCCAGGTCTTCTCCCACTTCTGGTAAATTGGGCATTCGGGACAGAGCATCGGCATTGGCATTCTGGTGTCCTGCCCGATATTTGATGGTGAAATCATAGTTGGACAGCCGGGCCATCCACCGCTGTTCCAAAGCCCCGAGTTTGGCAGTATCCAGATGCGTTAGCGGATTGTTGTCCGTGAAGACAGTGAATTTCGCGGAGGCCAGGTAGTGCTTAAACCTCTCTGTCACTGCCCAGACAAGGGCAAGGAATTCCAGTTTGAAGGAACTGTAGTTGTCAGGGTTCCTTTCCGTGGGACGGAGTTTCCTGCTGGCGTAAGCGATCACTCTTTCTTTGCCTTTCTGGACTTGAGACAGCACGGCTCCTAGTCCCACATTACTGGCATCTGTGTACAGCACAAACGGTTGGTCGTATTCGGGGTAAGCCAGTACCTCTTCTCCCGTCAGCGCCGACTTCAAGCAGGTGAAGGATTCCTCCAGCTCCCCGTTCCAGTCAAAGGGGGTGTTCTTCCCCTTGGTCTTCTTTGGTTGGCCCACCAACAGGTTTTGCAAGGGTGCGGCCTTCTTGGTGAAGTCTTTAATGAACCTCCGGTAATAGCCTACCAGCCCGAGGAACTGCCGGACTTCGTGGAGGTCACTGGGCTTTGGCCAGTCCTTGATCACTGTGACCTTGTCGGGGTCTGGGGCCACTCCTTCAGCGCTCACCACATGGCCCAGGTACTGCACTTTAGGTTTCAGCAGATGACACTTGGACGGTTTCACTTTTAGGCCGAAGTTGGACAAGGCTTCAAACACCTCGGCCAGGTGCTTCAGATGGTCTTCGTAGGTTTTAGAGAAGACTATGACGTCATCCAGATATAGCAGCACGGTTTCAAAGTTCAGGTGTCCCAGGCAGCACTCCATCATCCTCTGGAACGTTCCGGGAGCATTGCACAATCCGAAGGGCATGTAGTTGAACTCACAGAGACCCATTGGCGTCGTGAAGGTCGTCTTCTCTTTGTCCGCCTCCGCTACAGGAACCTGCCAGTACCCACTGGTGATATCTAAGGTAGAGAAGTAGTTAGCAGATTTTAAGGCAGCCAGAGACTCCTCTATCCTGGGCAGTGGGTATGCGTCCTTATGTGTAATGCGATTCAACTGCCTGTAATCAACACACATCCTCATTGTACCATCTTTCTTTTTAACAAGGACTAACGGAGCTGCCCAGGGGCTACAGCTGTCTCTCACCACCCCAGCCTCCTTCATTTCCCGTAACATGTCCTTGGCACACTGGTAATGAGCTGGGGGTACAGGGCGATATCTCTCTTTTATGTGTCGGTGATCTCCCGTGGGGATGTGATGTTGGATCCCTTTCACCTGCCCAAAATCTGAGGGGTGTTTGCTGAATACCTGCTCGTACTCGTGTACCACCCTGTAAGCCCCCTGTATTTGATGAGATGGGGTAGAGTCAGTGCCCACATGCAATTCCCGACACCAGTCTTTCGAGTGCTCTGCAGAACCTTTGTTCTCCGCCACGTTTGACGGGACCAAGGGTTCAGGTGTCTGTATTACACTATTATTGTCAGTGAACAGTTTGGCGAGCGTGGTATACTTGGTTAGGTGGACCTCTTCCTCCCCACAATTGAGGACACGTACGGGCACTCTCCCCTGTCGGAC
Organism: Ranitomeya variabilis; assembly: GCF_051348905.1. Classification (NCBI taxonomy): domain Eukaryota; kingdom Metazoa; phylum Chordata; class Amphibia; order Anura; family Dendrobatidae; genus Ranitomeya; species Ranitomeya variabilis. The sequence continues at coordinate 688,102,057 of NC_135234.1, forward strand.
GTCGACCACCCCCCGGGCTGTCAGAACAGTAGGCCTATTGTCTGAATATACGGGTTCTACCAAGGCCTGGTAGTCCTTACCCCTGAGGCCTATGGCTGCTCGACACCATATTAACATTTCACTCTTGGGGGGTATCGCGATGGGGTTTGAATCACTCACAGTGACACGACCAATCTCACCACCAGTCAGCTCTACCTGCTGTCTCTGCATCAGAGCTCTGATTTCCTTCTGCAGGGCACGTTGCTCACTGTGGCCAGCGGTTTCTGCCACCTGTTGCAACAAAACAATCACTTCTGCAAGACAATTTTCTATAACATTAGTACCAAGAGTCATCATGGGATTACATTCTCGACGATCAATATCTACAATCACAATCCCTTGGGCTTTCAATTCCACCCGCCCCACTTTGATGGTGACCTCCTTATACCCCACTTGTGGCAACGGCTGACCATTACTGGCGATTATGGTGAAATCATCGTCAGGGCCACGAGTAATATCAGCGTCCTCCCAATACCGTTTGTAGAGCATGTAAGGTATAGTCGTCACCTGAGAACCGGTGTCCAGCAAAGCATTCAAGGGGATTCCATCAATCACTACAGGGAGAACTGGTCGTCCTCCAATATACTTGGTTCTCCAATGCTGCGGGCCTGACCGTCCTACTCCTGGGGGTTGGCCCTTTGCCCCAGGGGTTGCTCGTTTAAAGGACAGTACCTTGCAAGATGGCCCACCTGGTGACAGCGGCGGCAGATGGGTCGTCCATCCTGGTGGAAGCGATCGTCGGGCCGGCTCCTGGTCGGCGGAGTCCTCCTCTGTCGCATCCAAGGGACATCCTCCGGGCTGGAAGCCAACTGGATCTTCTCTTTGGGGGCCTCCTGTAGGGACTGCACCGTCCGGGCCAGGGCAGCAACGCTCTTGGTTAGCTCTTGCATCTGGAGACGGAGTCCTGCAGGGGAGTCGTCCTCGAAGCTCTGGGCGTCGGCCTCCGCGGCAACTGGGGTATCCGATGCCACCTCCTGGTGGTATGTGAGAGCGGGGCGCCTGGGTGGTACTGCGCGGCTGGGCTGTCGCTCCTGCAATGCCTGGATAGCTTTATCTTTAAACTACGCAAAAGTCAAGTCTGGATTTTGCATGGCCAGGAAGTGCAATTGGCCCCGCTGGTGACTGCACAGGAGCCCCTCAATGAACCGCTCCTTCAGGATTTTATCCTCATCCTGCATGCTGCCGGGGTCACTCTGCTTAATGGCCCGCATCGCTTCCTGGAGATTAAGGGCATAGTCCCGTAAGCTATCCTGTGGCCTTTGTTTGCATCCATAAAAAGTCAGTTTAATTTCTGTAGCAGTGCGAGTATCAAAGGTGGCTTTAAGCTTGGCAAAAATCTGTTGTGCAGTTTCTTTATCCTCAGCGGGCCAGGATTTCAATTCTCTCAGAGCCGCCCCAAAGAGTTGGCCGGTTATCATATGGACCTTCTGAGGCTCGGTTAGGGGATAGAACTCGAGCAGGCTGCAGAGCCCCTCTTTAAAGTCAGTGAACGTATGCGACTCCCCAGAGTATCGCGGAAGCCAAGCCGCTCCGGGCAGGTACGGCATAGAGAAGGGCATTATGGCTTTTGTGTTAGCGGCAGCGTCCGGCTGGTTGGGAGGAACAGCGGGTTCTGCGGCTACCGGTGGTGGTATTAGGGCCGCGGCTCCGTCCGCTGCGGGGACCGGAGCTGCCCCTGCGTCCGCGGCTGCGACCGCCACCTCCTCTCCTCCCGACTCAGACATGGCTGTCCCTTCCTCCCACGAACCTGCTGGAGGTCGGAGTTCCTCTTCCGGGATTGGCGCCTTACCGCGCTTTCCGTTCCGCGCTTCTTTTGGCTGATTCCGCCCACGTAGCTAAGGCTCCTCCCTCCGTGCGTGGCAATGGCGAATTTTGGCGGTAAATGGCAATACACAGTCTTTTCAATAAAGTACAATTCAAGCGCAATAAATCACAGTTCCAAGGCACACATGACCTGATTCTTCAGGCTTAAGTAGATCCTGTTCGTGACGCCAAGTTAGAGCGCCCCCACACCGCCGCAGGGCCGAGGGGTACCCGGAGCCGGGCCTCTGAGTCTCAGTTCTGGGGTTGTCACGGTGGCTAGACCCGGTCCGTGGCCCTGTCTGTCAGTGGGGGACGTCCGGTGCAATAAGTGGTGTTGTAACGGTGCAGTTGTGGGGTGCAGGTCGCGGTAAATAATGAGGACACCAGGTTGCAGTCTCTTTACCTCTTTACTGAAGGTTTTGGAGACCTCAGTCCAGAGCGCTGTTAACTGGGTTGTCAGAGACCGGCCGGTCCAAAGGCACATCAGGAGTTCTCTTTACAGGTGGGAATCAGTGTCTACCTTCTAGCGCTATGTGTTGTAGTTCTTCCCTGCTGAGCTCCCGGGATAGTCCTCACAACTGTTTCTGTCTGTCTCTGATGTTCGTTCTCTCCGTCCCCCAGGTGATATGGTAGGACGCACCCGTATGACGGGGTAGGCCTGGAGTTCTTCCGGGACCCTAGAGTCGCCCCTCTCCCACAGCTGCCTCCGTTGTCTGCTTAGGTGTTAAGTGAGACAGCCAACCTGTAATTAGCTGTCCGGCCGTGGTTTGCAGTAGTACTTAAAGTCTCTTACTTGCTCGGCGTTCCGGCCACCGACTGTTTGCGCCTCAGAAGGATGTTGCCTCGGTCTAACAGCACGACTCCTTCTGGTTCTAATTCCTCTTTACTGTATTCCCGTTGCTCACTGGTTTGTTCTGCTCTGAGGAGTCTGCCAGGATCCCATCCCTGACAGGTCCTCTCACTAGCTCTTCCCAGCTACTTCTCCCTGTCTTCCTGTCCAACCCCCAGTTTTACCAGAGTTGTGAGGAGTGGCCTACTAGATAGGACCACCCCCCCTGGTGGCCGGAGTGTGAAGTGTGGTGTGAGTGTACCTGGTCAGAGAAACTCCTTAGTGCAATCAGACGTACCATAGCTCCCCATAGTGGCGGAGCCACAGTACTGCAACAACCAGGACTCTGGGGTGCTGCATTTGTGTGTCGCCATTTCTAATTCACCTATATATTTTGGTATGGGGGGCCCCATTTGAAAGTTCGCATCGGGGCCCATAACTTTGTAGTTACGCCACTGGGCATGAGACAATGCATAAGACGTCTGTGGCTTATGAGACACACTATGATGCGAGCGGCCTTGTCCGCTGCCAGCCGCATCACACTACAGTACAGTAGACATGGACACGCGTGGTTTGTTGTGCGTGGCCTTCTGGCGGCCGTCCCTGTACAGATGCTGGGGGAGCAGCCCGAGGGGGAATTTGCCACCCTGCCCCCGGCCCAGCCCTCCCCTGAATATTACACTGTTGCTTATTTAATTCATTTGAGCAAATCATTGACACCGTTGCATAAAGATACATGTAGCAATAGGGAAGACACAACTAACACATTAATTCTAGGTGCCACATCCTGGTATTGCACTAAAGCATGCAAATTGTATTTGGCGTGATGCCCACTATTGTGCACTGCCATTATTTGTATAGCTCTTTATCTTTTTATTTATTACTTAAAGATGTTGGTAATTGTTTTAATCAGATATTCTTTATTAACATTTTGACATTACAAAATAACTATAAATAAAATAATACAAACCCACCCGGCCTCCCAACTCCCACCAGATGTTAATAGTTTAACAAAACTATCTTATTGGTTATTAAATTTTATAATATTTGTTCTCTATCTGCACAACAGGCCCATTTATTCCGTTGGGAGCCTTGTCAACATTTAGGCTATGTGCACAAGTCAGGATTATTTGCAGAAATTTCCTGAACAAAACCGGACTTGCGTTTTTTGCATGTTTTTGTGCGGATTTTTCACTTTTTTTTTTCCGTAGCTTCCCAATGCATTAAATAGTGGGAAATCCACGAAAAATCTGCAAAATTAATGAACATGCTGCGTTTTTTACCGCGATGCCTTTTTTTTCACAGAAAAAAACGCAACATGTGCACAAAAATTGCGGATTGCATTCTATTACTAGGATGCTTAATGGATGTGTTTTTCATGGTTTTATTGCATTTTTATAGCGAAAAAAATACAAAAAAAGCAAAAAAAATCCGGAATGTGTGCACACAGCCTAAGTCAACATTTAAAATGCGTTGATGTATGACAACACCAGTCTTAAAAGGGTATATAGCTAAGGTGTCATATAGAGGTGTCCTGACATGTGCAAAAGGGTTACATGATCTGGTCGGCTATGGTCACATGAGTGATTATTATTCTTTTATGTGTGAGAATCGGGCCGATTATGCTAATAACACTCGGCTAAATTCTGATCCGGATTTGATCAGATTGTCAGTTTACTGTGATCCGATTCCAGAGGCGTAGCTAGGGTTTTGGTTCAGGGGTGACAAAATTTCTGAGTGGACCCCTAACCAGGTAACCTTGATTACAACTGGGTGACGCACCCTAATAATGGATGTAGGAGAACCTCAGCAGGTGACCGCGCTGTTGCTGAAAATAATCTCTATATAAAGACCAACTGAGATATTACTGCCATATGGTCAGTGGTAGACACCAGCCCTACAGAACATATAAGTAATTACAGTACAGTTACAGGAAAGATAAATATCTTCGCACTGTGTTAGCCAGTAGATAGAAAAATATTTATAATTGAGATATCAACCACTAAGGACTCTTAATTCTAAATATTTTTCTACAGTACAGTTACAGATGGTGACTTACCACTGACGTTCTTTCTTATGGAATCCTTCACTTTTCCCGTCTTTTCCATCTGGCCCAGATCGACATGACAACTTCTTACAGCCAGGACTCGTCTGCAGAAATTACAACACAGCAAAGACACACTTGAAGTCTCAAATTTTCAGCACTATTCCCAATGGGAGTATTCCCAACCTGCATAAACTCCTCATCCTGCTGATACCCCAATACTGAGCCGCTGCTGCCCTATGTGTCCCTATTACTGCACCTGATACCGCAATACTGGGCCGCTGCTGCCCTATGTGTCCCTATTACTGCACCTGCTGTGTGGTTCTCTGTGCCCTCTAAATTCTAAAGCAATCCTCTAGAATATAGTAATGCCGGGTGCAAGTGCCCTAGAAAACAGTGCCCACATTTTGCCCCCAAGAAAGTAATAAAGCCCTGTGTGCCCCTTTGATAGTCACAGAAACCTGAGTTCCCCTATAGCAGTGATGGCGAACCTATGGCACACGTGCCACAGGGGGCACGCGTAGCCCTCTCTGTGGGCATGCATGCCAGGCCTGCCGCCGCACACACTCCACTCCCTTCCGATGTCCAAATGTATTTGCATCTTTTAGAAACTAATACATTTAAACCAGGGATGGGGAACCTCTGGCTCACAGATCCCCGGAGTCCGCAATGCTCGGGCGGCAGCTGTAACCTGCCAGCTGCCTGCCCTTTAACACCCAAGTGCAAGGTATGCAGCGTTCATTACAGAACGCTGCCTGCAGATGAATGATGATGTCATCGGGGTGGGCGGAGTTAGCACCCAATGCGCTCCCGTCCTCCTGTCCCTGAAGAGGAGCTGCTGCCAGAAAATCCAGAGAGATCTCTGTGGCGGCAGCTTTGTGCCTGTGTGCTGGTGGTTTCTGTGCTTGCAGCTCTGTGCCTTTCTTCTGGTGATCTGTGCCCCTAATCTATGTGCCCCCAGCTATATGCCCCAATATGATCTCTGTGCCCGTCAACTATATGCCCCCTGTGATCTCTGTGCCCCCCAGCTATGTGCCCCCCTGTGATCTCTCTGACCCCTCCAGCTATGTGCCTCCCTGTGATCTCTGTTATGATCCTTAGTGGCTGAGGATCACGAATAGACCAGCAAGTGAATAAACTAAGGACAAGCTCTAGGGAGATGGTAACTGGACTGATCGCAAATCTGAACCTATCCAACACAACTAGAGGTAGCCGGTGAACGTGCCTAAAAAATTCCTAGACGTCTCGAGCCAGCCTGAGGAACTAGCTACCCCTAAAGAGAAAGAAAGACCTCGCTTGCCTCCAGAGAATTAATCCCCAAAGATATAGAAGCCCCCAACAAATATTAACGGTGAAGTAAGAAGAAGGCACATACGTAGGGATGAAATCAGATTCAGCAAAAGAGGCCCACTAGTACTATAAAGCAGAAAATCGAGCAGGGGTCTATGCGATCAATAAAAAACCCTTACAAAATATCCATCCTGAGATTTCAAGTACCCACGCACCAACTAATGGTGTGTGGGGAGAAACTCAGTCCACTAGAGCATCCAGCAAGCGAGGGAAACACATTTTAGCAAGCTGGACAAGAAAACATGATAAACACTGCTGATCAAAAAATGAGCAAACAAAACTTAGCTTGTCCTGGATGGACTGGGAGCAAGGTAGTCAGAAGGAATCTGAGTAGCACTGATTACATCGACAGCCAGCCACAAGTGGAAGTAAAACAGAGCTATATAGGAACCTCCCAGAGGATAACGAACCAGCTGATAGCCAGAGACCAGCAGGATAACAAACAAAGCCACCAGGGCGAGCCCAAAGCAAAAGTCACACCATACCACCAGTGACCACAAGAGGGAGCCTGAAAACAGAGTTCACAACAGTACCCCCCCCCTTAAGGAGGGGTCACCGAACCCTCATGAAAACCCCCAGGGCGATCAGGATGAGCCACATGGAAGGCATGAACCAAATCGGCCACATGAACATCAGAGGCGATAACCCAAAAATTATCCTCCTGACCATAGCCCTTCCACTTGACCAAATACTGGAGCCTCCGTCTAGAAACACGAGAATCCAAGATCTTCTCCACCACGTATTCCAATTCTCCCTCAACCAGCACTGGGGCAGGAGGCTCAACCGGAGGAACCACAGGTACCACATACCTCCGCAACAACGAGCGATGGAACACATTATGAATAGCAAATGATGCCGGGAGGTCCAGACGGAATGACACAGGGCCAAGGACTTCCAGAATCTTATAAGGACCGATAAACCGAGGCTTGAACTTAGGAGAGGAGACCTTCATAGGAACGAAGCGAGAAGACAACCGCACCAAGTCCCCAACGCGAAGTCGGGGACCCACACAGCGACGGCGGTTGGCAAAAAGCTGAGCCTTCTCTTGTGACAACTTCAAATTGTCCACCACATGATTCCAAATCTGATGCAACCTATCCACCACAACATCCACTCCAGGACAGTCAGAAGGCTCCACCTGACCCGAATTACAAAAAAAAGGAGAAACCAAAGTAGCAGAACTAGCCCGATTATTAAGGGCAAACTCAGCCAACGGCAGAAAAGTAACCCAGTCGTCCTGGTCAGCAGAAACAAAACATCTTAAATAAGTCTCCAAGGTCTGATTAGTTCGCTCGGTTTGGCCATTCGTCTGAGGATGGAAGGCCGACGAAAAAGACAATTCAATGCCCAACTTAGCACAACAGGTCCGCCAAAATCTAGACACAAACTGGGATCCTCTGTCAGAAACAATGTTCTCAGGAATCCCGTGCAAACGAACCACATTTTGAAAAAACAGTGGAACCAACTCGGAGGAGGAAGGCAACTTAGGCAAGGGCACCAAATGGACCATCTTAGAAAAATGATCACACACCACCCAGATGACAGACATTCTCTGAGAGACAGGGAGATCTGAAATAAAATCCATGGAAATGTGCGTCCAAGGCCTCTTCGGGACAGGCAAAGGTAGCAGCAAACCACTGGCACGAGAACAGCAAGGCTTAGCCCGAGCACAAATTCCACAAGACTGCACAAAGGAACGCACATCCCGCGACAAGGAAGGCCACCAAAAAGACCTGGCCACCAAGTCTCTGGTACCAAATATTCCAGGATGGCCCGCCAACACCGAAGAATGAACCTCGGAGATGACTCTGTTGGTCCATCTGTCCGGGACAAACAGTCTCTCCGGTGGACAGCGGTCAGGTCTATCCGCCTGAAACTCTTGCAGCACACGTCGCAAATCTGGGGAGATGGCAGACAAAATCACCCCTTCTCTAAGGATACCAGCCGGCTCTGAATCTCCAGGAGAGTCAGGCACAAAACTCCTAGAAAGAGCATCAGCCTTCACATTCTTCGAACCCGGCAGGTACGAGACCATGAAATCAAAACGAGAGAAAAACAACGACCAACGAGCCTGTCTGGGATTCAGCCGCTTGGCCGACTCGAGATAAATCAAATTCTTGTGATCAGTCAAGACCACCACACGATGTTTATCTCCCTCGAGCCAATGTCGCCACTCCTCAAATGCCCACTTCATAGCCAACAGCTCCCGATTACCGACATCATAATTCCGCTCGGCAGGCGAAAACTTTCTTGAAAAGAAAGCACATGGCTTCATCACAGAGCCATCGGGGCTTCTCTGCGACAAAACAGCCCCCGCTCCAATCTCGGAAGCATCAACCTCCACCTGGAAGGGAAGTGAGACATCTGGCTGACATAAGACCGGAGCCGAAGAAAACCGACGCTTCAGCTCCCGAAAGGCCTCCACAGCCGCAGAAGACCAATTAGTCACATCAGAACCCTTCTTGGTCAAATCCGTCAAAGGCTTAACAACGCCAGAAAAATTAGCTATGAAGCGACGGTAAAAATTAGCAAAACCCAAGAACTTCTGAAGACTCTTAACAGATGTAGGCTGCGTCCAGTCATGAATAGCCTGAACCTTGACTGTGTCCATCTCAATAGTAGAAGGAGAAAAAATGAAACCCAAAAAAGAAATCTTCTGGACTCCAAAAATACATTTTGAGCCCTTCACAAATAAAGCATTGTCACGCAGGACCTGAAAGACCATCCTGACCTGCTTATCATGAGACTCCCAATCATCCGAAAAAAACAGAATATCATCCAGATACACAATCATAAACTTATCCAGATATTCGCGGAAGATGTCGTGCATAAAGGACTGAAAGACTGAAGGAGCATTAGAAAGTCCAAAAGGCATCACCAAGTACTCAAAATGGCCTTCAGGCGTATTAAATGCAGTTTTCCATTCATCACCCTGTTTTATACGCACAAGGTTATACGCACCACGAAGATCTATCTTGGTGAACCAACTAGACCCCCTAATGCGAGCAAACAAATCAGTTAACAATGGCAAAGGATACTGAAATTTGACTGTGATTTTATTCAAAAGGCGATAATCAATACAGGGTCTCAGGGAACCATCCTTTTTAGCCACAAAAAAGAATCCTGCACCAAGAGGGGATGAGGACGGGCGAATATGTCCCTTCTCTAAAGACTCCTTTATATAACTCCGCATGGCAGCATGCTCTGGCACAGATAAATTGAAAAGTCGTCCCTTAGGAAACTTACTACCAGGAATCAAATTTATAGCACAATCACAGTCCCTATGAGGAGGTAGAGAATTGAGTTTGGGCTCCTCAAATACATCCTGGTAGTCTGACAAAAACGTAGGGACTTCAGAAGGAGTGGACGAAGCAATTGACACCACAGGAGCGTCACCATGAATTCCCTGACAACCCCAACTTGACACCGACATAGCTTTCCAATCCAGGACTGGATTATGAGTCTGCAACCATGGTAGACCCAACACGATGACATCATGCAAATTATGCAGTACAAGAAAGCGAATCACCTCCTGATGAACAGGAGTCATGCACATGGTCACTTGTGTCCAGTACTGAGGTCTATTCGTAGCCAATGGTGTAGAATCAATTCCCCTTAGTGGAATAGGGAATTTTAAAGGCTCCAAATCAAAACCACAGCGCCTGGCAAATGACAAATCCATCAGACTCAGGGCGGCACCTGAATCTACAAAAGCATTAACCAGGTAAGATGACAGGGAACAAATCAGGGTAACAGACAAAATGAACTTAGGCTGTAAAGTACCAATGGTGACAGATTTATCAACCTTTTTTTTGCGCTTAGAGCATGCTGAGATAACATGAGCTGAGTCACCACAGTAAAAGCACAACCCATTTTGCCGTCTATAATTTTGCCGTTCACTTCTGGTCAGAATTCTGTCACATTGCATAGATTCAGGTGTCTGTTCAGAAGACACCGCCAAATGGTGCACAGGTTTGCGCTCCCGCAAGCGCCGATCAATCTGAATGGCCAGAGTCATTGACTCATTCAGACCTGCAGGCGTAGGGAACCCCACCATGACATTCTTAATGGCTTCAGAAAGACCTTCTCTGAAATTTGCAGCCAGGGCACACTCATTCCACTGAGTAAGCACCGACCATTTCCGAAATTTCTGGCAGTACACCTCTGCTTCATCTTGCCCCTGCGAGAGGGCCAATAACGTTTTTTCAGCCTGGTTCTCAAGATTAGGTTCCTCATAGAGCAATCCAAGGGCTAGAAAAAACGCATCTACACTAAGCAATGCAGGATCCCCTGGCGCCAATGCGAAGGCCCAATCTTGAGGGTCACCACGCAAAAAGGAAATGATAATCTTAACTTGCTGAACGGCATCACCAGAGGAACGAGGTTTCAAAGAAAGAAACAACTTACAATTGTTCCTAAAATTCAGGAACCTAGATCTATCTCCAGAAAACAACTCCGGAATAGGTATTCTAGGCTCTGACATAGGACTGTGAACAACAAAATCCTGAATACTTTGAACCCTAGCAGCAAGATGATCCAGACTGGAAGCCAAGCTCTGGACATCCATGTCAGCAGCTGAACTCAGAGCCACACCAAGATTAAGAGGAGGAGAGAAGCTAGCCACAGCAGCTAGATACACGGCAAAAAAAAAAAAAAAAAATTCTCAAGGCTTCTTTTCTCCTGCTTCTGCCATGCAATTAACACTTTATAGGCCGGCTGTACTGTTATGATCCTTAGTGGCTGAGGATCACGAATAGACCAGCAAGTGAATAAACTAAGGACAAGCTCTAGGGAGATGGTAACTGGACTGATCGCAAATCTGAACCTATCCAACACAACTAGAGGTAGCCGGTGAACGTGCCTAAAAAATTCCTAGACGTCTCGAGCCAGCCTGAGGAACTAGCTACCCCTAAAGAGAAAGAAAGACCTCGCTTGCCTCCAGAGAATTAATCCCCAAAGATATAGAAGCCCCCAACAAATATTAACGGTGAAGTAAGAAGAAGGCACATACGTAGGGATGAAATCAGATTCAGCAAAAGAGGCCCACTAGTACTAGAAAGCAGAAAATAGAGCAGGGGTCTATGCAATCAATAAAAAACCCTTACAAAATATCCATCCCGAGATTTCAAGAACCCACGCACCAACTAATGGTGTGTGGGGAGAAACTCAGTCCACTAGAGCATCCAGCAAGCGAGGGAAACACATTTTAGCAAGCTGGACAAGAAAACATGATAAACACTGCTGATCAAAAAATGAGCAAACAAAACTTAGCTTGTCCTGGATGGACTGGGAGCAAGGTAGTCAGAAGGAATCTGAGTAGCACTGATTACATCGACAGCCGGCCACAAGTGGAAGTAAAACAGAGCTATATAGGAACCTCCCAGAGGATAACGAACCAGCTGATAGCCAGAGACCAGCAGGATAACAAACAAAGCCACCAGGGGGAGCCCAAAGCAAAAGTCACACCATACCACCAGTGACCACAAGAGGGAGCCTGAAAACAGAGTTCACAACAGATCTCTGTTTCCAAGCTATATGCCCCCTGTGATCTCTGTGCCCCCAGCTATGTGACTCCATCTGATCTCTGTGCCCCATAGCTATATGTCTCCCTGTGATTTCTGTGCCCTCCAGCTATATGCCCCCTGTGATCTCTGTACTCCCCAACTATGTGCCCCCTGTGTTTTCTGTGCCCTCCAGCTGTGTCCCCCTGTGATTACTGTTTCCCCTGTGATCTCTCTGCCCCCCAGCTATAGGCCCCGTGATTTCTGTGCCCTTCAGCTATATGCCCCCCTGTGATCTCTGTGCTCCCCAGCTATGTGAACCACTGTGATCTCTGTGGCTAGCAGCTTTGTGCCCCCCTGTGATCTATGTTCCCCCTGTTATCCCTGCGCCCCCCTGCTATGTACCCGCCTGTGATATTTGTGCTCCCATGTGATCTCTGTGCTCCCCTGTGATCTCTGTCCCCTCCAGCTATGTGCCCCCCAGCTATGTTCACCTCTGTGACCTTCATGCCACCCCCCGGTGATCTCTGTGTCTCCCGGTGATCTATGTGCCTCCCCGGTGATGCTGTCAGTCCCAGGTCCAACGTGCAACATTGCTGCTGGGGCCGAAGAGGAGTAAAGACAGTGTGGGTGTGCTCTGGTAAGAGCTCCAGCAGGAGCTGGACATTAAATGTTTAAGTTTAGTTTTCAGAGAGGTGGGGATGGGGGGGGGGCTGCTTTATTCAGAGGGAGTGTGTGTGTATCTGTGTGTGTTTGTATATATTTTGCAGAGGGGCAATGTGTGTGTATATGTATACATATTTTGCAGAGGGGTAGTGTGTGTGTGTGTGTGTGTGTGTGTGTGTGTGTGTGTGTGTGTGTGTGTGTAAGGAGGAGTATTTTCCAGGTCTTCTGCGATGTGATGTTAAATTGCCGTATTGGTATTTTCTGATAAATAAGTGGGTTTTGGGTTGCCATTTTGGCACTCAGTCTCTAAAGGTTCACCATCACTGCCATATAACGATAAATGTCCACTTTACATTTAATAATGTCCCGAGTCTTCCCCTTTACAGCTCTCCTATACACAGTATGATACTTTCTTATGCATAGTATAATGCCCCCTCACTGTATAGTAGCACCCATACAGCATACTGACCCCTTAGTAGCCCCCAAACTGTTTGATGGTTCCAACACTGTATGATGGCCACCTAGATAGCCTCCATATAGTATAATGCATCAGATAGTCCTCAATATAGTATAATGCACTTCCCATAGGCCTCCATATAGAATAATGTACTCCACATAGGCCTCTATATTATAGTATAATGCATTCCCCTTAGGCATACTCTATATAGTATAATGCACTCCCTATAGGCCTTCAAATAGTATAATGTACTCCCCATAGGCAGCATCTATATTGTATAATGCACTCCCCATAGGCCTTCATATAGTATATTGTACTCCACATAGGCAGACTCTATATTGTATAATGCATACCCATAGGCGGACTCTATAGTATAAGGTAGTCCCCATAGGCATACTCTATAGTATAAGGCAGCCCCCATAGGCAGACTCTGTATAGTATAAGGCAGCCCCCATAGGCAGATTCTATAGTATAAGGCAGACCCCATAGGCAGACTCTATAGTTTAAGACAGCCCCCCTAGGCAGAACTTATAGTATAAGGCAGCCCCATACGCAGACTCTGTATAGCATAATGCACTCCCCATAGGCAGACTCTATAGAATAAGGCAGACCCCATAGGCAGACTCTACAGCATAAGGCAGCCCCCATAGGCAGACTCTATAGCATAAAGCAGCCCCTGTAGGCAGTGTCATGATCCCAGTGCAGGGTTTGACCTGCACGCCAGGGGTTAATGTTTTGATCACAGTGCAGGCTCTGACCAGCACACCTGGGGCTTATTATTGGCCTCTCTTTGGTTCGGGGGGAGCTTCTAATAGCCCTGGGAAGCTCCAATCTCTGTCAGTTATACTTTTGCTATTGGCTCAGTGTGTTGACCCCTGTGTGCTTGTGCCTTGTGCCTGTAATCTAGCTTGTTTGTATGGTTCTGACTCGGTTCTGTTTCCCGGTGTGATTTTGCCTTTTTAATTCTGTACTGTGTATCTGCTTCTCCTGTTTTCTGACTCCTGCCACGTCCCTGACTATTCTTGATTACCCTGTTCCTTGTGTACCACGTTACCTCTCTCGTTTACTGACCTCGGCTTGTCTTGGATTGTGTCTCCCTCTGTTGCCCCATCCTTTCCCTGGTGTCCAGTTACTCCCTTTCCCTTCTCCTCTGCCCTGTGTCCCTGTAGTGTCCTGCATACTCCAGCAACAGGACACTAAGCCCCGCCCCCTGTTGTCACGTGACCACAGGTCTTGTCAGTACACTCACAATCTGGCGTTCTTCTCACTCCAGCTCTGCTGTATTGGTGTTTTCTTGCCCAGGTCTCGGGCGCTGTGAGTACAACTGTCACATATAGTACAATGCATCCCCATAAAAATAAATAAATATAATACTCACCTGAGTCACCTCTCCTGCTCATTCTTCCACTGCCCACACATCTCCGGACAGCGCGCACTGAGTAGTGATGTTATTGCGACCCCCTGTCAGTGTCTGCATCAGTGACGTCAGACGCTGAGATGGGGATGATGGGAGAGGGAGCGTAGTGCTCCCTCTCTCATCAATGTGGTCAACTGTATTGGCATGCAGCCTATATAGTTGTACTTGCGATGACGGGCAGGGGGGCCTATAGCGGCAGTGCAGGGAGATCGATTCTCCCTGCTCCGCTGCAGAGTGTAACTGTATCTGCGCGCTGTGTACGCCGATACAGCTACAGTAACGTAGCTCCGGGTGTTCAAAATTTTATCATTATTATATTGCTTAAGCATAGACTATTCCGTGGTCTGGAGTACATTTCTTTGGTTTGTAACCCTCAAAAAAAGCTTTCAAAAATTTAGACACTGTGTACATGCTGCAGATTTGATGCTTTTTTTCTGTGCGTATTTGTGACAAAACCTGAAGCAAAATCTGATGCCAGCAAAGTGACTGAGAAGCCTGAAGTCCTTACATTAGAGAATGGCCGACAGCACAACAGATACAGGGATGCACGTCCTAGTTCCACTGGACCCAATGGAAAGATACAAACCACAAAAAAGAAATGAAGGACAGCATCCAATCCAGGTGAATCACCTGGATTGGATGCTGTCTTTCATTTCTTTTTTGTGAGAAGCCAGAAGTGTCCAACACACGTTGAGTATTTTTGACTTGGAGAATTGATGCAGAATGTATTCTGCTGCATATCAATTCTTTGTACATTTTTGCCCTGCATCATTTACTTCACTACAATCAATCAAAAACGCACCAAAAATGTGTGTGCTTTGCAGCTGCATTTTTCCTGCCAAGAGATGCAGAAATTTTACTCAACGTGTGCACATACCCTTATCGGTATTATAGTGCCCATTCTTTGATTATTCCATGGTCTGGAGTACATTTCCTTGTTATAACCCTCAAAAGTGCATAGCCTTTATGAGTCTAGGAGCACCAATACATGACAATGTGAGCAGAATGTTTATGAAGCCCTCCTTTACGTTGATCTGATTCCCTAATTTTTGGCAGTTCTTGCTTCCTTCATACATTCAACTGAAATTTCCTATTTGTTAATTAAAAAAATCAATTTGGGTTTAAATTATATATATATTAAATCCTTTTGAAATTTAACCTTATATACAAGTCTTTATACAGGGCAAATTGTTTCTTAACATTTTTTTTTCCTGTAAAATGCAATTTCTCGTCGGTTTAAAATGTTATATTGTCAGTCCTTAAAGTGGAGATTAAAAGCATGACACCATTGTTTTCAGCAGTGATCTGGGAGTCAGAGATGCTTCCAGGGGTCCTCCCCATGCTGTTCTCCTTCCAGCACTATTCCCATCCATTTCAACATTTTTATTGCCCCCCAGACCAATGACTTTCCCATTGACTCCCATTATACACACTCGTTACTCAAAACGAGCATGCAAGTATTAGGCCGGGGTCACACATGCGTGTTTTACGTACGTAAGAGCGCAAAAACTACGTACGTAAAACTCGCATTACATACGGCACAATGCTTCTCAATGGGGCTGCTCCTATTAGCCGTATATTACGGTTCAGTATTATATGGCTTTCTAGGCCGTACAAAATCGCAGCATGCTGCGTTTGTCAGCGTATTGCGCAAATAATACGCCAATGAAAGTCTATGGGGGCGAGAAAAATACGGATTCCACACGGACCAGCAGTGTGACTTGCGAGAAATACGCAGCGGTGTTAGTGAAAAGTCGGTAATTCAATTGCCGGCTTTTCATTTCTCCTGCACAAACCCGACATGATATGAGACATGGTTACATACAGTAAACCATCTCATATCCCCTTTTTTTTGCATATTCCACACTACTAATGTTAGTAGTGTGTGTATGCAAAATTTGGGCGCTGTAGCTGCTAAAATAAAGGGTTAAATGGCGGAAAAAATTGGCGTGGGCTCCCGTGCAATTTTCTCCGCCAGAATGGTAAAGCCAGTGACTGAGGGCAGATATTAATAGCCAGGAGAGGGTCCATGGTTATTGGCCCCCCCCGTGGCTACAAACATCTGCCCCCAGCCACCCCAGAAAAGGCACATCTGGAAGATGCGCCTATTCTGGCACTTGGCCACTCTCTTCCCACTCCCTGTAGCGGTGGGATATGGGGTAATGAAGGGTTAATGCCACCTTGCTATTGGAAGGTGACATTAAGCCAGATTAATAATGGAGAGGCGTCAATGATGACACCTATCCATTATTAATCCAATTGTTGGAAAGGGTTAAAAAACACACACACACATGATTTAAAAGTAGTTTAATGAAATAAACACAGCGGTTGTTGTAATAATTTATTGTTCTCTCAATCCATCAGGAACACCCTCGCTTGGAAAAATAATAAACGCACAAGATACATACCTTCTGGTGAACCGTCTCGTCCCACGAAGTAATCCATCTGAAGGGGTTAACTAATATTACAGGCACGAGCTGCGATAAACCACTCGCTCGTACCTGTAATCCCCGGGTGCTGAAAGGAAAGCAGTGATCTGTACTTACATTGAGTTGCGGTGAGGCGCCCTCTGGTGGATGTTCTCATGAACTGCAGCCTGGGAACTTTTTCCCACGCTCCAGGTCATATGAGGACATCCACCAGGGGGCGCATCACCGCGACTGAAGGAAATGTAGGTCAATGACCTACATTTCATTCATTCGCCGGGGAATTACAAGCACGAGCACCGCTGCATTTAGCAGGGCTCGTGCCTGTAATATTAGTTAACCCCTTCAGATGGATTACTTCGTGGGACGAGACGGTTCACCAGAAGGTATGTATCTTGTGCGTTTATTATTTTTCCAAGCGAGGGTGTTCCTGATGGATTGAGAGAACAATAAATTATTACAACAACCGCTGTGTTTATTTCATTAAACTACTTTTAAATCATGTGTGTGTGTGTGTTTAAACCCTTTCCAACAATTGGATTAATAATGGATAGGTGTCATCATTGACGCCTCTCCATTATTAATCTGGCATAATGTCACCTTCCAATAGCAAGGTGGCATTAACCCTTCATTACCCCATATCCCACCGCTACAGGGAGTGGGAAGAGAGTGGCCAAGTGCCAGAATAGGCGCATCTTCCAGATGTGCCTTTTCTGGGGTGGCTGGGGGCAGATGTTTGTAGCCACGGGGGGGCCAATAACCATGGACCCTCTCCTGGCTATTAATATCTGCCCTCAGTCACTGGCTTTACCATTCTGGCGGAGAAAATTGCACGGGAGCCCACGCCAATTTTTTCCGCCATTTAACCCTTTATTTTAGCAGCTACAGCGCTGAAATTTTGCACATACACACTACTAACATTAGTAGTGTGGAATATGCCAAAAAAAAGGGGATATGAGATGGTTTACTGTATGTAAACCATGTCTCATATCATGTCGGGTTTGTGCAGGAGAAATGAAAAGCCGGCAATTGAATTACCGGCTGTTCACAGATATCGCGCTGAATGAAATCTAAATACAGAATATATATATACAGTTAGGTCCATATATATTTGGACAGAGGCAGCATTTTTCTAATTTTGGTTACAGACAGTACCACAATGAATTTTAAACAAAACAATTCAGATGCAGTTGAAGTTCAGACTTTCAGCTTTCATTTGAGGTTATCCACATTAAAATTGGATGAAGGGTTTAGGAGTTTCAGCTCCTTAACATGTGCCACCCTGTTTTTAAAGGGACCAAAAGTAATTGGACAGATTCAGTAATTTTAAATAAAATGTTCATTTTTAGTACTTGGTTGAAAACCCTTTGTTGGCAATGACTGCCTGAAGTCTTGAACTCATGGACATCACCAGACGCTGTGTTTCCTCCTTTTTGATGCTACTCCAGGTCTTCACTGCAGTGGTTTTCAGTTGCTGTTTGTTTGTGGGCCTTTCTGTCTGAAGTTTAGTCTTTAACAAGTGAAATGCATGCTCAATTGGGTTGAGATCAGGTGACTGACTTGGCCATTCAAGAATATTCCACTTCTTTGCTTTAATAAACCCCTGGGTTGCTTTGGCTTTATGTTTTGGGTCATTGTCCATCTGAAGTATGAAACAACGACTAATCAGTTTGGCTGCATTTGGCTGGATCTGAGCACACAGTATGGCTCTGAATACCCCAGAATTCATTCGGCTGCTTCTGTCCTGTGTGACATCATCAATAAACACTAGTGACCCAGTGCCACTGGCAGCCATGCATGCCCAAGCCATCACACTGCCTCCGCCATGTTTTACAGATGATGTGGTATGCTTTGGATCATTAGCTGTACCAAGCCTTCGCCATACTTTTCTCTTTCCATCATTCTGGTAGAGGTTGATCTTGGTTTCATCTGTCCAAAGAATGTTCTTCCAGAACTGTGCTGGCTTTTTTAGATGTTTTTTAGCAAAGTCCAGTTTAGCCTTTTTCTTCTTGATGCTTATGAGTGGCTTGCACCGTGCAGTGAACCCTCTGTATTTACTTTCATGCAGTCTTCTCTTTATGGTAGATTTGGATATTGATACGCCGACCTCCTGGAGGGTGTTGTTCACTTGGTTGGCTGTTGTGAAGGGGTTTCTCTTCACCATGGAGATTATTCTGCAATCATTCACCACTGTTGTCTTCCGTGGGCGCCCAGGTCTTTTTGCATTGATGAGTTCACCAGTGCTTTCTTTCTTTCTCAGGATGTACCAAACTGTAGATTTTGCCACTCCTAATATTGTAGCAATTTCTCAGATGGGTTTTTTCTGTTTTCGCAGCTTAAGGATGGCTTGTTTCACCTGCATGGAGAGCTCCTTTGACCGCATGTTTACTTCACAGCAAAACCTTCCAAATGCAAGCACCACACCTCAAATCAACTCCAGGCCTTTTATCTGCTTTATTGAGAATTACATAACGAAGGGATTGCCCACACCTGTCCATGAAATAGCCTTGGAGTCATTTGTCCAATTACTTTTGGTCCCTTTAAAAGCAGGGTGGCACATGTTAAGGAGCTGAAACTCCTAAACCCTTCATCCAATTTTAATGTGGATACCCTCAAATGAAAGCTGAAAGTATGAACTTCAACTGCATCTGAATTGTTTCGTTTAAAATTCATTGTGGTAATTTCTATAACCAAAATTAGAAAAATGTTGTCTCTGTCCAAATATATATGGACCTAACTGTATGTGTCTCAATGACATATATATATATATATACACTGTATATATGTTTTCCCGAACATTTGAGCACATAAATCCATTAGATGTCGGTTTTGCAAGCCTGCGCGAAAATCTCGCAGTACGGATGCCATACGGATTACATACGGAGGATGCCATGCGCAAAATACGCTGACACACCCTGACTACGGATCAATATTTTGGGAACATTTCTCCGTATTACGGCCGTAGTACGGACGTATAATACGCGGCGTATTGTCTTACGCCAAGTGTGACTCCAGCCTTAGGAATTGATCAGTTCAAGCAACGAGCATTTTAGTGCTCGCTTATTCCTAATAATGATGTATATACCGTTTCATAATCAGGTGTGTCTCTTAGTATTTTTTTTATTTTTTCTGTTGATAATGTCCTTCCCAAACTTATTTATTTTATATATAGTGGATTGATCCATCTGGTGATATTACCAAATGCATTACACAGTAGCAATTGTTGAATGGCCTCTTTTGCTTCATTAAGAGTTTAAGGTGGCACGGGTCAGTAGCCGTGGGCGAGGTACTCGTCTCTTGTGCCACGCCATGTTACATAAAAGTGGGGGTCCTGGCTTGGTGTGTGCTGTGAGGGTGCTAAACCCATGCAGGCCACATGTAACCAAGGTTGCTGGTTTGCTAGGACCAGATGTTTCACAGTTCAATGAGGGAGATCACCATTCAAAAATGACCTCTTTACTGAATGGCAACTGGACAAGGGTTATATACAAGGCATAGCAGGTGTACAGACCTATGAACGTTTCCTTTAAAACCCAGAGCATTTTCCACACAGATTTCTTCCTTCATCTTCACTAGTGCCCTCTATGGCCGCTGCTTCTCACTACTTCACCACAACTCAACTTTAACACTACAGTCCTGCTTAATAAGAGTCGTTTACTTGTCCTGCGGTTCCACATCCTCTTGTAATAATTATAGGGGATAACTCAGGAGACTCTTTGTGTGGAACAAGACAACTACAGGACACAGTTTTATAAGTGGTAAAGTCTTATCACACGGTGATTCAAACAGGTGCAGAGAGAAACTCAAGTCCACAACGCTTGGTGCAAATATCAAATGCAGCTCAGCAGTCTATAGGAAACTTCAGAGGAAAATGCAATCACGCAGAAAGTCTATGAAGCACAATTATTCTTGAGGATACTTGACACGAATAAGTCCTTGCTTAGTCCAAAACACAAATAGATATGCTTATAAGGCAGTTCAAATAATATCTTAGCTCAACCAGGGAGGTCTGGGTAATACTCTCAGGTTCTTGCAGAGCAGAAACAGCTTACATGTCCAGCAAATGCAGATGGAAGTAAACACAAGCAGCAGATGAAGGAGGATTACTGGAACTGGTGTATGCAGCAGGAACTGAGAGCAGAGTAGCAGGATAACACCACAGGTACACAGGAGCAGGTATATAGCCAGGGAGTCACCAGAGGTCAGGAGCTGGATGCAAGGCAGAATACTCTAGCACAGACTGAAGGCTGGGGTGGAGTTTTATAGCAGGAAGACACAGTGCACATGAGACCAAAACGCCATCTTGGAAAAGGGTAGTAATGCACAAAAAGGTAATAAAAAATGTTCAGAGTCCTGACACCTTTTTGCCCTTTATGGTGCCAGTATGGCCGGTAATGCTGACGCTCTGGAACTCCTGCCCGGGACACTTTACTCGTCCCATGAGCGCAGTCCTGTGTAGGCCCGTTTTGAGAGGTGGTGAAACCTTTGACTCCACTATACATTGCAGACTTTTACATCCATTGTTGCTGTATGTGCTGCGCTACTTTCCTCATTTTTAATTGTGTTTTTCATTTTTTATCATGTGTTGTTATTCCTTGTTTTTTAATCAGTCTTGTCAATTTTGGTGTCTCTAATAAAATTCATCATATGGAATCATTGTTGATTATCTATATTTATGTTCGAGTAGTTTATTTACTGTATATCCTGTTAAGGCTAGTTACCTTCAAGGGTCATAAGCTTGGGGTCTTGTGGCTAGGCGTCCTCTCTCTGGACCTGATTCCGGATGGTCATTCTGTCTCTTAGTCACCTGAGCTCCGCAACTCGCTATCCCTTTTCTTCGGTCTCCTCTCACCTAGGGACACCCCAGAATGTGTCAGTGCTCACTTTGGACCTTAATGTCCACTTACCATGCACTCCAGGCCCTTTGTGCCTCTCTGAAAGGAAATTGTCACTTTCCCTTCAGCCTAGCCTCTCCCGCTGTGGGCTAGTCCCAAACATTACCTTTAACTGTCCCTATGGTCAAACTACACACATCATCAATATCACTACTACCTTTAACGCACCTCACAGCTCACATTACATATGACATCACATAACATTAAAACTTGTTTCTTCAAGAGCGAAACGTGAACAGCATGTCCATCTCCTTACAAGAGCATAAGGTGAGGTTTGCTGTGATTTTGATAAAATCTTTGTTTTATCTGATTCAGTTCTATCAAGCCTCTGAATGCTGAGATCCCTATAACTGCACCAACACCACTGGTTGGCAGCTTCCTGCCTATGCACAGTTTACTGTACATAAAATATTAGTACTAGTAATGAGCGAATATACTCGTTACTCGAGATTTCTCGAGCATGCTCGGGGGTCCTCCGAGTATTTTTTAGTGCTCGGAGATTTCGTTTTTCTTGCTGCAGCTGAATGATTTACAGCTACTAGCCAGCATAAGTACATGTGGGGGGTTGCCTGGTTGCTAGGGAATCCCCACATGTACTTATGCTGGCTAACAGATGTAAATCATTCAGCTACGGCAAGAAAAACTAAATCTCCGAGCACTAAAAAATACTCGGAGGACCCCTGAGCATGCTCGAGAAATCTCGAGTAACGAGTATATTCGCTCATCACTAATTAGTACTACTAGAGAATAAATTCATAATCCAAACAACAAGGTGTAGACAAAAATTAGGATTAAAGACCCCGGGTGCAACTCCCAAAATAAATAATTTGATATTCTGCCAGGTAGGACGAATTTCTCTTGAGATTTTGAAGCTGCAAAAAAAATACAGCGTCTTACAGTTCCAGCAAAGTGGATTGGATTTATAGATATCCCCCTCTTTATTATATGTTTTTACACAGCATAAACTGACCTGGGGTGCGTGTTTGAAATCCACAACAAATCAGTTTCTCTTGATTATGCAGAGTTTTCTGTTTGGATATCTCCATACAATGGTATTAGATGGGGAAAAACTGCAGATAAAAAGCATATGTAATCTGTACGTGACTATATAAAAATGTTTTGTCATAGCCAAATAGCAGCTTTATTTAATGTATGACACAGCAAAAAGAGACAAGAACCGCAGAATCAAAAGCGCAATAAAAACAAATTTACAAAAGGCAATGAAAAAAACAAAACAATTAAAAAAATAAGAGTAACCTAATTGACCTAATAGGTGCAAAATGGTGCAGAAAATCTGCAACATCAAAAACTCATCATGAGAATGTAGCCTATTGTTTTTAATGAAGATATTCATTAATATTTCCAGATATCTTAGTGCATACAGTGTTCGGCGGTAGTCTTTGGTTTGCAGATAGATCTCTGTAGGTGCACCTCTACTCTGGTAAACAGTACTCCTTTTCCATGAAGCTTTTGTAGCGCCCCGCACTGCCGCAGGGCCGAGGGGTACCCGGTACCGGGCCTCTGAGTCTCTGCTCTGGGGTTGTCACGGTGGCTAGACCCGGTCCGTGACCCTGCTGAGGGGCGTACAATAAAGGTGGAGGCATGGTGACGATGTTATGGTGCGGTTCAGGTCGCAGGAAATAACGAGGACACCAGGTTGCAGTCTCTTTACCTTTTTACTGAAGGTTTGGAGGTACCCAAACCAGAGCACTGTTATCAGGGCTGGCTGAGACCGGCCGGTCCAACGGCACATCCGGAGTTCCTTTTTCAGGTGGGAATCAGTGTCTACCTTCTAGCGCCTGTGTGTTGTAGTCCTTCCCTGCTGAGCACCCCAGGATAGTCCTCACAACTTATTCTGTCTGTCTCTGATGTTCATTCTCTCCGTTCCCCAGATGATATGGCTAGGACGCACCCGTATGACGGGGTAGGCCTGGAGTTCTTCCGGGACTCTAGAGTCGCCCCTCTCCCACAGCTGCCTCCGTTGTCTGCTTAGGCGTTTAAGTGAGACAGCCAACCTATAATTGGCTGCCCTGCCGTGGTTTGAAGTAATGCTTAAAGTCTCTTACTTTCTCGGCGTTCCGGCCACCGACTGTTTGCGCCTCAGAAGGATGTTGCCTTGATCTTACAGCACGACTCCTTCTGGTCCTATCGCCTCTTTGCTGTATTCCCGTTTTCTCACTTCTTGTCCTTTCTTAGGAATCTGTCAGGATCCCATCCCTGACAGGTCCTCTCTCTGGCTCTTCCCAGTTACTTCTCTCTGTCTTCCTGTCCAACCCCCAGTTTTACCAGAGTGTGAGGAGTGGCCTACTAGATAGAACCACTCCCCCTGGTGGCCGAAGTGTGAAGTGTAGTGCGAGTGTTACCTGGTCAGGTGAACTCCTTTAGCGCAGTCAGACGTAACATCACTCCCCTTAGTGGCAGAGTGACATTACTGCAATGACCAGGACTCTGGGGCGCTGCACTCCCCCCCTGTTAAATCCAGTACTCCCGGACTGGGAAAACAAGAACAACAATACATGTTAACAGGAAACACACAAAGTTTTGAAATATCATAAACAATTAAACATAACAGTGCTTCCCCTTATGGGAGGTGAGGACTTCTTGAACGTTGCGAAAGTTAGGTCATGCACAGTTTATGACTCTCAGTTCAGTGGTTGAAACAGCGGGGACCCCGGGTAAACAAAGGGATCCCCTTTTAGAAGTTTTTGGAGCAATTCACTGTCCATTACTCCGTTGTCCATTTTTAAAACCTGTAACAAAAGATATGCACACAAACATTTTCAACTAAATAGCAGCCCTCATTAATACCTCCAAGTTTTGTAGCGGAGGGGAGTTGGATTCTGAGTGCTGCGTGTGGACCTTCGCAGCGCAGGGGTCGCTATTGACCTAACAGGGCCCGCTATGCTTGCTACCGCTGGTGTAGTGCACTGTCTTCTGGCTACGCTTCTAGTGAGTCTGGGTAGCACTGGCAGGCTAGAGCTCTCAGGGCTGCTGCTACCAACAGTGGGTACTGTTGTGAACTCTGTTTTTGGGCTCCCTCTTGTGGTCACAAGTGGTACTGTGTGAGTGCTATCTTTGGGCTCCCTCTGGTGGCTCTTTTTGTCATTCTGCAGGTCTGTGGCTGGGATCAGCTGTCTCGTTATCTGCTGGTTGGTTTCCTATTTAGCTCACCTGGACTTTCAGTTGTTGCCTGCTGTCAATGTATTCAGTGCTATTTTGATCTCTCCTGACTACCTTCGTTATCAGTCTCTCCAAGAGAAGCTAAGTTTCTGTTTGTTCATTTTTTGATCATCAGTGTTCAATATGTTTCCTGGTTTATTATCAGTCCTAGTCCAGCTTGCTAATATGTGATTTCCTCGCTTGCTGGTAGCTCTAGGGGGCTGAGTTTCTCCCCTCACACCGTTAGTTGGTGTGGGGGTTCTTGAATTCTCAGCGTGGATATTTTGTATAGGGTTTTCTACTGACCGCACAGTTTCCTATCTGTCTTCTGCTATCTAGTATTAGCGGGCCTCATTTGCTGAATCTGTTTCATTTCTACGTTTGTATTTTCCCCTTACCTCACCGTTATTATTTGTTGGGGGCTTTCTATATCTTTGGGGTTATTTCTCTGAGGCAAGTGAGGTCTTACTTTCTTCTCTCTAGGGGTAGCTAGTTTCTCAGGCTGCGTCGAGACGTCTAGGAATTCAGGCACGTTCACCGGCTACCTTTAGTGTGTTCGGTTAGGATCAGAATTGCGGTCAGTCCAGTTACCACCTCCCTAGAGCTCGTTCTATGTTCAGTAACTTAGCTAGTCAGTTCGGTGATCCTCAGCCACTAAGGATCATAACAGGGTACGACAGATTTGCCGATAGCAGAGGGAGGACTTGCCGGTTCAACGATTGGCATGGCATCTTCAGGTCGGATCTGCTGAGCTTGCGGACCGGGATGATCCGGCACCACAATTAGTTCTGGTGGGTTCGGTTGACAGAACGTTAGGACAGGTACCACGATGGCCTGATTTATCTGAGTCCAGGACTGGGGAAAATCACCAAGAACAGTGTGTATCATCTTCTCCTCTTCCATAGGCGGGGAGATTCCTGGAGCCGTTTCCCTCTCTCTCAACTTATCAGCGCAGACCTTAAGGTGATCCCTGGATATCGCCGTCGAGGTCTCCCCTCCGTCCTTGCTGATGAGACAGACCTTCGTGTTGTCGAAATCTGATGGCAGGATGGTATACAGTTCCGCTTCCCATTGGTCATCGAGCTTGTGTAGTCTCCTCTTTCGTTTGAGTACTTGCTCACCAGGTGACAAGGGAACCGCAGGAGCGTGCTGGTTGTAGTCCCTTTCTTGTTTTTGCCTAGCCTGGGCGAGACTTCTTTCCACGCACTCCTGTACTTTGCGGTACCTTTGCTGCCTCTCTGTATCCCAATCGGCATCCGGTGAGGTTTCTTCAGGGGTGAGGACCCCCATGTCCAGATCAATGGGTAACTTGCTAGACCTTCCTCGCATCAGGTACGCTGGAGTGCAGTTGGTGGAATTTACTGGGATGTGATTGTATATGTCCACCAAGTCAGGCAACTTTGTTGGCCACAGGTTCCGTTCCTCTACGGGCAAGGTCTTTAGTAAGTCGATCACCACTTGGTTCATCTTTTCGCACATCCCATTGGTTTGAGGATGGTACGGTGTGGTTCTGATCTTCTTACACCCGTACAGTTGGCAGAACTCTTGGAACACTTCTGCTTCGAATGCTGGTCCCTGATCGGTCAGTACCTTCTCCGGGTAGCCATGGGGCCTACAAAAGTACTGCTGGAAGGCCTTGGCGGCCGTCCTGGCCGTCAAATCCTTGACAGGTACAACCACCAAAAATCTGGAGTAGTGATCTACGATGGTAAGAGCGTAGATATAGCCTGATCGGCTAGGTGTCAGCTTCACATGATCCAGCGCGACCAGTTCGAGCGGCCGTTTGGTGATGATAGGCCGCAGGGGAGCCCGTTGGCTGCCACGGTCCTTCCTGCGTAGGCTACATGGACCGCACTCCCGACACCACTTCTCAATGGCTCTCTTCATGCCAATCCAATAGAACCTCCCTAGGAGTAGCCTCTCTAGCTTCCTCCATCCGAAGTGTCCGGCTCCATCGTGGTAGGCTCCCAGAACCATGGGCGCATCTCGCCTTGGCACCACTATCTGCCATACTAATTCATGAGTACGTGGGTCGATGCTCCTCAGGCACAGCTTGCCATCATGGATAAACAGTTTGCTTCTCCCCTTCCACAGCTGTCATGTCTCCTGCGGGTCATCGGAGCCGGGATGCAACTCTGCCTGCGTCAGGAGCTCTTTCACCCGACGGACCGCGGGGTCACCATCCTGGGTCTCCGCCCATCCGTGATGGGGAAGGGGATTCAGCGTGGCATCCTGTTGGTTCTTGTGCCTATTCTTCACATGATGGGAGCGCTGAGCGGCTTTGGGGCGATGGAATGCAGGCAGTTCTACCTCTTCAAGTGCCTCCGGGTCTTCCCCCGTTTCTGGCAAATTGGGCATTCGAGACAAGGCATCGGCATTCGCATTCTTGCGTCCTGCCCGGTACTTGATGGTGAAGTCGTAGTTGGACAGCCGGGCCATCCACCGCTGTTCCAAGGCCCCGAGTTTGGCGGTATCCAAGTGCGTCAGCGGATTGTTATCCGTGAAGACGGTGAATTTCGCCGAGGCCAGGTAGTGTTTGAACCTCTCTGTCACTGCCCAGACGATGGCAAGGAATTCCAGCTTAAAGGAACTGTAGTTGTCAGGGTTCCTTTCTGTGGGACGGAGCTTCCGGCTGGCATAAGCGATTACCCTCTCCTTTCCCTTCTGGACCTGGGACAGCATGGCCCCCAATCCTACATTGCTGGCATCCGTATACAGCACAAACGGTTGGTCGTATTCAGGGTAGGCCAGTACCTCTTCTCCCGTCAGTGCCAACTTCAAGCAAGTGAAGGATCCTTCTAGCCCCTCGTTCCAATCAAATGCGGTGTTCTTCCCCTTGGTCTTCTTTGATTGGCCCACCAACAGGTCTTGCAAGGGCACTGCCTTCTTGGTGAAGTCCTTAATGAACCTCCGGTAGTAGCCTACCAGCCCGAGGAACTGCCGGACTTCATGGAGGTTGCTGGGCTTCGGCCAGTCCTGGATCACCGTGACCTTGTCGGGGTCTAGGGCCACTCCTTCAGCGCTCACCACATGGCCCAGGTACTGCACTTTGGGTTTCAGCAGATGACATTTGGACGGTTTCACCTTTAAGCCAAAGTTGGACAGGGCTTCAAACACCTCAGCCAGGTGTTTCAGATGGTCTTCGTAGGTCTTAGAGAAGACAATGACATCATCCAAATACAGCAGTACGGTTTCAAAGTTCTTGTGCCCCAGACAGCACTCCATCATCCTCTGGAACGTCCCCAGGGCATTGCACAATCCGAAGGGCATGTAGTTGAATTCGCAGAGACCCATCGGTGTCGTGAAAGCCGTCTTTTCTTTGTCCGCCTCCGCCACGGGAACCTGCCAGTACCCACTGGTGAGATCTAAGGTAGAGAAGTAGTTAGCAGATTTTAAGGCAGCCAGAGACTCCTCTATCCTGGGCAGTGGGTATGCATCTTTATGTGTAATGCGATTCAACTGCCTGTAATCAACGCACATCCTCATTGTGCCATCTTTCTTTTTAACAAGGACTAATCTAGCTGCCCAGGGGCTACAACTGTCTCTCACCACCCCAGCCTCCTTCATTTCTTGCAACATGTCCTTGGCACACTGGTAATGAGCTGGGGGTACAGGGCGGTATCTCTCTTTTATGGGCCGGTGATCTCCCGTGGGGATATGATGTTGGATCCCTTTCACCTGTCCAAAATCTAAGGGGTGTTTGCTAAATACCCGCTCGTACTCGTGAACCACCCTGTAGGCCCCCTGTTTCTGATGGGATGGGGTGGAGTCAGTGCCCACATGCAATTCCCGACACCAATCTTTCGAGTGCCCCGCAGAACCGTTGTCCTCCGCCAGGTTAGACGGGGCCAAGGGCCCAGGTGTCTGTATCACACTATTATTGACAGCGAACAGTTTGGCAAGCGTGACATACTTGGTGAGGTGGACCTCTTCCTCCCCACAATTAAGGACACGTACGGGCACCCTCCCCTGGCGGACGTCGACCACCCCCCTGGCTGTCAGGAGAGTAGGCCTATTGTCTGAATACACGGGTTCTACCAGGGCCTGGTAGTCCTTTCCCCGGAGGCCTATAGCTGCTCGACACCATATTAACATCTCACTCCTGGGGGGTATCGCAATAGGGTTTGAATCACTCACAGTGACACGACCAATTTCACCACCAGTCAGCTCTACCTGCTGTCTCTGCATCAGAGCTCTGATTTCTTTTTGCAGGGCGCGTTGTTCACTGTAGCCAGCGGTTTCTGCTACCTGTTGTAACAAGACAATAACTTCTGCAAGACAATTTTCTATAACATTGGTACCGATGGTCATCATGGGATTACATTCACGGCGGTCAATATCAACAATTACAATCCCTTGGGCCTTCAACTCCACCCGCCCCACCTTGATGGTGACCTCTTTATATCCCACTTGTGGCAACGGCTGACCATTACTGGCTATGAGGGTGAAATCGTCATCGGGGCCACGAGTAATATCGGTGTCCTCCCAATACCGTTTATAAAGCACGTAAGGCATAGTCGTCACCTGAGAACCGGTGTCCAGCAGAGCGTTCATGGGGATACCATCGATCACAACAGGAAGAACTGGTCGCCCTCCAACGTATTTGGCTCTCCAATGCTGCGGGCCTGATCGTCCTACTCCTGGGGGTTGGCCCTTTGCCCCAGGGGTTGCTCGTTTAAAGGACAGTACCTTGCAAGGTGGCCCACCTGGTGACAGCGGCGGCAGATTGGTCGTCCGTCCTGGTGGAAGCGATCGTCGTCCCGGGCTCTGGTCGGCGGAGTCCTCCTCTGTCGCCTCCAGGGGACATCCTCTGGTCTGGAGGCCAGCTGGATCTTCTCCTTGGGGGCCTCCTGTAGGGACTGCACCGTCCGGGCTAGGGCAGCAACGCTCTTGGTCAGCTCCTGCATCTGGAGGCGGAGTCCAGCAGGCGAGTCGTCCTCTAGGCTCTGGGCATCGGCCTCAGCGGCGACTGGGGCATCCGACGCCACCTCCTGGTGGTATGTGAGAGCGGGACACCTGGGTGGTATTGTGCGGCTGGGTTGTCGCTCCTGCAGCGCCTGGATAGCTCTATCCTTGAATTGCGCAAAAGTCAAGTCTGGATTCTGCATGGCCAGGAAGTGTAATTGGCCCCTTTGGTGACTGCACAGGAGTCCCTAAATGAACCGCTCTTTCAGGAGTTTATCCTCATCTTGCATGCTGCCGGGGTCACTCTGCTTAATGGCCCGCAGCGCCTCCTGGAGATTAAGGGCATAGTCCCGTAAACTATCCTGCGGTCTCTGTTTGCATCCATAGAAAGTCAATTTAATTTCTGTAGCAGTACGGGTATCGAAGGTGGCTTTAAGCTTTGCAAAAACCTGCTGTGCCGTTCCCTTATCCGCGGCGAGCCAGGATTTCACTTCTCTCAGAGCCGCCCCAAAGAGTTGGCCGATTATTATATGAACCTTCTGAGGCTCTGTCAGGGGATAGAACTCGAGCAGGCTGCAGATCCCTTCCTTAAAGTCAGTGAATGTATGCGACTCCCCGGAGTATCGTGGGAGCCAGGCCGCTCCGGGCAGGTACGGCATAGAGAAGGGCATTATGGCCTTTGTGGTAGCGGCAGCGTCCGGCTGGCTGAGGGGGGCAGCGGGTTCTGCGGCAACCAGTGGTGGTATTAGGGCCGCGGCTTCGTCCGCTGCGGGGACCGGAGCTGCCCCTGCGTCCACGGCTGCGACCGCCGCCTCCGCTCCTCCCGACTCGGACATGGCTGTCCCTTCCTCCCACTAACCTGCTGGAGGATTCCTCTTCCGGAGTTGGCACTTTACCGCGCTTTCTCGTCCGATTCCGCCCACGAAGCTAAGGCTCCTCCCTCCGTGCACGGCAATGGCGAATTGTGGCGGGAACCCTTGGCGGCAATCAGCAATTCACAGTCTTTGCAATAAGTCACAGTCCAAGTACAATAAATCACAGTCCCAAGGCACACATGACCTGATTCTTCAGGCTTAAGTAGATCCTGTTCGTGACGCCAAGTTGTAGCGCCCCCCACTGCCGCAGGGCCGAGGGGTACCCGGTACCGGGCCTCTGAGTCTCTGCTCTGGGGTTGTCACGGTGGCTGGACCTGGTCCGTGACCCTGCTGAGGGGCATACAATAAAGGTGGAGGTATGGTGACGATATTATGGTGCGGTGCAGGTCGCAGGAAATAACGAGGACACCAGGTTGCAGTCTCTTTACCTTTTTACTGAAGGTTTGGAGGTACCCAATCCAGAGCACTGTTAACAGGGCTGGCTGAGACCGGCCGGTCCAACGGCACATCCGGAGTTCCCTTTTCAGGTGGGAATCAGTGTCTACCTTCTAGCGCCTGTGTGTTGTAGTCCTTCCCTGCTGAGCACCCCGGGATAGTCCTCACAACTTATTCTGTCTGTCTCTGATGTTCATTCTCTCCGTCCCCCAGATGATATGGCTAGGACGCACCCGTATGACGGGGTAGGCCTGGAGTTCTTCCGGGACTCTAGAGTCGCCCCTCTCCCACAGCTACCTCCGTTGTCTGCTTAGGTGTTTAAGTGAGACAGCCAACCTATAATTGGCTGCCCTGCCGTGGTTTGAAGTAATGCTTAAAGTCTCTTACTTTCTCGGCGTTCCGGCCACCGACTGTTTGCGCCTCAGAAGGATGTTGCCTTGATCTTACAGCACGACTCCTTCTGGTCCTATCGCCTCTTTGCTGTATTCCCGTTTTCTCACTTCTTGTCCTTTCTTAGGAATCTGTCAGGATCCCATCCCTGACAGGTCCTCTCTCTAGCTCTTCCCAGTTACTTCTCTCTGTCTTCCTGTCCAACCCCCAGTTTTACCAGAGTGTGAGGAGTGGCCTACTAGATAGAACCACTCCCCCTGGTGGCCGGAGTGTGAAGTGTAGTGCGAGTGTTACCTGGTCAGGTGAACTCATTTAGCGCAGTCAGACGTAACATCACTCCCCTTAGTGGCAGAGCGACATTACTGCAACGACCAGGACTCTGGGGCGCTGCACTTTCATGTTTGGAATCCTCTTACATACACTGTACGGACAAAAGTATTGGGACACACATCTTAATCCATGAATTCAGGTGTGTCATTCAGTTGAATTACCACATGTGTATAATGTCCAGCCCCTCGCCATTACTAACTTTTGTGGAAAAATGGGTCGCTCTAAGGAGCTCACAGATACCAGTGCGGTCCTGTAATAGGACGTCACCAGCATAAATAGTCAGCTCATGATATTCCTTCACTCCTAAATTTTCCACCAACATCTGTGAGTGATATTATTGAAAAGTGGAAGGAACTGCAGCAACTCAGCCATGAATTTGGAGATCACATAAAGTCAGTAATGAGTCAGCAGAGTGTTGGTCACTTTTATACACTATGAGCCTCAGCACTTAATGTCCCCGCTCTGTAACTTTATGTGATCTCCAAATTCGTGGCTCCTCTATTATTAACATCAGCACAAAACTGTGCACTTAGGGCTTTATGGCATGGGTTTTTATGGTCGAGTAGCTACAGGCAAGCCATACACCATCAGGCACAATGCAAAGCATCAAATAGAGTGATGTAAAGCACGCCATTCCCTGGACTCTGCGGAGATGTGTTCTATGGAGTGACGGATCACACTTCTCTGTCTCGCAGTCTGTTGGACGAGTCTGGACTTGGAAAATGACAAGTGAACATCACCTGCCTGACTGCATTTTGTAAACTGTAATGTTTCGTAGAGGAAGGATAATACCATGGGGCTTTTTTTTACCTCTTCATGACTGGAGCTTTTTTGTTTTTCGCTCCCCTTCTTCTCAGAGCCATAACTTTTTTTATTTTTCCGTCAATATGGCCATGTGAGAGCTTATTTTATGCGGGACGAGTTGTACTTTTGAACGCCACCATTGGTTTTACCATGTCTTGTACTCGAAAACAGGAAAAAAATTCCAAGTGCGGTAAAATTACAAAAAAAGTGCAACCCCACACTTGTTTTTTGTTTGACTTTTTGGCTAGGTTCACTAAATGCTAAAACTGACCTGATATTATGATTTTCCAGGTAATTACAAGTTCATAGACACCAAACATGTTTAGGTTCTTTTTTATCTAAGTGGTGAAAAAAAATTCCAAAGTTTGCTAAAAAAAAATGTTTTATGCCATTTCTGATACCCGTAGCGTCTCCATTTTTCATAATCTGGGGTCGGGTGAGGTCTTATTTTTTGCGTGCCGAGTTGACGATTTTAATGATACCACTTTTTTTGCAGATACGTTCTTTTGATCGCCCGTTATTGTATTTTAATGCAATGTCGCAGCAACCAAAAAATGTAATTCTGGGGTTTTGACTTTTTTTATCGCTACGCCATTTAGCGATCAGGTTAATCCTTTTTTATTGATAAATCGATCAATTCCGAACGCAGCGATACCAAATATGAGTGGGTTTGACTTTATTTTTATTTTTAGTTTGAATGGGGTTTAAGGGGGGTGATTTAAACTTTTACATTTTTTTTTCATATTTTTAAAAACATTTTTTTTTAAATTTCGGCATGCTTCAATAGTCTCCATGGGAGGTTAGAAGCTGGCATAGCCTGATCGGCTCTGCTACATAGAGGTGATGCACAGATCACCTCTATGTAGCAGATTTACAGCATTGCTATGAGCGCTGACCACAATCTGGCATCAACAACCATAGAGGTCTCAAGGAGACCTCTGGTTGTCATGCCGACGCACCTCTGACCCCCGATCATGTGACAGGGTCAGCGGTGCGCGTATTTCCGTCCCGATGACCGGAAGCGCGCGTTAAATGCCGCTGTCAGTTTGACAGCGGCATTTAACTAGTTAGTAGGCGTGGGTGGATCGCGATTCTGCCTGCGCCTATTGCGGGGACATGTCAGCTGTTGAAAACAGCTGACGTGTTGTGGCTTTGAGGTAGGCTCACGGCTGGAACCCGCCTCAAAGCGGGGCTTCTGACGTCGGACGTACTATCCCAACCGACATCAGAAAGGGGTTAAGGGTCTGTCTAATCCTCTTAGCTTCTGTGATGGGAACTCTTAACTGTGCCCACTACACAAAGAAAGTTCCATAAAGGTATAGTTGGGTGAGTTTAGTACGGAGGAACAAACACCTATAGGATGAACTAGAACAGAGATTGCGATTAGTGATGAGCGAGTGTGCTCGTTGCTCGGGTTTTCCACGCTCGGGTGGACTCCGAGTATTTATGACTGCTCGGAGATTAAGTTTTCATTGCCTCAGCAGCATGATTTACAGCTATTAGCCAGCTTGAGTACATGTGGGGATTACCTAGCAACCAGGCAACCCCCACATATACTCAGCCTGGCACGTAGCTGTAAATCATTCAGCTGCCGTGATGAAAACTAAATCTCCGAACACTAACAAATACTCGGAGGTCACCCGAGCGTGCTCAGGAAAACCCGAGCAACGAGTACACTCGCTCATCACTAATTGTGATCAATGCCCTCTTGTTCAACAGTACAGTCTGATGCTCTTTTGGCTAAATGAGCAAAAATTAATAGACTCACTTGTAAAAAGTTTTCTCAGAAGAGTGTAAACTGTTTTCTTCGTATTAATATCCATCTAGAATGGAATATCATAAAAGCTTCTGTTAGTGTAATGTGTAGGTGTGTTTTGTCCACATAGTGTATCTTCAATTCTAAAAATCTCCAGAAATATATGCGCAAGTGCAAATGAGGGTTGTAAATCTTTCTCTAAGTTCCATTTATGTTGGCTCCTAGTACTTAACCCCTTAATCCCATATGACGTACTATCCCGCCAAGGTGACCTGGGACTTAATTCCCAGTGACGGGATAGTACGTCATATGCGATCGGCCGCGTTCACGGGGGGAGCGCGGCCGATCGCGGCCGGGTGTCAGCTAACTATTGCAGCTGACATCCGGCACTATGTGCCAGGAGCGGTCACGGACCGCCCCCGGCACATTAACCCCCGGCACACTGCGATCAAACATGATGGCAGTGTTCCGGCAGTATAGGGAAGCATCGCGCAGGGAGGGGGCTCCCTGCGTGCTTCCCTGAGACGATCAGTACAAGGCGATGTACTCATCTTGTACCGAGCGTCTCGTCCCTGCAGGCCCCGGATCCAAAATGGCCGCGGGGCTGCATCCGGGTCCTGCAGGGACTACTTCCGGGTCCTGAGCAGGCGCCGGTAAGCCTGCAGCGCTATCAGTAAGATCGCCGTTCTGACAGAGTGCTGTGCAAACTGTCAGATCAGCGATCTGTGATGTCGCCCCCCCCCTGGGACACAGTAAAAAAGTAAAAAAAAAAAATTCCACATGTGTAAAAAAAAAAAAAAAAAAAAAAACCTAAATAAAGAAAAAATATATATATATATTATTCCCATTAATACATTTATTTATCTAAATAAAAAAAAAAACAATAAAAGTACACATATTTACTATCACCACGTCTGTAAGGACCCAACCTATAAAACTGTCCCATTAGTTAACCCCTTCAGTGAACACCGTAAGAAAAAAAAAGAAAAAACGAGCCAAAAAAACAACGCTTTATTATCATACCACCGAACAAAAAGTGGAATAACACGCGATCAAAAAGATGGATATAAATAACCATGGTACCGCTGAAAACATCATCTTGTCCCGCAAAAAACAAGCCACCATACAGTGTCATAAGCAAAAAAATAAAAACGTTATAGTCCTCAGAATAAAGCGATGCCAAAATAATTATTTTGTCTATAAAATAGCTTTTATCGTATAAAAGGGCCAAAACATAAAAAAATGATATAAATGAGATATTGCTGTAATCGTACTGACCCAAAGAATAAAACTGCTTTATCAATTTTACCAAACGTGGAACGGTATAAACGCCTACCCCAAAAGAAATTCATGAATAGCTGGTTTTTGGTCATTCTGCCTCACAAAAATCGGAATAAAAAGCGATCAAAAAATGTCACGTGTCCGAAAATGTTACCAATAAAAACGTCAACTGGTCCCGCAAAAAACAAGACCTCACATGACTCTGTGGACCAAAATATAGAAAAATTATAGGTCTCAAAATGTGGAGACGTAAAAACTTTTTTGCTATAAAAAGCGTCTTTTAGTGTGTGACAGCTGCCAATCATAAAAATCCGATATAAAAAATGCTATAAAAGTAAATCAAACCCCCCTTCATCACCCCCTTAGTTAGGGAAAAATAATAAAATTAAAAAAATGTATTTATTTCCATTTTCCCATTAGGGCTAGGGTTAGGGTTAGGGCTAGGGTTAGGGTTAGGGCTAGGGTTAGGGCTAGGGTTGGGGCTAGGGCTAGGGTTAGGGCTAGGGTTAGGGTTTGGGTTGGGGCTAGGTTTGGAGCTAAAGTTAGGGTTAGGGTTGGGGCTAAAGTTAGGGTTAGGGTTGGGGTTAAAGATAGGGTTAGGTTTGGAGCTAAAGTTAGGGTTAGGGTTGGGGCTAAAGTTAGGGTTAGGGTTGGGGCTAAAGTTAGGGTTGGGGCTAAAGTTAGGGATAGGGTTGGGGTTAAAGATAGGGTTAGGTTTGGAGCTAAAGTTAGGGTTAGGGTTGGGGCTAAAGTTAGGGTTAGGGTTGGGGCTAAAGTTAGGGTTGGGGCTAAAGTTAGGGTTAGGGTTTGGATTACATTTACGGTTGGGATTAGGGTTGGGATTAGAGTTAGGGGTGTGTCAGGGTTAGGGGTGTGGTTAGGGTTACCGTTAGGATTAGGGTTAGGGGTGTGTTTGGATTAGGGTTTCAGGTAGAATTGGGGAGTTTCCACTGTTCAGGCACATCAGGGGCTCTCCAAACGCGACATGGCATCCGATCTCAATTTCAGCCAATTTTGCATTGAAAAAGTAAAACAGTGCTCCTTCCCTTCCGAGCTCTCCCGTAAACAGGGGTTTACCCCAACATATGGGGTATCAGCGTACTAGGGACAAATTGGACAACAACTTTTGGGGTCCAAGTTTTCTTGTTATCCTTGGGAAAATAAAAATTTGGGGGGCTAAAAATCATTTTTGTGGGAAAAAAATATTTTTTATTTTCACGGCTCTGCATTGTAAACTGTAGTGAAACACTTGGGGGTTAAAAGTTCTCACAACACATCTAGATAAGTTCCTTGGGAGGTCTAGTTTCCAATATGGGGTCACTTGTGGGGGGTTTGTACTGTTTGGGTACATCAGGGGCTCTGCAAATGCAACGTGACGACTGCAGACCAATCCATCTAAGTCTGCTTTCCAAATGGCGCTACTTCCCTTCCGAGCTCTGCCATGCGCCCAAACAGTGGTTCCCCCCCACATATGGGGAATCAGCGTACTCAGGACAAATTGGACAATAACTATTCGGGTCCTATTTATCCTGTTACCCTTGTGAAAATACAAAACTGGGGGCTAAAAAATCATTTTTGTGAAAAAAAAGGATTTTTTATTTTCACGGCTCTGCATTGTAAACTGTAGTGAAACACTTGCGGGTTCAAAGCTCTCAAAACACATCTAGATAAGTTCCTTAGGGGGTTTACTTTCCAAAATGGTGTCATTTTTGGGGGGTTTTAATGTTTAGGCACATCAGGGGCTCTCCAAACACGACATGGTGTCCCATCTCAATTCCAGTAAATTTTGCATTGAAAAGTCAAACGGCGCTCCTTCCCTTCCGAGCTCTGCTATGCGCCCAAACAGTGGTTTACCCCCACATGTGGGGTATCGTCGTACTCAGGACGAATTGCACAACAACTTTTGTGGTTAAATTTCTTCTCTTACCCTTGGGAAAATAAAAAATTGGGGGCGAAAAGATCATTTTTGTGAAAAAATATGATTTTTTATTTTTACGGCTCTGCATTATAAACTTCTGTGAAGCACTTATTGGGTCAAAGTGCTCACCACACATCTAAATAAGTTCCTTAAGGGGTCTACTTTCCAAAATGGTGTCACTTGTGGGGGGTTTCAATGTTTAGGCACATCAGGGGCTCTCCAAACGCAACATGGTGTCCCATCTTAATTCCAGTCAATTTTGCATTGAAAAGTCAAATGGCGCTCCTTCCCTTCCGAGCTCTGCTATGCGCCCAAACAGTGGTTTACCCCCACATGTGGGGTATCGTCGTACTCAGGACGAATTGCACAACAACTTTTGTGGTCAAATTTCTTCTCTTACCCTTGGGAAAATAAAAAATTGGGGGCGAAAAGATCATTTTTGTGAAAAAATATGATTTTTTATTTTTACGGCTCTGCATTATAAACTTCTGTGAAGCACTTATTGGGTCAAAGTGCTCACCACACATCTAAATAAGTTCCTTAAGGGGTCTACTTTCCAAAATGGTGTCACTTGTGGGGGGTTTCAGTGTTTAGGCACATCAGGGGCTCTCCAAACGCAACATGGCGTCCCATCTTAATTCCAGTCAATTTTGCATTGAAAAGTCAAATGGCGCTCCTTCCCTTCCGAGATCTGCTATGCGCCCAAACAGTGGTTTACCCCCACATATGGGGTATCATCGTACTCAGCACAAATTGCACAACAACTTTTGTGGTCTAATTTCTTCTCTTACCCTTGGGAAAATAAAAAATTGGGGGCGAAAAGATCATTTTTGTGAAAAAATATTTTTTATCTTTACGGCTCTGCATTATAAACTTCTGTGAAGCACTTGTTGGGTCAAAGTGCTCAGCACACATCTAGATAAGCTCCTTAGGGGGCCTACTTTCCAAAATGATGTCACTTGTGGGGGGTTTCAATGTTTAGGCACATCAGGGGCTCTCCAAACGCAACATGGCGTCCCATCTCAATTCCAGTCAATTTTGCATTGAAAAGTCAAATGGCGCTCCTTTCCTTCCGAGCTCTGCCATGCGCCCAAACAGTGGTTTACCCCCACATCTGGGGTATCAGCATACTCAGGACAAATTGTACAACAACTCTTGGGGTCCATTTTCTCCTGTTACCCTTGGTAAAATAAAACAACTTGGAGCTGAAATACATTTTGTGAGAAAAAAAGTTAAATGTTCATTTTTATTTAAACATTCCAAAAATTCCTGTGAAACACCTGAAGGGTTAATAAACTTCTTGAATGTGGTTTTGAGCACCTTGGGGGGTACAGTTTTTAGAATGGTGTCACACTTGGTTATTTTCTATCATATAGACCCCTCAAAATGACTTCAAATGAGATGTGGTCCCTAAAAAAAAATGGTGTTGTAAAAATGAGAAATTTCTGGTCAACTTTTAACCCTTATAACTCCCTAACCAAAAAAAATTTTAGTTCCAAAATTGTGCTGATGTAAAGTAGACATGTGGGAAATGTTACTTATTAAGTATTTTGCGTGACATATCTCTGTGATTTAAGGGCATAAAAATTCAGAGTTGGAAAATTGCGAAATATTCAAAATTTTCACCAAATTTCCGTTTTTTTTCACAAATAAACGCAAGTTATATCGAATAAATTTTACCATTATCATGAAGTACAATATCTCATGAGAAAACAGTGTCAGAATCGCCAAGATCCGTTGAAGCGTTCCAGAGTTATAACCTCATAAAGGGACAGTGGTCAGTATTGTAAAAATTGGCCTGGTCATTAACGTGCAAACCACCCACGGGGCTTAAGGGGTTAAAGGGAAATTTTAAGCAGGTTTTTGCTATGTAATCTGAGGACTGTATGAGGTAGGGGTTAAAACACAGATTTCAATGATGTGCCACATGACCGGCTGTTTTGCTGTTGTTTACTTACACTCAGTGGCGTAACTACAAAGTTATGGGCCCCGGTGCGAACTTCCAAATGGGGCCCCCCCCTACCCCACCCCCTACCCCCCCCACCTTCCCCCGCCCCCTACCCCACCCCCTACCCCCCCCCACCTTCCCCTAGATACGCCTCGGACTGTTGCAGGAATCTCCTGCACTGCAACATGGTGTTGGGTGCCAGCACAGCCCACACAGTGGTATATCCAGCACAGCCCGCACAGTGGTATATCCAGCACAGCCCGCACAGTGGTATATCCAGCACAGACCGCACAGTGGTATATCCAGCACAGACCGCACAGTGGTATATCCAGCACAGACCGCACAGTGGTATATCCAGCACAGACCGCACAGTG
This sequence comes from Ranitomeya variabilis, assembly GCF_051348905.1. Classification (NCBI taxonomy): domain Eukaryota; kingdom Metazoa; phylum Chordata; class Amphibia; order Anura; family Dendrobatidae; genus Ranitomeya; species Ranitomeya variabilis. The sequence continues at coordinate 688,141,659 of NC_135234.1, forward strand.
GTATATCCAGCACAGACCGCACAGTGGTATATCCAGCACAGCCCGCACAGTGGTATATACAGCAGAGCCCGCACAGGGATATATACAGCACAGCCCGCACAGTGGTATATAGAGCACAGCCCGCACAGTGTTATATACAGCAGAGCCCGCACAGGGATATATAGAGCACAGCCCGCACAGTGGTATATACAGCAGAGCCCGCACAGTGGTATATACAGCAGAGCCCGCACAGTGGTATATACAGCAGAGCCCGCACAGTGGTATATACAGCAGAGCCCGCACAGGGATATATACAGCAGAGCCCGCACAGTGGTATATACAGCACAGACCGCACAGTGGTATATAGAGCACAGCCCGCACAGTGTTATATACAGCAGAGCCCGCACAGTGGTATATACAGCACAGACCGCACAGTGGTATATAGAGCACAGCCCGCAGTGGTATATAGAGCACAGCCCGCACAGTGGTATATAGAGCACAGCCCGCACAGTGGTATATAGAGCACAGCCCGCACAGTGTTATATACAGCAGAGCCTGCACAGTGGTATATAGAGCACAGCCCGCACAGTGGTATATACAGCACAGCCCGCACAGTGTTATATACAGCAGAGCCCGCACAGTGGTATATAGAGCACAGCCCGCACAGTGTTATATACAGCAGAGCCCGCACAGTGTTATATACAGCACAGCCCGCACAGTGTTATATACAGCACAGCCCGCACAGTGTTATATACAGCAGAGCCCGCACAGTGGTATATAGAGCACAGCCCGCACAGTGTTATATACAGCAGAGCCCGCACAGTGGTATATAGAGCACAGCCCACACAGTGGTATATACAGCAGAGCCCGCACAGTGGTATATACAGCAGAGCCCGCACAGTGGTATATACAGCAGAGCCCGCACAGGGATATATACAGCAGAGCCCGCACAGGGATATATACAGCAGAGCCCGCACAGGGATATATACAGCAGAGCCCGCACAGGGATATATAGAGCACAGCCCACATCTCATCTCATCCCCCCCCGATAATGGCCCCACAGTCCGGTTAAAAAGAAAAAAAAAAAAAAAACTCTCCTCACCTTTCCTTTTGCCCGCGCTGCTCCTGGCGGCTGAAGTCTGCCCAGGACACTGCAGGTGCGCGATGATATGACGTCATCGCGCACCCGCAGTGTACTGTCAGAGGCAGAGCGGGGAATGATGGGAGAGGAAGCGTCAGGTGACGCTCTCTCCTCCCATCATTGCATTGAACTATACCGGTGTCATAGACGCCGGTATAGTTAATGCGGCGGCGGCGGCACTGGGGGGGGTTCCGGGGGAGGAACAGTGCAGCGGCCCACTACTGGCATCGGCTCTTCTGGCATTTGCCAGAAGTGCCTGATGGCCAGCCTGGCCCTGCTCAGACCTGCCGGCCCGGGGCCCCTGACCTGCGGGGCCCGGTCGCAATGGCGACCGCTGCGACCGCGGTAGTGACGCCCCTGCTTACACTGAAGGTCTTATCATATATTGATTATGATTGTTCAGACATGATAGTCGACTGCGCCCTTCCTGTGATAAGCAGCTCACTGTCTATAGACAATGTACACTGAGAAACAACAAATTCCCATATAAAATAAATACAGGACAAAGAAGAGATACCAAGATATTTAATGATAAATAATAAATTATATTAAACAATATTAAAAACTCACAAATAAAAAAGCAGAAAAGCCGTTTAGGGGACACCGGGCACTAAATTCCAGAAGGGAACAGAAGTATGTCACGTAAGGTATGTGGTGGATAGCTGCACAGGGTATATACAGGTACAGTGACCCCCTATATCAGATGAACAACCACAGTATGCACAAACATCAATAAATGCAGTTAGACTACATCAAATCAGCCCTCCACAAGATAGCAACTCCACAGGATCAGTAGATAAATCACCAACTCAGAATAAACAGGGTACACCAACTAACTATGTAGTCCGTTTGAATGCGGTAAAACAAGAGCTGACTGTGTTGGAATGAGATTACTAACAGAGACCACCCTGATTCATGTCTGTGGATCCTATGCCCAATGGTAAGGGTTACAAGGAAGGTGACTATGAAGATATATTACCTGTAGAGGAGGAATGTGCTCCAGGCGTCCCCTCACCCCGACGTGTGTTTCGCCACCAGCTTCTTTCAGGGGTGCCCCTGGAACAAGCTGGCGGCAGCTGGTATAGCCGGTTGTCAGTCAGGGTCAGAGGCACAGTTACAGAGCGGAAACTGAAATTGTGGCGGCTCCGCCCCTATAACTGGAAGAGCGAAGCTGCTGGGTGAAATAAAGTTAATTTGCTCCTGGCAGTGGGACTCTCAGTGCAGGCTCTGCATGGTGTCAGAACGCTATTAACTATTATACTGTGTTTTGGGCAGGGCCGGACTGGCCATTGGGCAATTCTGGCAAATGCCAGAAGGGCCTGTCTGGCTGTGGGCTGCCTTGCCTGCTACATTGTTAACAGAATCGATGTTCTCAGGACACCCATACTGTTAACAGTTGTGACAAAGCGCAAGGTCACTGACTCTGTCACTTACCCCAGGAGGCCACGGGTATCATTTGAAATATAGGTCTTGTAGTAAATCATTCTTTCCTCCATCCAGCGAAATATTAGTAATATATTCCATCTGGTTCATGGGGACGGGGACATCATGGGCCTGTGCAGCGCCCCCAGACGCAGGGACGCGGGGTACTCGGTACTGGGCTTCTCTGTCTCAGTTCTGGGGTTGTCACGGTGGCTAGACCCGGTCCGTGACCCTGCTAAGGGGCGTCCAATGAAAGGTGTAGATGATGGTGTGCGGTGCAGGTAGCAATAAATGACGAGGACACAGGGTTGCAGTCTCTTTACCTCTTTACTGAAGGCTTCAAGGTCCTCAATCCAGAGTACGGTTAACAGGGCTGTCTGAGACCGGCCGCTCCGATGGCACCTCCAGAGTTCCCATTGCAGGTGGAAATCTGTGCCTACCTTCTAGCGCCTGTGTGTTGTAGTACATCCCTGCTGAGCACCACGGGATAGTCCTCACAACTGTTGTGTCTGTTTCTGATGTTCCTCTCTCACAACTCTCGTTTCTATTCTGATGTTCTTCTCCGTCCCCCAGATGATATGGATAGGATGCACCCGTATGACGGGAAGGCCTGGAGTTCTTCCGGGACCCTAGCGTCGCCCCTCTCCCACAGTTGCCCCCTATGTCTGCTTAGGTGATTTAGGTGAGACAGCCAACCTAAAATCAACTGTCCTGCCTCTGTTTGAAGTATTGCTTGGAGCCTAATACTTCCTCGGCGTTCTGGCCACCGGCTATGCGCCTCAGTAGGATGTTGCCTCGATCTTACAGCACGACTCCTACTGACTTTTATCTCCTTTTGCTTTGATCTCGTTTCTCGCTCTTCACAATAAACCTCGCTTCTTGTCCTTTCTTGAGATACCGCCGCGATGTAGTGCAGGCGCGGTTCCTTAACGTTCTTTTCTGTTAGCTAGGCCTCTGTCAGGATCCCACCCCTGACAGGGACCCCCCTGAATCTTCCCCTGCAACACCCTCTGCCACAGGATGTTGCTTGGTTCCAACCCAGTCAGCTTCTGTCCTAACTTTCTATCTAACCCCCAGTTTTACCAGATTGTGAGGAGTGGCCTAATACATAGCGCCCTTAGCTCCCCCTGGAGGCCAGACTATGAAGTGTATTGGTGTCTGTGATACCTGGTCAGGTGAACTCCTTCAGTGCCATCAGACGTACCATCACTCCCCTTAGCGGCGGAGCATCAGTACTGCAACGACCAGGACTCTGGGGCGCTGCACTTGTGTGGTTTCAAATGCCAGGACTGAATTTCAGCCCCAGTCCGTACCTGGTTTTGGGGAAGCAGTGGGGACATCATTCAATGTATAGGGGAACTCTGCTGGACATCTTACTGTATGTATGGGAGCTGCGGGCACATCATACTGTATATAATGGAGCTGTGGGCCTACCATACTATGTATAGGGGAGCTGTGGGGGCATTATACTGTGTATAAGGGAGCAGTTGGCCCATTATAATGTTTACAGGGGAATTGGGGGGGACATCATACAGAATGTACGGGAGCTTGGGCCCACCATACTTTGTATGGGGAGCTGTGAAAGCATTATACTGTGCATAGGGGAGATGCTGACTCATTATTCTGTATATAGGGGAGCTCTGGGGGGGCATTATACTTTCTATAGTGGAGCTCAGTTGGCATTAAACTGTGTATACGGGAGCTGTGGGCTCATCATACAATGTACAAGGGAGCAGTGGGCTCATACTACAGTATATAGAGGGGAACTGTAGGCTCATCATACTGTGTATAGGGGAGCAGGGGGGAAATCACACACTGTATAGGGAAGTTGTGGGATCATCATACTGTGTATAGGGGAGCTGTGGAGGCATTGTACTGTGTATAGCGGAGCTGTGGGCCCACCATACTGTGTATAGTGAAGCGGCACATGGGGGAAACTTACAGGACATTATTAAATGTCAAGTGAGCACTTAAGCATTATTGTTATAGGGGCACTCAGAGTATTGTTACCATCAAAATTGCATATGGGTAATTATTACTTTTTAGGGAAAAAATGTGGAGAGCACTAGCACGGGGCATTAATATTTTCTAGGGGGGAATTTTACTATCTAGAGAGCACAAAGTGATCATTAATACTATGTAAGGGGCACAGTGGTGGCATTATTATGTGGGTCGGTAAGAGGAGCAGTTATTGTACCACACAGCAGGTGCTATAGGCACATATGGCAGCAGTGGCTCAGTATTGAGGTATCAGCAGAATGATTAGTTTGTGCAGGTTGGGAATAGATATGGACGGTGCTGGAAATGTGAGATGTCTGGTCTGGGCCAGATGGAAAAGTGAACAACTCCATGAGAAAGAACATCAGCTGTAAGTCCCCATCTAAGACTGTCCAGTGATCTCTTGTATGGTCTGCAGGACTGGTATCCCCATATAGTAATATCAGTGTAACATCAGTGTTCGTTTTTTTATATAGATTTATTTTCAATCACAGCGTCGTCATCTGCTGAGGTTCCCATATACTTACAATTAGGGTGCGCCAATTTAGCTGTAGTCAGGATTACCTGGTTAGGGGCCCACTCAGATTTTTTACCCCCCCACTAAGCTGAAACCCTAGCCACGCCTCTGGATACTCCTTTTCCCAAGGCTGCATTCATATAACCGTATTTTACAGTCTGTTTTCAGGCTGCAATTCCTGTCCCAACCATGGTTCTCCTGGCCTGAGCCAAGGGTCTGTATGAGATGGTGAGTTCAGATAAGAAGACCAGTGGTTGGGCCAGACATTGCGTCCCGAACACGGACAGTAAGATACAAAAGTATAAATGCACTAACGAGTCGGAAAAGTCCAATGAAGAAACCCTTTAATATAAGGCGACTGGTGCCAGCCATGCAAATGTGATTATTATTATTTTTTTTACTAGGGGTATTTATAAAATTCTACAGGAAGACTCCTTGTACTAGTAATAACATATAATAAGCATAGCTGTATGTGTGTGATTTTCTATCTCTAAATTTATATCCACCAACACATTTTCTTGTCATGGCTATGACTAATAGTCACATACCTGCAAGAGATGTAATCCTATGACAAGCTTCATTGGTAATGCAACTGAGACGTAAACTGTGACCGCACAGCACCGTGAGATCATGCAACTACACATTAGAGGTGCCTATAATTATATCCAAAACCACTGACATTAGTATGACAGTCCACATATTCACTGACAAGGAAGCTCTGACTTTCCATTTACTGTTTGGATCACTATTATTAAAATATAAAAAAAAAGATTCCAGGGCAAAGTGGAAACAGCGATCAGACAATGGTCACACATCCCTTGTATTTTCATTCAATCCTTTCGCCACCATCACTCATGGAGGGGGAGCAGTGTCACGGCTGAGCTCCTTTGAGCATGCGAGCTCCCACAAGCTGAGATTTTATGAGACTTCTAAGTCACCCCAGGTCAAAAAAATTATATTGAAGCACCCCAACCACATCATTTTTTTTTTTTTTTACAAATGACCAAAAACCGTATTCTTTGCACTTTGAATATAATAAAATTGACATGGTACCCCCCCCCCCAATGAAACAAAAAAACCAAACTGTGGCACTGATGCACCCTGAGCCTGCAGGACAGCTTAAATTTCTTTGGAACAAATCAAGGGCTGCTTCTCCACCATCCGGACTGTCCTGTGTTGCAACCTTTCATCAATGTTTCTCTGCCATCCATGTCCAGAGAGATTAGCTACAGTGCCAAGGGTTGTGAACTTTTGATTGTGTTGTGCACAGTGGACCAAGGAAGATCTCTGGAGATGGACTTGGGAAGTAAAATTGTTCAACAATATCAACAATCTCAAGGTTGCAAGTCCTGACAGTTCACTTCTCCTCTTTCTGTTCTCCATGCTTAGTGTGGCATACACAGACACGCAATGCAAAGATTGAGTTAACTTCTCCCCTTTTTATCTGGTTTCAGGTGTGATTTTCATATTGTCCACATCTGTTACTTGCCACAGGCGAGTTTGAACAAGCATGGCATGCTTAAAACAAAACTTGTATACCCACAATTTTGGAAAGGTGCCAACAATTTTTTCTGGCCTATTTCTGGGTTTGGTGTGACATTATGTCCAATTTGCATTTTTGTTTTTTTTGTGTTGTTCCAATACACACAAAGGAAATAAAGAAGTGTATGACAAAACATGTGTAATTGCAATAATTTTCTGAGAGAAATACTTAATTTTCTTGAACAATTTCAAGGGTGCAAACATTTTTGTCAGGAATGTATACTGTATACCATATACAGTATACTCTGTGCCCCTGAACATACATAAAAATATATACCGTGCCTCTTAATATTAAAAAACAAGTGCACTGTGCCCCCTGAATATATACAGTGTTATTTTGCATTGTCACATATACAAATGAAGCAGGACTATTTGGTGGGCATCATTTCACCCAAATAGCTCCTTCTTTAGACCTTATTATGTTTCTCTGGGCGTGATTGACATCCTGCAGATGTCATACTACCAAAGGCTTGTCAGTCATGCCCACGGGGATTCGAGGCAGAACTAGGGGAAAAAACAGCCAACAGACCAGTCCTGCTTTATTTATATATACACTGACGAGCAAAAGGGTAACAATGTTTTGAACTTTTGACTTTCAAGCTCCATATCTCACCATCCACTATTGCTTCGAACATGAGACATAATTTTATAGACAATCATCTCAACCATCTCATACATAAGATTGACTTGCATTGTTACTGTTTTGCTCCTAAAAATCGAAATTTTTATTATTTTATAATTCCACCTGTGAGGACCCAGCATTTAATCTTAATTATCCATATGTCTATTTTCAGTAAGCCAGGAGGCATAGACTTTTTTTATGTTGACGCTTCTTGTAGGTTGAACTGATATTTTTAAAATGAATGGTTGTTATTTACCTCTTATATCATCTCCTACAGTTTATTGTACGGTTATCTTTGCAGAACAGTGATGCAGGGTCACTAAACAATGATGTTTGATGATATGTTGATTACACATTTGCAATTTATTGACTTGCAAACCTTGAAGGATATACTATAAATAATCAAGCAATGAAAGTTAATCTCAGCACCCCTTCCTCTTGACCTGTGAATGATGGCTTGTAGAACAGTTGTGAACTATAAAAAGGGCTATGACTTTGTAACAAGAGATACAAAGCATCTAAGGTATCCAGAGATCCAAAGAACCAGAGACTTTTTACAAAACCACAGCCAGGAAGACACTATTATTATTTATTATTATTATTATTAATTTATATAGTACCATTGATTCAATGGTGCTGTACATGAGAAGGGGTTACATATAAATTACAGATCACTTACAGTAAGCAAACTAACAATTAAAGACTGATACAGAGGGGTGTGGACCCTGCCCTTGCGAGCTTACATTCTACAAGATGGTGGGGAAGGAGACAATAGGTTGAGGGTTGCAGCAGCTCCGGTGTTGGTGAGGTGATAGCTCCGGCAGTGGTGAGGAGGCAGCGGGGTCAGTGCATGCTGTAAGCTTTCCTGAAAAGGTGGGTTTTCAGGTTCCGTTGGAAGGATTCGAATGTGGTTGATAGTCGAACGTGATGTGGCAAAGAATTCCAGAGGATGGGGGATATTCGGGAGACGTCTTGGAGGCTGTTGGATGAGGAGCAAATAAGTGTGGAGGAGAGAAGGCGGTCTTGGGAGGACCGGAGATTACATAAGGGAAGATATCAGGAGATTAGTTCAGAGCTATATGGAGGAGACAGGTTATAGATGGCTTTGTAGATTAGTATTAGTAATTTGAACTGGATACACTTAGGGAATGGGAGCCAGTCAAGAGATTTTCAGAGGGGAGAAGCAGAGGAGTAGTGAGATGAATTAGTCAGGCAGCAGAGTTAAGGATGGACTGGAGAGGTGCAAGGGTGTTAGCAGGGAGGCCACAGAAAAGGATGTTGCAGTAGTCGACGTGGGAGATGATGAGGGCATACACAAGCATTTTAGTAGATTGAAGGTTGAGGAAAGGATGGATTCTGGAGATATTTTTGAGATGGAGGTGACAGGAGGTGGAAAGAGCTTGGATGTGCGGTTTGAAGGACAGGGCAGAGTCAAGGGTTACTCTGAGCCAGTGGACATCTGGTACGGGGGAAAGTGTGATGTCGTTAATTGCGATAGATAGGTCAGGTAAGGAAGATCTATGAGATGGAGGAAAGATGATGAGTTCAAATTTGTCCACATTGAGTTTGAGGAAGCGAGAGGAGAAGAAGAAGGATATGGCTGATAGACACTCCGGGATTCTGGACAGCAGAGAGTTGACGTCTCGGCCAGAGAGGTAGATCTGAGTGTCATCAGCATAAAGGTGGTACTGGAATCCATGGGATTTTATGAGTTGTCCCAGGCCAAGTGTATGGATTGAGAAGAGTAAGGGTCCTAGAACAGAGCCTTGGGGAACTCCAACAGAGAGAGGGTGGGATGAGGAAGTAGTGTGGGAGTGGGAGATGTTGAATGTGCGGCTGGAAAGGTATGAGGAGATCCAAGATAGGGCGAGGTCTTTGATGCCTAACAAGGAGAGGATCTGTAGTAGGAGGCAGTGGTCAACTGGGTCGAAAGCAGAGGACAGGTCTAGGAGGAGTGTAGAGTATTTTTAGCTTTGACTGCAAGTAGGTCGTTAGTAATTTTGGTCAGGGCTGTCTCAGTTGCCTGATGGGGGCAGAAACCAGATTGTAGATAGTCAAAGAGCAAGCTAGATGAGAGGCGGGAAGAAAGTTCAGCGTGGACGTGCTGCTCCAGGAGTTCGGAAGCCAATGGGAGCAGCGATATTGGGTGATAGCTGGACATAGCAGTTGGGTCGAGTGTTGGCTTTTTAAGGATAGGTGTGATTGTGGCATGTTTGAAAGCAGAAGGGAAGGTACCAGAAGTTAGTGATAGGTTGAAGAGGTGGGTTAGGGATGGGATGAGTGGCGGTGAGGTTGGGAAGGAGATAGGATTGGTCGAGCGCACAGGTGGTGAGGTGCGATTTGGAGAGGAGACAATTAAGCTTCCCTTCAGTGAAGTGGGATAGGGAGGTTATGGGGTTTGGGCATTGGTCTGGTATACAAAGGGGTTGTGGTGGTTGAACAATGAAGACTTGCCTTGTTTGGTCGATCTTATTTTTAAAGTGTGTGGCAAAGTCCTCAGCAGAGATGAGGGAAGTTGGAGGGGGCAGTGGGGGGCGGAGGAGGGAGTTAAACGTTTTGAATAACTGCTTGGGGTTGTAGGATAGGGAAGAAGTAGGCCTGTTTAGCAGAGGTGAGAGCAGATTTGAAAGCAAGTGTTGCCTGTTTGAATGCAGTGAAGTCGTCTTGCGAATGTGTTTTCTTCCAACGCCGCTCTGCAACCCTGGACACTTGCCGTAGCTTTTTAGTGGTGTTATTGTGCCAGGGTTGTCTGTTGATATGTCGCACTCTGCCATGAATGAGAGGGGCAACCGCATCAATAGCTGAAGAGAGAGTGGCATTGTAGAAAGCAGTAGCACTGTGTGTCATGGAGTGAGGATATGGATGCCAGTGGTTGAACATGTGGGTGTCTAGGTGTGCAAGGTTTCTGCGGGGGTTCGCATGTTGCTGGACATGGGTGACAGTTGAAAAGGGCAGGGATGAGAAAGTGAGTAGATGGTGGTCTGATAGAGGAAGAGTGGAAGTGGTGAAGTTAGATAGAGACGGGTGAAGACCAGGTCTATTGTAGGTCCGTCTGTGTGGGTGGCTGAGGAGGACCACTGAGCAAGTCCAAAAGATTAAGTAAGGGACAGGAGTTTGGAGGCTGTTGACTGAAGGGTATCAGTGGGGATGTTGAAGTCACCCATGATGACAGTGGGAATGTCAGTGGAAAGAAAGTGAAGAAGCCAGGTAGAGAATTGGTCAATAAAGGCAGTGGCTGGGCCCGGAGGTCGGTATATGACAGCCACTTGGAGGTTGGAAGGATAGTAGATGCAGACATAGTGGACATAAAAAGAGGGGAGGATAAGGGAGGGTAGAGGTGGGATTGGGTTAAAGGTGCAGTTAGAAGAAAGGAGATAGGATAGCTGTCAGAGCATAGCTCCATCACGAAGGACAAGGATTTGACATTCTACAGGATGCCAGCTTAGGGGACCACGGCACCAGCTGAAAGAATACAGATCTGCTCCATTGACCACCACTGAACCTATGGATATTGGGGTAGCCAATATTTGGATCCACCAGTCATCTAAGCCCCAAGGGTAAGTTTGGGAAAGCCAGGATTGGGACCCACCGGTCACCTAGCTCCATGGAGATGTACGGAGAAGCCATGCTGTGACCCTCCAGTTACCTGACCTTGTACCTCATTGGACTGTTAACCTTGCTGTAACCTCCTATCTGTGCGTGCCACAGGTAGGGGGTAGTCAGCCGTGGAAGTTCTGAAGTCACAGTTGCTCTTATCCCGGTGAGACAGTGGAAGGGTGAGATCCTGCAGTTTTTTGCTGGGACTGTTCTATGTGTTATTTGTCTGTTTTGTGGTTCAATAAGGTATTGCCACACTGTTTTACACTCATCCTGTCTTGTCTGAGTAGTATTATGCCCACAGTAAAAGGAGTGCGAATGTTTGATGGGATGAGCCCTGGTCTATACAGTTTCAGCTAGCGGATTAGAGCACCCGCTGGCCCCCGTGTCGCCACACCACCTTTGGCTTTCAGCACTGCCTTAGTCCTTCTGGGCATGCTCTCAATCAGATTCAAGTATGTCTGATCCAAAATCAGATCCCAGGGCTCTTCTTCACGTCCCCAAAGTTGGTGTATACTGGACGACTCACTTGGGTATGTATACAGCTTTTTTTTTCAACTCTACCCACAAGTGTTCAATTGGGTTGAGGTCTGTGGACTGTGGGGGCCAATCCAACATCTCTACAGTATTCATTGTCTTTGAACCATTTCTTTGCCAATGACGTACGTTTCAGGTAGTTGTCCTGCTAGAGCACTATGTCATCCTTTTCATACCCATAGTGCTTGAGTGTATGAAGTAACTCGTCTTTTAGGATACTCATATATAGCTCAGCATTGTGTGATCCATTTGACTACACTGCCTCCTTGTGGCCAATACTGGACCTTCATATGTTAGGAAAACTTAAATATGTTACATATACTGTCTATATAATCCAAGATGGTGATAATTTCACTACCATTGTTAGTCAATGGAGATCAACTCAAAGCAATTGTTCTGTTATCTTTATTTAATATGACTTATTCCTGAGCTGCAGTGTCTGATACTATTGGGTCAAAAGGGTTCTATAAATCAGGGGATAATAGTGGGGAAAATGACCCCTGCACCCATAGTAGGCAAGAAGGGGCAGTTTCAGTGTGTTTGGGTGACGACTGTTAAAATCCAGTGGGGTGTACAGATGTCATTCACTGACTACAGTATAGAATTATCATGTTCCGTGGCCTCTCTTCACTCAGAGAGCAGCTGACCACTATAGTTACAGTCTCTCCTCTGCCAGGTAATGCTCATTACCTCAGTTGAATCTGCATCTATGATTTATTTATGGCATAACCTATAAAAATTCAGAGGGGATGTCATGAGCAGCCATAAGTGGGGTAGATCAATCAAAATTGATAATCCCTATTGCCAGGTCCAGGGGCTACATCCATGTAAACTTATTATTGTGACTATGCTCAAGAATTAATTTTCGCCCTGACTTGGTAGGTTACATTACTAATCTTCATTTTCCAGACTTTCTGTCCTTCATCTGTCCACTGTGACCGATTGCTCCATTTAAGAACAAAAGTATTGAAACACCTACAGGAGCTTTTATGACATCCGGGCCAAATCTATAGGCATTAATATGAAGTCAGTTTCCATTTTGCAGTTATAACAGGTTTCATTCTTCTGTAAAAACTTTGTACAAGATTTTGGAGTTTGTGAGAATTTTTGCCCATTTATTCAGAAGAGTATTTGTGAGGTCAGACAGTGATGGTGGCCGAGAGGTCCTAGCTCCTAATCTCTGTTCTAGTTCACTTTCAGGTGCTAGATGGGATTGAGGTCAACACTCTGTGCAAACAGTAAAGTTCTTCCACACCAAACTTCCCCTATCATGCCTTTACGGATCTTGCTTTGTGCACTGGGTTGCAGTCATAATGAAACAGTAAAAGGTGTTCTCTAAACTGTTCCCACAAAGTTGGAGACTAAGGCCATGTTCACACTTTGCGGTTTTTACCGCGGATCCGCGGCAATTTTGATGCTGCGGGTCCGCACCAGTTTCCATAGCGTTTACATTAACATGTAAACCCTATGGAAACCGCAAACCGCTGTGCACATGCTGCGGGAAAAAACGTGCAGAAACGCAGCGGTTTAAAACCCGCAGCATGTCACTTCTTTGTGCAGAATCGCAGCGATTCTGCACTCATAGAAATGCATTGAACCGCTTACTTCCCGCATGGGGCTGTGCCCACGTTGCGGGAAGTAAGCGGCTAATGTGCGGTTGCTACCCGGGGTGGAGGAGAGGAGACTCTCCTCCAGGCCCTGGGAAGCATAAATAGTGTAAAAAAAAAAGAATTAAAATAAAAAATGATGATATACTCACCTCTCAGCGCTGCCCGCGGCCGTCCAGTCTTCGGTTTGCTGTGCGAGCAGGACCTGCGGTGACGTCGTGGTCACATGACCGTGATGACGCCTCGGTCACATGACCGTGACGTCACGAAGGTCCTTCTCGGCACAGCATCTTTGGAACCGGACCGCCGGGTGCAGCGCCCAGGAGATCCGGACATCGGAGGGTGAGTATAACCAATTTTTATTATTTTTAACATTACTATTGATGCTGCATATTGCTGCATATGCAGCATCAATAGTACAGGAGTAATCCCGCAGCGGAAACCGCGGAACAAACCGCGATAAATCTGCAGGGATAACCGCAGCGGTTTTGCCCTGCAGATTTATCAATTCTGCTGCGGGATAAACCTGCAGAGCAAGCCGCAACGTGCGAACATGGCCTTAGGATAACTGGTTCCCATTAGGGAGAATGCCAAATCGGCGTAAGGAGACTTGTAGGCCATGCAAATGTCAATGGAAGTGGACAGGAGTTCTGGCGCCACCCATTGGAAGCAACATTACTAGAAGTCAATATTGATGTTTTAACAAGCCTTGCCACATGACTTAGGATAAGAAGCCAAATCAGACAGTTTGGGGAGGGGAGGGGGGTGTTTGCCTTTCATCAGATCAATGGAGGTCTGATTTGGCTGGATGAGAGGCCTCAGATATGGGTTGTAGGGGGGAATGTTTCTCCTTATGCCAATAGTTGGAACTATGGTTCAAGTGTTCCTCTCAGAGAGGCCATCTACATATTTAAAGTCATAACACATAAGTCTATGACCAGCTTGGCACTATCAAAAAGGTATTTTTATATCTATTTGCCATCATTCCTCACTATGTAAGGGAACCTGTTATTAACATTTAAATCTCACCACTGGGAGTGCTGAAGAAAAAGTATGGTCCAGAAGAGATCTCGGGGGATTTGTACTGCAGCTGCCCACTCTGGTTGCTCATGGGTGGGCACAACAAAAGTGAAGGTGAAGCTAGAAGGATTGTTCACAGTTTTACAAAACAGTTCTTTTAATTCACAATATGATGCACCTATTCTAATCAGGGCATGTTTTTATTGGATGAAAAATCAGCAAACGCAGCCGAGTTTTGACCACATCAAAGTTGAGCTGAATATAATGATAAAAAGAGGTACATTGACAAGAGAACACAGCAAAAGTTGGTTTAAAATATGGCAAAGAAACCACATGCAACATCCAAAGACCTTCGGGCTGAGAGGGAGATAACTGGAATGATGGTTTCAACGCGAACCATAAGTAACACACTGAAAAAAAAAAACCTCTACGGTTTAAGGCCAAAGAGGACCACGGAGAGGCAAAAGAAAAGGTTACATAGTGTGGGATTTCACTCGCTCTGATAGGCATTAGCCCTTAGGTAGTGTTCACACAGGCACTGAAGTTTTGGTCCAAACACATGAAGTTTTTATTTCTTCCTACAGGTTGCACAGAACCTAAATAAAATAAATCTCTAGCCTTGCCCAGGTGCTAACTAACCAGTACAGACCCTGACTACTCCAGACACCGCTGAGCTAGCCACAGTTCAGTCGAACAAAACTTCTATCGTCCATAGCAACCACTGAGTGCAGACTCTTATCAAAGAGATTCTGGCTTGTTCTTCTCCAATTTCAAGAGACATCAACACAGGGGCTGGCTGGCAATTTTCAGCCTGGGGGGCAATTACATGGCAGTGGCCCTCGAGTTGTGGTTGCCCGTCTTTTCCCTGCTTATATCTGGCCACTGCATTAAAGTAGCAGAGATAACAGGCTTTAAAAACAGGCTGGTACACAGATATGGGAACTGAGCGGAGCTTGCTGCATAGATATGGGAGCAGAATCGAGCTTACTCCAGAGATATGGGAACAGAACGGAGCTTACTACAGAGATATGGGAGCAGAACAGAGCTTATTATAGACATATGGGAGCAGAAGCGAACTTACTAGATTCAGAGATATGGGAGCCGAACCGAGCTTACTGCAAAGATATGGGAGCAGAACCGAGCTTACTACAGAGATATGGGAGCAGAACGGGGCTTAGTACAGAGATAGGGGAACAGAACCGAGTTTTCTACAGAGATATGGGAGCAGAAACGAGCTTACTACAGAGATAAGGAAGCAGAAACGAGCTTACTACAGAGATATGGGAACAGAACCGAGCTTACTACAGATATATAGACGCAGAACCGAGCTTACTGTAAAGATATGGGAGCAGAACCAAGCTTACTACAGAGATATGGGAGCAGAACCGAGCTTAGTGCAGAGAAATGGGAGCAGAACCGAGCTTATTGCAGACATATGGGAACAGAATCAACCTTACTACAGAGATATGGGAGCAGAACCAAACTTACTACAGAGATATGGGAGCAGAACCTAGCATGCTACAGAGATAAGGGAGCAGAACCGACCTTACTAGATAGATAAGGGAGCAGAACCGAGCTTACTACAGAGATATGGGAGCAGAACCGAGCTTACTGCAGAGATATGGGAGCAGAACCGAGCTTACTACAGAGATATGGGAGCAGAACGGGGCTTAGTACAGAGATAGGGGAACAGAACCGAGTTTTCTACAGAGATATGGGAGCAGAAACGAGCTTACTACAGAGATAAGGAAGCAGAAACGAGCTTACTACAGAGATATGGGAACAGAACCGAGCTTACTACAGATATATAGATGCAGAACCGAGCTTACTGTAAAGATATGGGAGCAGAACCAAGCTTACTACAGAGATATGGGAGCAGAACCGAGCTTAGTGCAGAGAAATGGGAGCAGAACCGAGCTTATTGCAGAGATATGGGAACAGAATCAACCTTACTACAGAGATATGGGAGCAGAACCAAACTTACTACAGAGATATGGGAGCAGAACCTAGCATGCTACAGAGATAAGGGAGCAGAACCGACCTTACTAGATAGATAAGGGAGCAGAACCGAGCTTACTACAGAGATATGGGAGCAGAACCGAGCTTACTGCAGAGATATGGGAGCAGAACCGAGCTTACTACAGAGATAAGGGAGCAGAACTGAGCTTAATAAGTCTACTACATGGAACCAAGTCTGCTACATAGAAACTGGAGCAGAACTGAGATTATGACACACATACAGTACTAGGGTTGAGCGAAACGTTTCGGCCATTTTCAGAAGTCGCCGACTTTTGGCAAAGTCGGGTTTCATGAAACCCGACCCGACCCCTGTGTGGGGTCGGCCATGAGGTCGGCGATCTTCTGAATCTGGTATCGGAATTCCGATACCGAGTTCCGATATGTTTGCGATATCGGAAATCGGTATCGGAATCCATATTTAAGTGTAAAATAAAGAATCAAAATAAAAAATATTGATATACTCACCCTCGGACGCGCCCTGGTACTAACTGGCAGCCTTCCTTCCTAAGAATGAGCGCGTGAATGACCTGCGGTGACGTCACGGCTTGTGATTGGTCGCGTGAGCGGTCACATGGGCGGCCGCGACCAATCACAAGCCGTGACGTCATCTAAGGCCCTTCACGCGCTCATTCTTAAGAAGGAAGGCTGCTGGAAAGAAGCAGGGCGCGTCCGAGGGTGAGTATATACCTAATAGGAATATACTCACCCTCGGCTTCTTTCCGGCAGCCTTCCTTCCTAAGAATGAGCGCGTGAAGGGCCTTAGATGACATCACGGCTTGTGATTGGTCGCGGCCGCCCATGTGACCGCTCACACGTCCAATCACAAGCCGTGACGTCACCGCAGGTCATTCACGCGCTCATTCTTAGGAAGGAAGGCTGCCAGTTAGTACCAGGGCGCGTCCGAGGGTGAGTATATCAATATTTTTTATTTTGATTCTTTATTTTACACTTAAATATGGATCCCAGGGCCTGAAGGAGAGTTTCCTCTCCTTCAGACCCTGGGAACCATAGTATCCCATTGTAGTGCATTGGGTTTCGTGTTTCGGCCGACCCCGACCCCGACTTTTTTATAGGATCGGCCGATTTCACTCGACCCGACTTTTGAGAAAGTCGGGTTTCGTGAAACCCGACCCGATCCTATAAAAATAAAAGTCGCTCAACCCTAGGGACTATACAACCTGAACTATACCCCTGACCCTATAGGCAAGACAGCACTGTCTACCCTTACTCCCACTGGAGAATACCAAGCCACTTGGGGACCATACAGCCTTATCTGTACCCCAGACCCAGTATATAAAACAGGATTGATTCCAGCTGGGACTGCGTTCACATTGCACGGGCAAGCACCTATACCATACCAATTTGGTTACATTACTGCGTTCTTTTCCAGACTCAGCAGGCACACAGTGTCCTTACTGTAATGAAGTCTATTTGGGCGATTTTGTGATCAAGGCCACGGGCTGGCCGAAACGTTATTATCGCCTGTCGCTATTTGCACAAACTTTTATCCGAATAAACTTTTGGCATAAGCATCTTGAAATATACGAGTGCAGTGATCTTTTTTGTACATGATTTATGGGACTTAAAGCCCCTTTCACTGGCACCGTGAACCACATTGATTGAGTGCTAGCTTTTTATATACTTTGATACCATACACTCCCTGACAGAAGTTATGTCGCTTATCCATGCTATGTAAATAAAAGCTTATAACCTGATGTTAAATTCATCCATTGGTTGTATAAGTTATTCTTTTGAAAGCTGGAACCCTCCAAAATGTGATTTAGGTTAAGAAAATAAATTGTTATCAAAGCAGAAATATTGATCAGTTAATGGACACAGAATGGTCAGATTTTGGCAAGACAAAATTTTTGTTGCCCACAGACAAATAATTAACTTAAAATACAAATATATGTTGCATAACATTGGTGAATGAAGTTGTGGTGCTCATCTAGATTCTTTGGTTTTGTCTTCCAAGCTTCCTCTTCCATCCTTCCCCAAACATGCTCAATGATGTTCATGTCTGGTGACTGGGCTGGCCAGTCCTTGAGCACCTTGATCTTTTTTGCCTGGAGGAACTTTGTTGTAGAGATGGATGTATGAGATGGAGCACCATCCTGCTGCAGAATTTGACCTCTTTTATGATTTGGAATATAAGCGGTAGCTAATACTTCTTGATATTTTAGGCTATTGATATTGCCTTCCACCTTGCAAATGTTTCGCACACCCCCATACTGAATGTAACCCCAGACCATGATCTTTCAACCACCAAATTTAACTGTCTTCTGGGTGTATTTTGGATCCATACTGGCTCCAGTAAGTCTCCTGCAGTGTTTGTGGCAACTGTGGTGTAATTCTACTGAAGAGAAATCCATCTTCTGCTACTTTTCAAGTGTCCATCTATTTAGCAGGCTGTGGGAGTTTGCAAATGCCACACGGTTTTTTATTTGCCTTTTGTTTAGTGCTGGCTTCTGGGCACTGATTCGACCATGGAGGCCATTTTGAGACAGAATCCTACAAACTGTTCTAGTTGACACAGGTAAAGGTTTAGGTGTGCACTCAGCCTTAATATGGCAAGTTGCTGGTTTAACGGACCAATGGCCCAGAATAACAGTAAAAGTTAAATTCACCGCACTCTCTCTAGGTTTCTTATGCAAAGTCTGGTATAAATTTATTATACATAAACTGGGAGCGTAACAGAATATTACAGCATCTGTGATTTTTTATATACAACGTTTCGGCTCAACCAGAGCCTTTGTCACGTAATCGCTTGTTCCAGCTAAGATAGTGATATATAGAGAAGGCGGAAAGTCTCAGCAGTGCAATATAAGCTCTATTGTAATCTAAATGTCCGCCCATGGAAGATCCTGTCCAGTAGTGTGGACCTGCAGTGTCTGTTAGGACAAAAGGCGCTCCCGCGCCTTGCTAACGATCGGCGTGTCACGTGCGGTGAATTTAACTTTTACTAGTTGACACAGGGACTTGAGGTGACCAGACCTGTTGGAGCTCTGCTGCTGTGGAAGAGGGGCTTGCTTTGGATTTTCTAACCAACAAACATTCCTCCTGAGCAGTTGTCTTGCGGGGTCTGCAGGATCTGGGCTAGTCAAACACATCTCCAGTCTCTTCAAATCTTTTTTTTTAATTCTTTGTACTTGACGCTGAGACACATTAAAGATGCCCGCCACCTCTGCAGTGGATCTGGTCTTCAGCCTCTTGATAATCCAGGCTTTGGTCGCAGGGTGGATTTTTGGCATGTTGTCAAGAGCTCAAGTTGCAGTTCAAGTGAAGGTCTGGGGTGCTAGGTTTCTTTTTATACACACACCCTAAATAACCGATCATTTACTGAGCACAGGTGAGGATGTAAACTATGATTGGGTGCATTATATGACCAGGCGACAACTTTTGTCTTGCTAAAATCTGACCATTCTGTGTCCATTAACTGATCAATATTTCTGCATTAATATAAATTTATTTTCTTAACCTATACCACATTATGGAAGGTTTCAGCTTTTAAAAGAATAATTTATACAACCAATGGATGAATTTAACATCAGGTTATAAGCTTTTATTTACATAACATGGATAAGCGACATTACTTCTGTCAGGGAGTGTACAACTATTACTACTAGTATACTACAATACTGATCATTAATTTTAAAAAAGCACAACACTAAGTGCCATTGTATACAGGAACTCTGTATTTACGGTCAGTGTAAAGATACTACAGTGATCACTGGTGACATTATACACAGGAGATCTGTATAAGGTGTCAGTGTACAGCTAATACAGTGATCACCACTGCCAATGACATTATACACAGGAGCTTTGTATATAGCATACAGTGTATAGTGTCAGTGTACAGGTTATACACTGACTCACTAGTGATGTCTCTAGCTGAAGTCCTTCATCTTTGCTTTTCATTTTCATCCAGCACAGACTGCCATCACTTCTTCCAGCCAGGACTCGTCTATGCATAAAATAACACAGTTACCTAGAGTACGGCTTCCAGACCACATTCCCCACTTTTTCCCTTTCTTCTACACCATGTTCCAAATTATTATGCAAATTATATTTTTCTCTGATTTTCCTAAATGGTCGGTGCAAATGACAGTCAGTCTAATAAAAGTCATCACCCGTTAGAGTATACATCGAATTTTATTGGAGAAACCTCCCAATGATAACAGTATAATCTCCAAAATGAATAAAAACTCAAAATGCACTGTTCCAAATTATTAGGCACAGTAGAATTTCTAAACATTTGATCTGTTTTAAAGAAATGAAAATGCTCATTTGTGGAATTTGCAGCATTAGGAGGTCACATTCACTGAACAAAAAAGCTATTTAACTCCAAAACATCCTAACAGGCCAAGTCACTTGTTACCATAGGAACCCTTCTTTGTTATCACCTTCACAATTCTCGCCTCCATTGAACTTGTGAGTATTTGGAGAGTCTCTGCTTGTATTTCTTTGCATGAAGTCAGAATCGCTTCCCAGAGCTGCTGTTTTGATGTGAACTGCCTCCCACCCTCATAGATCTTTTGCTTGATGATACTCCAAAGGTTCCCTATAGGGTTGAGGTCAGGGGAAGATGGTGGCCACACCATGAGTTTATCTCCTTTTATGCCCATAGCAGCCAATGACTCAGAGGTATTCTTTGCAGCATGAGATGGTGCACTGTCATGCATGAAGATGATTTTGCTCCTGAAGGCACAATTCTGATTTTTATACCATGGAAGAAAGTTGTCAGTCAGAAACTCTATATACTTTGCAGAGGTCATTTTCACACCTTCAGGTACCTTAAAGGGCCCTTCCAGCTGTTTCCCCATGATTCCAGCCCAAAACATTACTCCTCCATCTCCTTGCTGACGTCGCAGCCTTGTTGGGACATGGTGGCCATCCACCAACCATCCACTACTCCATCCATCTGGACCACCCAGGGTTGCTCGACACTCATCAGTAAACAAGACTGTTTGGAAATCAGTCTTCATGTGTGTCTGGGCCCACTGCAACCGTTTCTGCTTGTGAATACTGTTTAGGGGTGGCCGAATAGTAGGTTTATGCACCACAGCAAGCCTTTGAAGGATCCTACACCTTGAGGGACTCCAGAGGCACCAGCAGCTTCAAATAACTGTTTGCTGCTTTGTAATGGTATTTTGGCAGCTGCTTTCTTTATCCAATGAATTTGTCTGGCAGAAACCTTCCTCATTTTGCCTTTATCTGCATGAACTCTGTCTGTGCTCTGTTTCAGTCACAAATCTCTTCACAGTATGGTGATCACTCTTAAGTTTTCGTGAAATATCTAATGTTTTCATACTTTGACCAAGGCATTGCACTATTTAATGCTTTTCAGCATCAGAGAGATCCTTTTTATTTTCCATATTGCTTGAAACCTGTGGTCTGCTTTATAATGTGGAACATCATTTTTAAGTAGTTTTTCTTTAATTAGAATCACCTGGAAAACTAATGATCACATGTGTTTAAGATTGATTTCAGTGATCCATTGAGCCCTGAGACACAATACCATCCACGAGTTTATTTGAAAAACAAAACAATTAAATCTTTATGACACTTAAATCCAATTTGCATAATAATTTGGAACATGGTGTACACTAGACATCTGAATACAGAGGTGCACCCACAAACAATATATAATTGGTTATTATGCAACCTCATAGATTGTAAGCTTGCGAGCAGGGCCCTCATTCCTTTTGGTATCTGTTGATCTATGTGTTTATTGTTATGCTTAATGTCCATTGTCTGCACAAGTTCCCTCTAAAATGTAAAGTGTTGGCACTATAGAAATAAAATTATCATAATTATTATTATTAACCGACCATTCCAAATATAAATTATAATCCACCACTGTGCACCCACTAACTATATATAGCCACTTTCCCCATTTAATATATAAATTAATTAGCACCTGTACTCTTTCCCCCAATTCATTACCAGTCACTTCATCCTCAATGCCCCCCACTATGTACCTACCACTCTAACCCTAACCCCGATTCATTATAGTTACATGCCCCTCCCGCCCCAATTCATTGTCATGTCTTTCTCTCTCACCCTCTATTCATTATCAACTGCTCTACCCCACATTCAATACATCATTTACTCCCCCACCCTTAAAATTCATTATTTGTTCTTCCCCTAGATCATCATTTGCTCTCCCCACCCCCTCTTCAATTGATCATTTGCTCTCCCCACCCTCAATTAAATTGCTGTCCCCTGTCCCTCACACTGAATTTATCATTTTGCAGTCCCCCCACTTTAATTTGAAGTCCCCTTACTTCATTCCCCTTACTTCATTCATTGCAGTCCCCTATCACCCCCTCACTTCATCTGCAGTGCGCCTTCATCATTTGCAGCACCCTATCCCCCTTCCATTTCATTATGAGCAGTCCCACATCAGACACACCATCATGTGCAGTCCTGCAGTCCCCTTCTCCCACTTCATCATATGCAGTCCCCTTACCCCCCACTTCATCATATGCAGTCCCCTTACCCCCCACTTCATCATGTGCAGTCCCCTTACCCCCCACTTCATCATGTGCAGTCACCCTTACCCCCCACTTCATGTGCAGTCCATCTTACGCTCCACTTTATCATGTGCAGTCCCCATTACCCCCCACTTCATGTGCAGATCACCTTACCCCCCACTTCATCATGTGCAGTCCCCTTTAACCCCAATTCATCATGTGCAGTCCCCCTTACCCCACACTTCATCATGTGCAGTCCCCCTTACCCCCCACTTCATGTGCAGCCCCACTCCTTCATCATGTGCAATCCCCCTTACCCCCACATCATGTGCTGCCCCATTCCATCATGTACAGCCCCACTCCCCCTTCACCATGTGCAGCCCCACTCCATCATGTACAGCCCCACTCAACCTTCATCATGTGCAGCCCCACTTACCCCCTCACTCCATCATGTGCAGTCTCCTTTAACCCCCAAATTCCATCATGTGCAGCCTCCTTACACCCCCCACTTCATAACTTGCAGTTACCCACCATAAAATTTATTTTATAAAGAAAACAAAAAAGTTCTTCATACTTACCTCACCAGTCGCTCCCCTGCAGTGCCTCTCTGCTTCTAGCATCCGGGTCATGTCGGCGTGTGCGTGAGGATGCCATCGCGCATGCCCAACACCTAACCTGGAAGTATAGAGAACATGAAGGGAGCAGTAGCTGCGCAGCCGTCAAGGTGACAGTCAAGCATAGCTCCTGGCCCCAGCACAGATGTGTGTGCTAACTGTGATGCGGCTGTGTCTGCTGCCAGCCACGTCACAGCACAGCAGACATGGCTGCGCACAATTTGCTGTGTGGCTGTAGCCACCACCAGGCAGCTGGCCCTGAACAGCTGCTGGGGGAGCGGCCCGGGGGGCATTTGCCTCTTTGCCACCTGGGCCAGTCAGCCCCTGCATCAACATCCAGTCTGCTCAGCCTCCCCAGCAGACTGACTTAGATGAACACCTAGCCTGTTTATATGCAGAGCTAGCCAGGTGCAGAAATCAAAGCCTGCCGAGCTAGGATTTAACCCTAGCCTACCTGGCCTTGCTACAACAGATAATCTATAATCCTTATGAGAAAATGTTCTACAGCCATAAAATTACTCCATATTGTATGAAGGCCCTTACACAATATGATGCCACCTCTACTCCTCACACACACACACTATGATGACCCGGCAGCTCCTCCCACCACACAGTATGATTACTATATATCACACGGAGAAAATAGGAGTCATTAGGTATAAAAATAGTAAATTTATTTGTACTTCAAAAAAATCAACATACTAAATCCATTACATCAAAAAACAAGTATCTGCAGGAAATTGAAACAGAAAAGAAGGAACCCTGCTGATTATCCCTGCCCACTCTGTGCAAAAATCGCATTAGATAAGGTGCAAGTGAGGTAGTATATTGCACATAGAAGGTAAGCAAAGAAAAAAAAAAGCCAGCCAGGATTCTAAGATCACTCTATCAGTATATCGGCCAGAAACAAAGTGCTTACCAAAGGCAGGGAGGTTCCAAACTCGGGCGTGGATGCCCCCAAAAACCCCGACGCACGTTTTGCATGTCTATAACAGCGCTTTCTCAAGGTAATGTAGCTGTGAGATATGGGGTAATGAAGGGTTAATGTCACCTTGCTATTGTAAGGTGACATTAAGCCAGGTTAATAATGGAGAGGCGTCAATTATGACACCTATCCATTATTAATCCAATAGTACGAAATGGTTAATAAAACACACACACATTATTAAAAAGTATTTTAATGAAATAAAGACACAGGGTGTTTTAATATTTTATTATACTCTTAATCCACCTGAAGACCCTCGTTCTGTTTAAAGGGAAAAATAAAAAATCAACAATATCCCATACCTTCCGTAGTTCAGTCACGTCCCACGATGTAAATCCATCTGAAGGGGTTAAATCATTTTACACCCAGGAGCTCTGCTAATGCAGCTGTGCTCCTGTCTGTAAAGTCCTCAATAATCAGAACCTCCCACTCCCGTCTCCAAGACTTTTCACGTGCTGCACTAATTCTTTGGAATACACTACCCAGGTTAATTCAATTAATCCCCAATACCCACAGTTTTAAGCATGGCCTAAAAACGCATTTGTTCAGACTGCCTACCACCTCAACGCATTAACCTAACTATCCCTGTGTGGCCCATTCAAAATTTTTACCATAACCAGGTTCTTCGTATCATGTTCTCACATGCTTCATACATTTAAAGGCCCTCTGTGTCTGTGCTGTTACATACTTAGGCTGATAACCGGTTCATGCAGCTTTACATTAACACCCAATTCTTACACTATGGCTGGTCCGAACAACTAAAGCAATTGTTACCATCCACCTTTTGTGTCTCCCCTTTTCCTCATAGATTGTAAGCTGGCGAGCAGGGCCCTCATTCCTCCTGGTATCTGTTTTAATCTATGTGCTTATTGTTATGCTGTAATGTCTATTGTCTGTACAAGTCCCCTCTAAAATGTAAAGTGCTGTGGAATATGTTGGCGCTATAGAAATAAAATTATTATTATGCTGGTAGACCCAGCCACAACCCATCTTCAAAGCTATTACTGAGGGAAGGAGGTTATTGGCCAAATCTCGAGATACATGAAACTATCCATCCTCCCTTCAATACAGTACAATCGTCCTGTCCCCATTGCAGAAAAGCATTCCCAAAGTATGTTTTCCCCACTATGCTTCATGGTTAGGACGGTGTTCTTGGGGTTGTACTCATCCTTCTTCATCCTCCAAACACCACGAGTGGAGTTGATACCAAAAAGTTCTATTTTGGTCTCATCTGACTACATGACTTCCTCCCATGCCTCCTCTGGATCATCCAGATGGTCAATGACAAACTTTAAACGGGCCTGGACATTTACAGGCGTGGCTTACGTGCTCTTTAGGATTTTAATCCATGATGGCGTAGTGTGTTAGTAACGGGAATGTTTGAGACTCCGGTTCCAGTTATCTTCTGGTCATTGACCAGGTCCTCTCATGTAGTTCTGGGCTGATTCCTCACCTTTCTCATAATCATCCTTACCCCACAAGGCAAGATCTTGTATGAAGCCACAGACCGAGAAAGATTGACAGCCATCTTGCATTTCTTCCATTTTCTAATAATTGTGTCAACAATTGCTGCCTTCTCACAGGTCTCTTTTTTATACAGGCAACGAGTTCCAACAGGTGCAATTAATACAGCTAATGAGTGCAGAGTAGGAGGGCTTCTAAAAGAAAACTTAGGCTATGTTCACACGCTGCGGTTTTTGCTGCGGATCCGCAGCGGATTTGCAGCTGTGGATCCGCAGACGTTTTCCATGCAGGGTACAGTACAATGTTACCCTATGGAAAACCAAATCCGCTGTGCCCACTTTGCTTTTTTCCGCTTGAAAATCCGCGCTGATTTTCTGCGGAAAAAAAGAAGTAGCATGTCAATTCTTTCTGCGGATTCCGCAACGGTTTTCCACCTGCACCAATAGGAATGTGCAGTTGGAAACCCGCAGTGGAATCCGCAGGAGAAACCGCACAAAAAAACGCAGGGAAAACCACCGCGGTTTTGCACTGCGGGTTTTCCAAATCAGGACCTGAAAAATCCGCAGCAAAAAAAGGATAGTGTGAACAAGGCCTAACAGGTCTGTGAGAGCCAGAATTCTTGCTGGTTGGTAAGTGATCAAGTACAGTACTTATTTCAAACAATAAAATGGAAATTGACTATGCATATCAATGACAATGTGATTTTTCTGGATTTTTTTTTAAGATTCTGTCTCTTACAGTTGAGGTATACCTACAATAAAAATTACAGACCCCTCCATTCTTTGTAGGTGGGAAAACATGCAAAATCGGCATTAAATAATTATTTTCCCAACTGTATATAAAAATATAGAATACTCACCTAACCCTGTTCACCTGCTCCGGTCTATGCAGTATGTGGATTGAGGTTTTTCTACTCTATCAAGAGGACAGTTAAAGGGATCGGGGTAGTTTTAAAGGGGAAGTAATTATGGTTTCATAATTTTCCTATCACTCACAGCAGAGTGAATCTAGTACCGTCATTGCTCCTGCTGCCTTGAGACACACAGTAGCACAGGCTGAACAGTGCAGCAAGGCTCAGATAACACCATGTTACACCACTGTAGTCAAAACTGGGACACTAGGCAAGGGGTTAGTGACACGGTGCAGTACGCCACCATTTCGAGTCCTTTGACTGTACTGGCCTGAGGGCCAATTAGAACCCATGGGTTGAACTTTGCCCAAGTCTGCTGTAGAGTATACAAAGGGGGCAACAGAAATGGCCAGCAGTTACTATAGAACTCATTATAAAAAGGTTGTTGTCTGCAATTTGTATAAGGCCTCAGTCAAACATTTGTTTTTTACGTCCGTGATTTTCATGGATGGAACACGAACCCATTATAGTCTATGGGTCTGGTCATATGTCTGTACTTTGTGGACTGTGTCTGCAAAAAAAAAAAAAAAAGCTTCTATTCATTGACATTGTAATCTCAGATTGCACACTGATAATTATCTAAATTGGACATATCTCCGTATTTTTTTACTAATTACAAACAACTTAATCTTGTTTAATGGATCATATGATCTGCAAATCCCTTTCTTTAAAATAATTATCTTGTCTTACTCCTTCCTCCACTTACAGTGGGGTCAGCAATACCAAGCTTTTGTGTGAAAAGACAGGTACTTATAGGGCCCGATTCATTATTGCATTTGCTCTTTCTTGTTTTTTTTTATTTCGGTTAAATTCTACTCTTAATTTTTCTTTTTATTTCTAAGCCTGTTTTTTTTTTGTTAGCTAATGTGACTGTGGTTTTCCAGGTTTGTGGCACATTTATTAATAGCGATTTTTTTAGTCCAGTACCCCCAGAATAATTTTATGTAACCGATAAATTTTTGCACCATTTGTCTGACATTTTAAACAGAACATTCCATTTTTTTGCTCTTAAAAAAAAAAAAGTGCAAAAAAGGTATAAGGCAAAAATAGAGCACAGTTTTAGTTTTTGCTCAAAATTGATGAAGCACGAGTCATTTTGAAGATTTTGGCACAAAAACAATCAGCGAAAAATACAACACAAAACTAGAAAGGGGACTAAAATAATAAAAGCAAATGATGAAACGGCCCTATGTCATCTCTCAATTAAAAGCGAATTTCCAATAAAAAATAGAAACATAAAAAAAGAATAAAAGTAGATGTGTGAAAACAAGTGTATTAAATGATCATCTTTATAAGAATATAAAATTACATCAATTAATAAAAAGGAAATAATGTCACAAAGAGTCAAACATTGCACCATACTCTTATCTTGATTTTTTTCCAACAGGTTTTCTGCCAATATGAACTTTTTTAAGCTGCACCCAGGACTGACATAATAAGAGGCTGGGAACTACGACCCATATGCCATTGAAGAACACTAAATAAACCCACAGATACAGAAAGTTGGAGGTGTTGAGATTCGGGCTTCCAGTTAACCAGTCTGGACAAAACGTCATCCATCCTCCATATAACTCGCACACACAAAGTGTGATTTGTATGAAATGCCTGAAAAACAAGAAGATTAGAAGTAAAAAGAATCCATGTCACTTCAGTGAAGTGCACTGCTAATTTAATTGGGTGATCTCAGTACATTACTAGGATATGCCCTAAGGTCTGATCCTGTCATAAAGCTCACATGGTCATCACATTATGGTCAGAAACCATCATGGAGCCTGGGGGGGAAAGCTGGTCCTGGGTAATTCTGTACTACCCAAATTCCACCACTAGATGGGGCAAAAGTACTATTCAGACAATAAATATTCAAACAAGCAAAGATATTGCTCTGATGACTTGCACTGAGAGGTCACTCTCACCTGTAGTACTTATCCTTTATTATGGCATATGTCAACACTACAGCCAACAGCCCATCCACAACAACGGTGAGGATCTCCAGTGATACAATTGTGGGGTCTGAATGGAGCCAACGTTCGTCTGCTTTTCCATACTCTTTCCCTGCCAAGCAAGACAGCAACATCACACAAGAGAATCTGATTTGCAAAACAGGAGTAGCAGAAAAAAATAATTATATATACACACAGTTGTGCTCAAAAGATTACTCTCCACTCATGGTTAGTGGTTGGGTGAAGCCATTTATTGTCAAACTACTGTGCTTTCTCTTTTTAAATCATAATGACAGCCCAAAATATCCAAATGACCCTGATCAAAAGTTTACGTACCCCTACTTCTTAATACTGTGTATTGCCCCCGCTAACATCAATGACAGCTTGAAGTCTTTTGTGGTTGTTGTGGATGAGGTTCTTTATTTTCTCAGAAGGTAAAGCTGCCCACTCTTCATGGCAAAAAGCTTCCAGATCCTGTAAATTCCTGGGCTGTCTAGCTGAACTGCATGCTTGAGATCTCCCCAGAGTGGCTCAATGATATTGAGGTCAGGAGACTGAGATGGCCACTCCAGAACTTTCACTTTGTTCTGCTGTAGCCAATGACAGGTTGACTTGGTCTTGTGTTTTGGATCATTGTCATGTTGGAACGTCCAAGTACGTCCCATGCGCAGCTTGCGGGCTGATGAGTGCAAGTTTGCCCCCAGTATTTGCTGATAACGTGCTGCATTCATCTTTCCTTCAACTTTGGCCAAGTTTCCTGTGCCTTTGCTGCTCAGACATCCCCAAAACATCAGCGATCCACTTCCGTGCTTTACAGTAGGAATGGTGTTCCTTTCATCATAGGCCTTGTTGACCTCTCTCCAAACGTAACATTTATGGTTGGGGCCAAAAAGTTCAATTTTGGTCTCATCACTCCAAATTACCTTGTTCCAGAATTTTTGAGGCTTGTCTCTGTGCTGTTTTGCATATTGTAGGCGAGATACTGTGACATTTGCGCAATAATGGCTTTCTTCTGGGACTCTACCATGCAGCCCATTTTTCTTCAAGTGCCTCCTTATTGTGCATCTTGAAACAGCCACACCGCTAGTTTTCAGAGAGTCCTGTATTTCAGCCGATGCTATTTGTTGGTTTTTCTTTGCATCCCGAACAATTTTCCTGGCAGTTGTGGACATTTTTGTTGGTCTACCTGACCGTGGATTTGTTTCCACACAGCCCGATTTTCCATTTGTTAATCACAGTTGAATGCTGCTGACTGGCATTATCAATTCCTTGGATATCTCTTTGTATCCCTTTCCTGTTTTATACAGTTCAACTACCTTTTCTCGTAGATCCATTGACAATTCTTTTGCTTTCCCCATGACTCACAATCCAGAAAAGTCAGTGGCTGGATGAAAGATGCAAGAGTCTGTCTGGATCCCAGAAACTCACACAGCTTTTATGCACACACACTGATTACAAGCAAACAGGCCACAGGTGAGGATGTTACCTTTAGTAGCCATTCTAACCCATTTGTGTCAACTTCTGTGCATGTTATCATGCCAAAATCACCAGGGTATGTAAACTTTTGATCAGGGTCATTTGCATATTTTGGGTTGTCATTATGATTTAAAAAGAGAAAACACAGTAGTTTGACAATAAATGGCTTCACCCAACCACTAGCCATGAGTGGAGGAAAAGTTTTGGTGTTCTCATTCATATTCTCTGAAAAAAAGGCCAAGAAAGCAAAAATTCTGCCGAGGTATGTAAACTGTTAAGTACAACTGTAGGTATACACAAACATACATACACGTGTCTGCAGTGTGAGGAATACAGGGTGCAGCAGCAGACACAGAGAGTAAGGCCCCTGCACGAGAACAATACATGGGCACTTCACAGTCCGTTAAGTCATCATAGTGCACAATTCCACTAGTGGACCCTCTGCCTCCTTGGACGATGCAGAGGTTACTCCTGTGACATGTCGCCCATGACAGTGTATCAATTAATTGAATTCAGTTTGGGAATCCAGTGTTAGTCCTGATCACCCACGTTTGCAGCAGGACTGTGGCGAGAGTAAGCCAAACCTCAGACTCCTCAATTTCCCTGACTCCCGACCCCACAGCCCTGGTCACTACTGAGCATGTGCATAAAGTGCAGCACGGATTCATCTCCACTAACTGCCGAGATCCTGAGATCAGGAACAGAACAGACATTTATAGGACATTTCACAACATGAAAACATTTGCAGCACATCCTGCATTGTACTACTGTACCCAATGTATTCTATATTTTAGTTGTCGGTCCATTTTATACAGACTCCACAGCCCTGGTTTGCAGCGTCCTCCAGTAGTGATGAAGGTGCTATATCCATATACTTACACAGAGAAGCCATGGCCCCCTCAGACGTGCCCACTGTCCCCATTAGAGAGAGGTAAACGAAGGGCCCCTCCTGGAAGCACAGACAGGAATATGCTGGTCAATATCCTCCTGTATAAAATACACAATATATAGCTTCTGACAACATTAACAGCCGGATCCCAGTCATCTTGGGGTTTCCAGCTCCACCTCTTAAACACAGGTGAATATACATTTTTACACCTCCCCACAAGATACAACACAGTTCTGCAAGCGCCAATTCTTCCCTATAAAAACTACCTCCATAATATAGGCCCAGTGGAATAAGTCTGTTATTTTCTGTATGGCGTGGATAGAAAATGTGATGCTCTTTTCTAACCCTTGAGTTTAGGGTGAGAAGTGTGTGCACAACAAGCCCTGGGGGTCCGAGAGTGAACGCCGTCTCGCTGGATATCAGTCAGTAGTGACATCGGCGGTCAGTGTGCAACTCTATACTAAGCCTATAACTAATGGTCACCAGTGGCCAGTCTACCGCGCTGACTCCCAAGTCCAGTGTCCGACTATGGACCGGGATGGTCGGACCGGCTAATGATTGCATGATCCAAATGTAACAGTTTACAGGCAGACACAGTTATTAGTGATGAGCGAATATACTCGTTACTTGAGCACGCTCGGGTGACCTCCGAGTATTTTTTAGTGCTCGGAGATTTCGTTTTTCTTGCCGCAGCTGAATGATTTACATCTGTTAGACAGCAGAAGTACAGTGGTGTTCAAAAGTCCTGCATATGCATAGGATAAATTGATTTTTCAAGTTTTAAACGTTTTCTGTTGAATATCTTCGATGCTAATATGACATATTATATATGGTTTTGTTCAGAATTCAATTTTGCATTCTCTCCCTGTAATATTTTTAGCTTTTGAAGCAGTTTTGCCTGAAATTATTGCAACAATATGGGAATTGAAAGCACAACTAAATATTGTACAGCTTCAGATCCAAAATTAGCCAATCACAGATGAGGTTCTTGTGACCAATCATAACCTGGATATGGCAGCCAGTCACATTGCATTACATTGCATCACATCTGCTGCTTTGTTTGTTTGTTTTATCTGTTGGTCTATCTAGTGAATCATACTGCAGAGTTTTATGATGGGAGCCTTCAGATTTTTGTCAGCGGAGGATCGTGTGCGAGTTGTGGTGCTACATGAAGAGGGTTATACTGGCCCCCAGATCGCAAGGAAGGTCGGCTGTAATCAGAGTACAGTCGTAAGAATTTTGCAGAAACATAAGCAGCTTGGAATTACCCAGGACAGGCCCAGATCTGGTCGGCCCGGAAAGTCAACCAAAAAGGAGGATAGAGAACTGATAAGAACATCCCTTGCCAATCGAAAGCTCACCTCTCCTCAGCTTCTGCGAGAATGGCAAGAAAAGTGCAATATTGAGGTAGCAACATCAACTGTTAGGAAGAGATGTTTGGAAGCGGGATTGAGAGGGTGCAAGGCCCGAAAGAAGCCATTGATGACAGCCATACAAAGACAAAGGAGAAAACTGTGGGCATTGAAATATTTAAACTGGAGGAAGGATGAGTGGGAAAAAGTGCTATTTAGTGATGAAAGCACTTTTTGCATTTTAGGAAATGATGGCAAGTCTTATGCGAGAAGGTTCCCACATGAAGAGTACAAGCCAGAGTGTTTGAGCTTCTCTGTGAAACATCCGATGAACGTAATGGTCTGGGGCTGTATGGCAGCCGATGGTGTTGGAAGGTTTTCATATTGTGGAGGGTATGGTTAATGCAAAAAAATACATAGACATCCTTAATAAGAAAATGCTTCCTTCTGCTCAACACCTGTTTTCAGGGGATTATATCTTCCAGGATGATAATGCTCCTTGTCACAGAGCTAAGACAGTAACGGAATGGAAAAAAAAAAGAACAAGGTGGCTACTATTGACTGGCCAGCTCAGTCCCCGGACCTCAATCTAATTGAAAATTTGTGGCACAAGGTATCACTAGAGATATCTAGAAAACAGCCAAGGACCAAGAGTGAGTTGATTGAGGCTCTGATACAGGCCTGGAACCACATCATCACTCGTGAACATCTGCAGAAGCTTGTTCACTCAATGCCACAGAGATGCAAGCTGGTGCTCAAGAGCAAAGGCTGGCCAATAAAGTATTAGAAGCTAAAGATGCACTCTAAAGGCCCTTTTCAGGACTCTGAATTAAACAAAAAATAATAAATCTTAAAGTAAAATTTAAGTCTGTGTGAACTTGCATTGGAAGTTAATGAACTTAGAAACCTGTTCACCATTCTACACACTGTACTGGTGTAGGTATGGTTATGCTGTAAAAAAAATTATCAAAAATGCGCATACCATAACAATTTATACACTTGGGACATTCAAAAATGAGTATGGCATACAATGAGGAGTTACAAAAACATATATGTTCCACCAGTTTCACTGTAGAGATGCAGAAGTATGAAACATATAGTTTTCTTCACGCCTATGCAGGACTTTTGAACACCATTGTACATGTGGGGGTTGCCTGGTTGCTATGGAATCCCCACATGTACTTCTGCTGGGTAACAGATGTAAATCATTCAGCTGCGGCAAAAAAAACGAAATCTCCGAGCACTAAAAAATACTCGGAGGTCACCCGAGCGTGCTCGAGTAACGAGTATATTCGCTCATCACTAGTAATTATGAGCAGCTGCGCGCTCTCCCCCAGCAGCAGTGCAATACACGTTCTCCTCCACATACAGTCGCCTCCTGCTGGCAGCAGTGCGAATCTCTGCCTTCCTTGCAGCACATCAGGCTCCATCCCTCCTGGCGCTGTACACAGCACACTACTCACCAGGGTGAAGTGCACAATGGCGTCATAGAAGAGCCAGACCAGCACCCATCTGTCAGCGGCCGAGCACCTCTTCCCCAGGCGCTGGGCCAGCACATAGCCCAGAGCCAGCTGTGCGGCGCAGGCGGCCAGGGAGAACACAGTGACGGCGCTCACCAGCGGCACCCCGGCTCCCTGCTCGGCCGCTCCCCCAGCTCCCTGCTCGGCCGCTGCCCCAGCTCCCTGCTCGGCCGCTGCCATGGCTACTGGTGTCAGAGCTTTCTTCCTGCGCCGCAGGTAACACGGAGCAGTGGGTGGCGGCTCCGGAGTCCGCAAAGGGCAGCAGTCACCCACCTACTCCGGAGCTGAGTGGCTGCGGGCAGAATAGCGCCATGTACCCGCCTCCCCCAGCCCAGACAGCGGCCGCTCCTCCCAGCCAGGACTGATAGTGGTGGAGAGAGGGGCAAAGAGCGAAGCTGAGGGGAGGATGGGAGAGTTCTCACAGGCTGCACATACACGGGGTGGTGGAAGGGCTGCAGGGCATCCAGGTGCTGCTGAATGCGGCGGGGCTGGGCAACAGGCGTCACAGTCCGCCACACTCCCACCCATACCACTCCCAGCCATAGTGCCCCTGTTCTGAAAATTGTCGGCATGTCGTAGATAGTAGGGATGGGCGAGGCTACGGAGTCACGTGGCGCAAACTGACCAATCACGGCCAAGCAACAGCTGAAGATGCAGGGTGGAGAGAAGAGGAGCTCTGGGCGGCAACATGCCTGAAAATTTCAGGGAGGGGCGTGAGTATGGCACCTGGGGGCCTGGTTAAAACCACAATAGTGAGGGAGGGGGCGTGACAAAGGGAGGGGGGCGTTACTATGCCCAGAAATTTCAGGGCGTCTTCATTTCTGCAAAGGGGGGTGATTAAAGCAGCGGGGAGTGACTACATGCCGAGAAGGGGAGTGTATACATGCCCAGAAATTTCACCAGAGGGCGTGATTAAGGCAGGGGGGAGTATATACATGCCCAGGAAGGAATGTCAGTCCTGAACACGATGCTGAAGTTGGTTTCTTATTCAGCAGTTTCTTATTCGGCTATTTTTTATTTTCTGTTTTTTTCAGGTTTTTGTATAAAAATAAACCATTATGAGTATATAATAATATGCGGTCATGTGTCCTTTTGTGAATACACTTAAAAACAGATACAAAATTTAGAAGGCTGGCACAAAAATGGGCATCAAAGTGGGCACTGAGGTATGGTATTAAAGGTGTTAAATGGCTTTGTGCCACTGATCTGACACCTGACTTGCATACCTTGTGATGCCACACATCAAGTTCCTGTCACTCCAGCCTGGCACAAATGGGTTCTGGGCATCAGAACTGGCATCAAAGTGGGCAGAGAACCAATTTTCACACATGCGAATAAGTAACAGCTATTTTAAAGGGGTTAAATGCCTTTGTGCCACTTATTAAACACCTGATTTACATACCTACTGATGCCCCACATGAAATGCATTTCAATACAGCCTGGCACAAATGGGTTCTAGACATCAAAACTGGCATCAAAGTGGGCAAATCACCCATTTTCACAGATTTGAATAAGTAACAGCTATTTTTAAGGGGTTAAATAGCTTTGTGCCACTGATCTAACACCTGATTTACATACCTACTGATGCCCCACATGAAATCCATGTCACTCCAGCCTGGCACAAATGGGTTCTGGGCATCAGAACTGGCATCAAAGTGGGCAAACAGCCCATTTTCACAGATTTGAATAAGTAACAGCTATTTTTAAGGGGTTAAATGCCTTTGTGCCACTAATCTAACACCTGATTTACATACATACTGATGCCCCTCATGAAATGCATGTCAATCCAGCCTGGCACAAATGGGTTCTGGGCATCAGAACTGGCATCAAAGTGGGCAAATTGCACATTTTCACAGATTTGAATAAGTAACAGCTATTTTTAAGGGGTTAAATGCCTTTGTGCCACTAATCTAACACCTGATTTGCATACCTACTGATGCCCCACATGAAATCCATGTCACTCCAGCCTGGTACAAATGGGTTCTGGGCATCAGAACTGGCATCAAAGTGGACAAATCGCCCATTTTCACAGATTTGAATAAGTAACTGATGTTTTTAAGGGGTTAAATGCCTTTGGGCCACTGATCTGACACTTAAAATACACAGACAGTGATGCCCTGCATCAAACCCAGGTCTCTCCCGCCTGGCCCAAATGGGTTCTGGGCACCAGAACTGGCATCAAAGTGGGCAAACAGCCCATTTTCACAGATTTGAATAAGTAACTGATGTTTTTAAGGGGTTAAATGCCTTTGGGCCACTAATACGACACTTAAAATACACAGACAGTGATGCCCTGCATCAAACCCAGGTCTCTCCAGCCTGGCCCAAATGGCTTCTGGGCACCAGAACCGGCATCAAAGTGGGCAAACAGCCCATTTTCACAGATTTGAATAAGTAACTGATGTTTTTAAGGGGTTAAATGCCTTTGGGCCACTAATACGACACTTAAAATACACAGACAGTGATGCCCTGCATCAAACCCAGGTCTCTCCAGCCTGGCCCAAATGGGTTCTGGGCACCAGAACTGGCATCAAAGTGGGCAAACAGCCCATTTTCACAGATTTGAATAAGTGGTGTTTTTAAGGGGTTAAATTCCTTTGTGCCACTGATACCAGAGTGCATACATATAGAACAGGGAGCCCCACAATAAAACCAGGTCTCTTCAGCCTGGCCCTAATTAGTTCTGGGCATCAGAACTGTCATCAAACTGGGCAAACAGCCAATTTTAACAGATTTTAATAGGGACCTGCTGTTTTTAAGGGGTTAAATGGCTTTGGGCCACTGATCTGACACTTAAAATACACAAATAGCGATGCCCTGCATCAAACCCAGGTCCCTCCAGCCTAGCCCAAATGGGTTCTGGGCACCAGAATTAGCATCAAAGTGGGCAAATATAGTGGGTTGGTGTCGGGAATGCCTTGGTTACAGCATCAAAACCCTGTTATTAACTGGGTTACTGAGGAAATTGTTCAATGGTCCTTATCTAAGTCCTTGAAGTGTGTATCTGTGTTGTCTGTCGGTCTGGAAGCTATTCCGGAGTATCTGAAGGTCTTTGAAGACGTGTTCTCTGAAAGCGAGGCTGAGGTTCTACCGCCACATCCATCTTTTAATTGTGCCATCAATTTAATCTGTCTTGTCCTGAGCGGCTGGCCATGAAGGAGTATATTGCCGAGAGTCTTCGTAAGGGGCATATCCGCCCTTATGTTTCTCCTATGGCAGCTGGCTTTTTCTTTGTAAAGAAAAAAGATGGTGGTTTGAGTCCTTGCCTCGACTTTCGGGAACTCAACAAAATCACTGTGAGAAACACTTACCCACTTCCTCTCATTCCTGACTTGTGTAACCAGTTGTCTGGGGCCAAATGATTTTCAAAGTTGGATTTGTGGGGAGCCTATAATTGGATAAGTGTTTGAGAGGGAGACGAGTGGAAGACGGCGTTTCTCACGTGAGAAGTTCTTTTTGAGAATCTTTTTACGTCCTTCGGGCTAACAAACACCCCTGGCCATTTTTCAAAATTTTATTAATATTGTGTTTGCTGATCTGATCGGTCACTTTGCGATTATTTACCTTGACGACATCTTGGTTTACTCCCCTGACAGTGAAACCCATTATCACTATTCGCGTACTGTCCTTCATAGACTCAGGGAAAAACTACTTTTTTCAAAATTTGAAATGTTAATTTTTTGTACAGGAGTTATCATTTTTGGGTTTGATTGTTTCCAATGAGGGGTTTCACATGGATCCCAAGAAGGTGCAGGCTATTAGTGATTGGGTTCAGCCCCGTGACTTGAAGGGTTTGCAACTAGTGATGAGCGAGTATACTCGTTACTTGGGTTTTCCCGAGCACACTCGGGTGGCCTCCAAGTATTTATGTCTAATCAGAGATTTAGTTTTCCTTGCCGCAGCTGCATGATTTACAGCTACTAGACAGCTTGATTACATGTGGGGATTCCCTGGCAAACAGGCAACCCCCACATGTACTCAGGCTGGCTAGCAGCCATACATTATGCAGCTGCATCAACAAAAACTAAATCTCTCAGCAGTCACAAATACTCAGGAGACCACCCGAGCGTGCTCGGGAAAGCCCGAGCAACGAGTATACTCGCTCATCACTATTTGCAACGCTTCTTGGGGTTTGCAAACTACTATCGAAAGTTCATCAAGTGTTTTTTGCAGGTAGTTAATAGTGATGAGCGAATATACCTGTTGCTCGGGAAATCTCCGAGTATTTGTGACTGCTCAGAGATTTAGTTTTTGTTGACGCAGCTGCATGATTTATGGCAATTATGGCACTTAGCCTCTCTCTTCCCACTGCCCTGTAGCGGTGGCAATGGGGTAATAGTTGGGTGGTTGATGTGACCTTTGAATTGTAAGGTCACATCAAGCCCGGCTTAGTAATGGAGAGGTGTCAATAAGACAGCTATCCATTACTAATCCTATAGATCTCCTGTAATGAATAAAAAAAAACAAAACAACAATATACCTGTCCGTTGTTCTGTCCCACGCAGTAATCCATATCTGGTGAAAATACAGTTTGCAACCAGGACTGTGCTAAGATGCTACCAGCCCAGCTGCAAACTACTGGGGAATGAGGAGATGCTGCCAGCGCAGCCTCAGTGACTAGCGGTGAAGTCACTGAGTCTACCCTCCCTGCTTGCCTGACCCGCGCTGAACTCTGGAGCGTGGGAAAATGCCAGTTCATTTTCCCACGCTGCAGAGTTCATTGCAGTTCAAGCCGGAAGGGAGGGCAGACTATGTGACATCAGCACTAGTCTCTGTAGCTGCACTGGCAGCATCTCCTCATTCCCCAGTAGTTTGCAGCCATGGCGGTTGCATTTCAGCACCGCTCCTAGTTGCAAACTGTATTTTCCCCAGATATTGATTACTGCGTGGGACAGAACGACTGACAGGTATGGTATATTGTTGGGTTTTTGTTTTTTTTTTAATTACAGGAGAACAAGGGCGTTGTATGTATTAGCTGCATAATAAGGATGAAAAACTGTGTTTAGTGTTTTATTTCATTAAAAGACTTTATCCTGGCTGCGTCTTTATTGAACCTGTAACAACTAAAGGATTAGCAATGGATAGGTGTCTTCTTGACACTTCTCCATTACTAAGCCGGGCTTGATGTGACCTTACAATATAAAGGTCACATCAACCCCCAAACTATTACCCCATATACCACCGATACAGGGCAGCGGGAAGAGAGAGGCTAAGTGCTGAAATTGGTGAATCTTAAAAATGCGACATTTCTGGGGAGGCTGAGAGCTAGTGTTTGTAGCCATGAGGGGTCAATATCCATGGCCCCTTCCTAGGCTATGAATATCAGCCTGCAGCTGTCTGCATAGCTTTTTCTGGAATTTAATTATAAGGGTACCCCATGTCATTTTTTGGGGGCCACCCTATTTTAATAGCCAGTAAACACTAAAAATACAGCTGTGGGCTCATATTCATAGCCTGGGGAGATCCATGGGTATTAACCCCTTCTTAGGCTATAAACATTGGCCTCCAGTCGCTGGCTTTCCCTCTCTGGATTGGAAAATTATGCGGGAGCCCGCAACATTTTTTCCCCCAAAAATAATCTTTTATTAATTACATACATGTCCTCTAATTTGCACACACACTATACTAATTGTATTGATCACTGACATATACAGTACATATCTAACTATTCTGCATCTACTTAGTGTATGTAAACCATGTCTTCTATCCTGTCGGCTCCAGCAGTGATTTTAGAGAGGCTGACAAATGAATTACCGGCCATTCTTCTATGTATCTCTTTCTGCAATATAAAGACTATATATATACAGTGTATATATATATATATATATATATATATATATATATAAAACCATATGCAAGAAGAAAGAGAAGGCACTCACCGATCTAAATTTCCCAACTTTATTTCATCTTAATGTTAAAAAAATTCCATGACCGGGGGAGTGAGGAGCGGAGTTCTTGTGAGCAGGGATAGACGATGGCCGTTTGTGCTTGCGCTTCCACGGGTCAGTA
Organism: Ranitomeya variabilis; assembly: GCF_051348905.1. NCBI lineage: Eukaryota > Metazoa > Chordata > Amphibia > Anura > Dendrobatidae > Ranitomeya > Ranitomeya variabilis. The sequence continues at coordinate 688,181,295 of NC_135234.1, forward strand.
TTTTTTTAACATGAAGATGAAATAAAGTTGGGAATTTTAGATCGGTGAGTGCCTTCTCTTTCTTCTTGCATATGGTCATGGATTTTCGTGTATTTTCAGAAGAGCACCTATGATCTTGATGCATGGCTGATGCTAGGACTATTATTCATTAATACCTGAACCCGAAATTTTTGGATAACCTCTTTTCACAGACAGTGCCGTTCGTTTTTGGTCTTCTTGGCGTTAGATATATATATATATATATATATATATATATATATATATATATATATATATATACACACACCCACTAGCTATTGAACCTGTTCTACGCCCGGGTGGCGAGCATTTATATTGGTATATGGTCTCCATCCTGGTATGCGCCTCTTCCATCCTGCCCCCTAATCTTGTCATGTGCTGCTACCATCTTGCACCCCCATCCTGTCATACGCTGCTCCCATCCTGCGCCCCCTTCCTGTCATGTGCAGCCCCATCCTGCGCCCTCATCCTGTTTTGTGCGCCTCCATCTTGTCATGTGCTACTCTTTTCCTGTGCCCTCATCCTGTCATGTGCTGCTCCCATCCTGCGCCCCCATCCTGTCATGTGCTGCTTTCATCCTGCGCCCCATCCTGTCATGTGCTGCTCCCATTCTGCGCCCCCATTCTGTAATGTGCTGCTCCCATCCTGCGCCCCCATTCTGTCATGTGCTGCAACCATTCTGCGCCCCCATTCTGTCATGTGCTGCTCCCATCCTGTGCCCCCATTCTGTAATGTGCTGCTCCCATCCTGCGCCCCCATTCTGTCATGTGCTGCAACCATTCTGCGCCCCCATTCTGTCATGTGCTGCTCCCATCCTGTGCCCCCATTCTGTCATGTGCTGCTCCCAACCTGCGCCCCATTCTGTAATGTGCTGCACCCATTCTGCGCCCCCATTCTGTCATGTGCTGCTCCCATCGTTGATGGCCCCCATAAGATGCTCCATAGCATAATATGCCCCGTATGCTGATGCTGCGATTTAAAAAAAAAAAATGACAGACTCACCTCTCGTCGCTGGGCGCCGAGTGCCTAAGCAGGCGGGAATACCAGCGCACTATGGGGGTCAGGTGCTGGAGTCGCCGCTGGCTAAGGCCCCCGGTGTAACAGCGTGTCCCTCCCCCGGCCTGTGTCCCTGGACTGCTATGTAATCAGGCTTGAGTCAACAACCAGAAGGGGGAGCTTTCCCTCATGGAGGGATGGATCCCAGGACACAGAACAATAGACTCGTGTTGGCTGATTCAATTGTGTGGTGACTTGCGAAGGGCTGGGATCGTATGCTGAGGCGAGATCCTGGTGCCCGTGTGTGGAGGATTAAAAGCTGCCACGTGGAATGGTGTTGTGTCCCTCATCTGCTGGATCCAGTAAACCCATCCCAGGATTATTTTTCTTTTCCCTGGCTTCGGATTGCCAGGTGGCGCCCCCGGATCTGCTCCCTTTGTGTGGACTCATTGTAGACTAATTACGGACGCTGCAGAATTACTTTGATTTGTGTTGTCCCAGTTCCCTGTTCCGATAAATTTTATTGGATTGATTACTGGCGTGGTGTCTCTTCCTGCTCTGTCGCATGCCCCGTCACACCCGGCACTTGCGATATTCACCTGTCCCTGTTCCACCGCCGCGCGCCACTCTGTCATCCGTGTCCTCTGGCTGTGACTGTTGAGGCAGGGGGCGCGCACTGACCACGTCATCGCGCCCTATGACCTGAACGTCACAGCCAGAGGATGCGGAAGACCCGGCGGTGGAACGGGGACAGGTGAATATAGCATGGCTCACCCTCCCCCTTCATACTCACCCTCCTGGTGCGTCTCTGCTTCTCCGTTGGAGATAGCGGTATGCGTTCAGTGCTTACTCATACCGCGATCTCCTGGGCCACAATCCTCCTCCCCGGATGTGTCACACTGTGGGATCCAGACCGTGCAGACGCGTCGCGCTTGCGCAGTCTATAAAGGCTTTGGACAGAGTGACGCTATCAGCATTATAATATATATATATATACTGTATATATATACTGTATATATGTATACACACACACACACCACACATTTATTCTATGTGTATATCTCTATTCTATCGTAATCTAACCTGTCACTCTGATTAAAATGTACGTGGCTGATCATTTGCAGGCTTTTAATCTATCTATCTATCTAGAATATATATATACATTTTGAAGAATATTACGTTTTAAAACTATGTGTAAATGATTAATAACATTTCTGTATGTAAAATCTCATGTTAAAATCGCACTGCAGTCGGATGTAGATTGGATGCTAGGTGTGAAAAGTCAGATTGTACTCGCACAAAAACCGCCTGACACTCACATGACACTTGCATTGCACTCGTCAGACTTTCCTAGTGTGTAAATCGCTCGTGTGTAGTGTTGAGCATTCCGATACCGCAAGTATCGGGTATCGGCCGATACTTGCGGTATCGGAATTCCGATACCGGGATTCCGATACTTGCCGCGTATCGGATACCGGAATCGGAAGTTCTAAGATTCAAAAAGCAGAAATTCAGCCAATGAGATTGATTCCAAGTGTGGGCACATCCTGTTTAGCATGGAGGGCATGAAACTACTGGCAAGGCTGTGATTGGCTGGTGTAATGATGTCATGATGCAGTTTAAAAGTCGCTGGCGCCATTTTGCGATCACTCTGCTGTGAATTCAGTTAGTGACAGGACGCTGTTTGCTGACTGAGGGACAGTTTAGAGATAGCGATTTGCTTCTTTGTGCTTTCCAAAGGCTAATTTAGCAACCGCTGTGTTCACCTACTATTCACCTTGCTTTTGCCTTGTAGCGCTGTTTTCACAGCGATCTGCAGGGTCTGTGTGTGTGTGTGTGTGAGTGCAGCCCAGTCTCCAGTCTGAGTGCAGCCACATAGGCCATCCATAGTTGGTTGTATTCAGTTCAGGGAGGGTGGTTCATTGCCTCATACTGTTCCTTTTTTTTTTTTTTTCCCAAGTAGTGTAGTCTGCTGCTAATTTATTCAAAAAAATCCTATTAGTGTCTTTCCACCCGTCTCCAGCTAATTTGTGGAAAAACACTACATAGGATAAAGTAGAGGAGGGTTTTTGGGCCTTGCAGCGCCGTTTACGGCTGTCTGCACGGTCTCCGTGTGACTGCAGCTCGCCCTGTAATCTGTGAGCAGCTGTAGCCTGGTTGTCTCCAGCTCAGGGTTTTTCACTGCGTCATACCGCCAAATCAATTTTCTTTTTTTTCAAAGTAGTGTAGTCTGCTGCTAATTAATTTAAAAAAATCCTATTAGTGTCTTTCCACCCGTCTCCAGCTAATTTGTGGAAAAACACTACATAGGATAAAGTAGAGGAGGGTTTTTGGGCCTTGCAGCGCCGTTTACGGCTGTCTGCACGGTCTCCGTGTGACTGCAGCTCGCCCTGTAATCTGTGAGCAGCTGTAGCCTGGTTGTCTCCAGCTCAGGGTTTTTCACTGCGTCATACCGCCAAATCAATTTTCTTTTTTTTCAAAGTAGTGTAGTCTGCTGCTAATTAATTTAAAAAAATCCTATTAGTGTCTTTCCACCCGTCTCCAGCTAATTTGTGGAAAAACACTATATAGGATAAAGTAGAGGAGGGTTTTTGGGCCTTGCAGCGCCGTTTACGGCTGTCTGCACGGTCTCCGTGTGACTGCAGCTCGCCCTGTAATCTGTGAGCAGCTATAGCCTGGTTGTCTCCAGCTCAGGGTTTTTCACTGTGTCATACCGCCAAATCAATTTTCTTTTTTTTCCAAATAGTGTAGTCTGCTGCTAATTTATTCAAAAAAATCCTATTAGTGTCTTTCCACCCGTCTCCAGCTAATTTGTGGAAAAACACTACATAGGATAAAGTAGAGGAGGGTTTTTGGGCCTTGTAGCGCCGTTTACGTCTGTCTGCACGGTCTCCGTGTGACTGCAGCTCTATCTGTTGTCAGTTCAGCCCCCAAAAAATAAATAAATAATAAAGTTCACCAAACACACCAGTTACACCACTTTACATTTCTGTAGGCCACATTAGCTCATATTTGTGTCTAGTCCACACTTTAGATAATTAGTGCTTCTTATACCTGTTAGGAGGAGTTGCTCAGGAATAAGCACACAAAGCCGTTAGTACTTTTCTGCTTATCTTTATCAGTCAACCAAGATGAAGAAGGCAGTGAGTAAGGCACGGGGGCGTGGGAGCCGTCGCGGAGCAGGGAGGGGACGTGGGGATTCTGTGCCTGCTGCGGGCACCGGTGACTCATCAGCACCCACTTTCACCAGGCAACAGTCGTTCATGCGAAGCTTTGTGTCCGAGCGCCGTACACCGCTGCTGCGTGAAGAACAAATTGAAGCTGTTGTCGGATGGATGGCAGCTAATGCATCAACTTCCATTAGTGCCACATCCTCTCAGACACAGAGCACTGGAGAGCAGCCATCTGTCTCTTCACCACCTGCCAAATTGCCCAGGCAGACAGAGAGCCCAGGACAGGAGCCGTCTCTACTTCTGTTCTCTGAATCTCTTGGCTTGGAAACAGGGGGCCAGCCAAGCAGCATTGGAGAAATGGAAGAAGAGGCAGGGTGCAGTGATGCCCAACAGCTTTTTCTGTCTTCCTCTGAAGAGGCGGGTGGGCCAGTGGCTCCGGTCACCACATCGCAGGCCGCATCAGCTGATGATGACACTCAGGTGCCACTTACTGGTGCGTGCTCTGCTGCTGAGACTACCCAGGAGGAGCAGTTGGGGGCAGAGGGTAGTGTAGATGATGAGGTCCTCGACCCATCTTGGCGTGAGGGACAGGAAGGTGGTGGGAGCAGCTCTGAGGAAGAGATTCCCCGTACGGCCCAAAGAGGGAGAGGGAGGGGGAAGACTGCGGATCCTGCAGCCTCCGCTTTGGCACCCGTTAGGAGCATGTCTCTTCCAAAAGCCAAAAAGGGCGCTCCCAAGACTTGCAGTGCCTGGTCCTTTTTTGACACAGTTGCAGATGACATTTGCTATGTCAGATGCAACGTGTGTCATCAAAAAGTCAAAAGAGGGAAAAATGTCAGCAACCTCAATACCTCCAACATGTGGAAACATGTGCGCAACAGGCACCCGGCGGAGTTAGAAAAACACACTGAAGAGGTAGGCCAACCAACAGCGGCAGCTACCACCTCTTCAGCTCGTGTTGCCTCTTCCTCTACCTCACACGCAGCTGGTTCGGCGTCCTCCCAGGATCGCCGTGGAAGAACCTCTGCCCCTGTTGTCCAGAGACCCGCTGTAATTCCACCCGCAGCGCCACTTTCCCAGTCATCCACACACTCCCAGCCCAGTCTACAGCCATCGGTAGTACAGGCATGGGAGAAAAGGCGGCCTTTCTCGTCAAACCACCCACGAGCACAGGCTCTGACTGCAGGCATTGCCAAACTTTTGTCACTGGAAATGCTGTCATTCAGGCTGGTGGAGACTGACAGCTTCCGTGACTTCATGTCATTGGCAGTCCCACAGTACAAAGTGCCCAGCCGCTTTTACTTCAGCAGGCAAGCCGTCCCTGCCCTGCAGAAGCATGTGGAGGGACACATAAAACACGCGCTACTGAACGCCGTCAGTAGCAAGGTCCACCTCACCACCGATGCGTGGACCAGTCAACATGGACAGGGGCGATACCTTTCCCTCACTGCCCATTGGGTTAATGTCGTTGAGCCGGGTACAGACCGTGCGAGTGGCGCAGGACGTGTCCTGCCCACTCCAAGGATTGCAGGAATCCATTCTGTACGCATTGACTCCTCCTCTTACACCAGTTCCTCAGAATCATCGCTGCAGGAGCCGTCACAGTCCACCTCCACATGGACCCGTGATGAACGTGTACCTGTTACGACCGACATGAGCACAGCCGTGGCCAAACGTCAACAGGCCGTCTTGAAATTAATTTTCTTGGGGAATCGTAGCCACACAGCGCAGGAGCTCTGGAATGCCATCAAGCAGGAGAGCGATGTGTGGTTTGTGCCAGCGAATCTCCAGCCAGGCATGGTAGTGTGTGATAATGGCCGAAATCTGGTGGCAGCTCTGGGCCTCGGCAACCTCACTCACATCCCATGTCTGGCACATGTGCTCAATTTGGTCGTGCAGAGCTTTTTGAGGGACTATCCGGATCTTGATGCACTGCTGCACAAGGTCCGCCTAGAGTGTGCTCACTTGCGGCGTTCCAGCACGGCCAAAGCGCGCATTGCGGCTCTGCAGCGCCGACACCGCCTGCCGGAACATCGCATCATATGTGACCTACCTACCAGGTGGAATTCCACGTTACATATGTTGGAGCGGTTGTGTGAGCAGCAGCAAGCTGTAATGGAGTACCAGCTGCTTCAGGCGCAAAAAAGTCGCAGTCAGCGCCGTACAGACTTCACAACCACAGAGTGGGCCACTATGAATGACGTCTGCCAGGTTTTGCGTCCCTTTGATTATTCCACGCGGATGGCGAGTGCAGATGATGCACTAGTCAGCATGACTGTCCCCCTTATCTGCCTGCTTGAAAAATCACTGCAAGCGCTAAGGGATGATGTTGTGGAAGAGGTGGAGGATGAGGATTCACCATTTCCATCATCTTCTGGACAGTCAGCGCCACGTGGTTCCTCACAAACGCGTAGGCAGGGGACCGTTTGTGAGGAGGATGAGGAGGAGTCAATGGAGGAGGAAGACATCCGTCCAGAGGAGGGAGTTACACAATTGTCCAGTACTCAGTGTGTACAGCGAGGGTGGGGTGATGACGAGCGGGCAGAGATCACGCCTCCAGCAGGGGACAGCGTTTCTTGGGCAGTTGGCAGTCTGCAGCACATGGTGGATTACATGCTGCAGTGCCTGAGAAACGACCGCCGCATCGCCCACATTCTCAACATGTCTGATTATTGGGTGTTCACCCTCCTCGATCCTCGCTACCGGGACAACGTAGAAAGCCTCATCACACCGTTGAACCGGGAGCGAAAAATGCGGGAGTACCAAGACACACTGGTCAATTCCATCATCTTCTCCATTCCAACTGAGAGAAGTGCTGCTAGTGCATTCCAAAGCAGCTCAGTGCGTCCAGGCCGTGGTGGAGGCTCTGCACAAAGAGGGAGCAGAAGCAGTGCCTCTGCCCAAGGCAAGACCAGTATGGCCGAACTGTGGCACAGTTTTCTGTGCCCGCCACAAAAGTCTACACCATCACAGACGGCTCCAGTCAGCAGGAGGCAACGGTTCCGTCAGATGGTGACAGACTACATGTCTTGCCCTCTTGCTGTACTCCCAGACGGCTCTTCCCCTTTCAAGTTTTGGGTCTCAAAGCTGGATACATGGCCAGAGCTAAGCCAGTATGCATTGGAGGTGCTGTCTTGCCCTGCGGCCAGTGTATTATCGGAACGTGTCTTTAGTGCTGCAGGTGGTGTACTAACTGACCGTCGCATGCGACTATCCTCCGATAACGTTGACCGGCTTACTTTCCTGAAAATGAACAAGGCCTGGATCTCGCCGGAATTTGCCACTCCTCCTCCTGATTGAATAATTAGGTCACTGTATACGTTATCCAGGTCTCCTGTTGTGTTCATCTTTCTACCACCTGAACTTAAATTCCTGGGCTCCAACACCGCCAGTTGAGGCTCAGACGTGCCGTCTGCACAGTCAAAACATACGACCCAGTGTTATTGGGTTTCAGTAACGTCAGCTGATCCCCAGCTGTGTAGCCGGCAATGTGTCATGCGACCGCCACGCTGACACAACAACTGAAATGTAAGGGAATCTGTCCCCCCCCCCCCAAGGCGTTTGTTACTGAAAGAGCCACCTTGTGCAGCAGTAATGCTGCACAAGGAAAAGGTAGCTATTTTTGTTTAGCTCCTTGCACACGCAGAACTTAACACTTATAAAATGTGTCCACTGATACCGTAAAACCGTCCCGGAGGTGGGACTTTCCTTCGTAATGTGACGCAGCCCAGCCGTCATTCCTACCCCCCCGGCGCCGCGCACCGGCTCCTCAGCGTTGTTTTATTCCGTCCAGGAGCCTGCGCTGTTATGTTATCCCGTGGCCAGGCACACTTAGCGCTGCCCGTCTTCTGGCATCATTTGGTGTCTGGATGGCTGCGCCTGTGCGGCCGCGCTGGCAGAGAGCCCGCCTCGCAGTGTCTTCTGATTTAATCCCACTGGGGGCCTGGGATCCATGGACATGCGCAGTGCATATCTGAACCTCCACCTCTCACTCATTTCCCTATGGCTTCTTCAGACTGTTCGGTGTCAGCTGGTCCCTAACAGCATGCCACGGCCGTGACACCGCACAGTCTGAAGAAGCCATAGGGAGATGAGTGAGAGGTGGAGGTTCAGATATGCACTGCGCATGTCCATGGATCCCAGGCCCCCAGTGGGATTAAATCAGAAGACACTGCGAGGCGGGCTCTCTGCCAGCGCGGCCGCACAGGCGCAGCCATCCAGACACCAAATGATGCCAGAAGACGGGCAGCGCTAAGTGTGCCTGGCCACGGGATAACATAACAGCGCAGGCTCCTTGACGGAATAAAACAACGCTGAGGAGCCGGTGCGCGGCGCCGGGGGGGTAGGAATGACGGCTGGGCTGCGTCACATTACGAAGGAAAGTCCCACCTCCGGGACGGTTTTACGGTTGCAGGGGACACATTTTATAAGTGTTTAGTTCTGTGTTTGCAAGGAGCATGATGAAAAGAGCCACCTTTTCCTTTTGCATCTTTTGTGCTGCACAAGCTGGCTCTTTCAGCTACAAACGCCTTGGGGGGGGGTTAAAGGTTCCCTTTCGACTTTCTCAGGCTTCGGCCTACATTGTGTTCCTCTGCTTTTCCACCTGTCCCTGGGCTCCAACACCGCCAGTTGCCGTCCAGAAGTGCTGTACGCACAGTCAACAGTCCCTCCTCTGTTATTGGGGTTCAGTAACGTCAGCTGTTCCCCTGCTGTGTGTGTGGCAATCCCTCCTACCTCCTCCAACCTCCTCCAACCTCCTCCTCCTCCACCTGCCCCTGGGCTCCAACACCGCCAGTTGCCGTCCAGAAGTGCTGTACGCACAGTCAACAGTCCCTCCTCTGTTATTGGGGTTCAGTAACGTCAGCTGTTCCCCTGCTGTGTGTGTGGCAATCCCTCCTACCTCCTCCAACCTCCTCCAACCTCCTCCTCCTCCACCTGCCCCTGGGCTCCAACACCGCCAGTTGCCGTCCAGAAGTGCTGTACGCACAGTCAACAGTCCCTCCTCTGTTATTGGGGTTCAGTAACGTCAGCTGTTCCCCTGCTGTGTGTGTGGCAATCCCTCCTACCTCCTCCAACCTCCTCCTCCTCCACCTGCCCCTGGGCTCCAACACCGCCAGTTGCCGTCCAGAAGTGCTGTACGCACAGTCAACAGTCCCTCCTCTGTTATTGGGGTTCAGTAACGTCAGCTGTTCCCCTGCTGTGTGTGTGGCAATCCCTCCTACCTCCTCCAACCTCCTCCTCCTCCACCCGTCCCTGGGCTCCAACACCGCCAGTTGCCGTCCAGAAGTGCTGTACGCACAGTCAACAGTCCCTCCTCTGTTATTGGGGTTCAGTAACGTCAGCTGTTCCCCTGCTGTGTGTGTGGCAATCCCTCCTACCTCCTCCTACCTCCTCCAACCTCCTCCTCCTCCACCTGTCCCTGGGCTCCAACACCGCCAGTTGCCGTCCAGAAGTGCTGTACGCACAGTCAACAGTCCCTCCTCTGTTATTGGGGTTCAGTAACGTCAGCTGTTCCCCTGCTGTGTGTGTGGCAATCCCTCCTACCTCCTCCAACCTCCTCCTCCTCCACCCGTCCCTGGGCTCCAACACCGCCAGTTGCCGTCCAGAAGTGCTGTACGCACAGTCAACAGTCCCTCCTCTGTTATTGGGGTTCAGTAACGTCAGCTGTTCCCCTGCTGTGTGTGTGGCAATCCCTCCTACCTCCTCCAACCTCCTCCTCCTCCACCCGTCCCTGGGCTCCAACACCGCCAGTTGCCGTCCAGAAGTGCTGTACGCACAGTCAACAGTCCCTCCTCTGTTATTGGGGTTCAGTAACGTCAGCTGTTCCCCTGCTGTGTGTGTGGCAATCCCTCCTACCTCCTCCAACCTCCTCCTCCTCCACCCGTCCCTGGGCTCCAACACCGCCAGTTGCCGTCCAGAAGTGCTGTACGCACAGTCAACAGTCCCTCCTCTGTTATTGGGGTTCAGTAACGTCAGCTGTTCCCCTGCTGTGTGTGTGGCAATCCCTCCTACCTCCTCCAACCTCCTCCAACCTCCTCCTCCTCCACCTGCCCCTGGGCTCCAACACCGCCAGTTGCCGTCCAGAAGTGCTGTACGCACAGTCAACAGTCCCTCCTCTGTTATTGGGGTTCAGTAACGTCAGCTGTTCCCCTGCTGTGTGTGTGGCAATCCCTCCTACCTCCTCCAACCTCCTCCTCCTCCACCTGCCCCTGGGCTCCAACACCGCCAGTTGCCGTCCAGAAGTGCTGTACGCACAGTCAACAGTCCCTCCTCTGTTATTGGGGTTCAGTAACGTCAGCTGTTCCCCTGCTGTGTGTGTGGCAATCCCTCCTACCTCCTCCAACCTCCTCCTCCTCCACCCGTCCCTGGGCTCCAACACCGCCAGTTGCCGTCCAGAAGTGCTGTACGCACAGTCAACAGTCCCTCCTCTGTTATTGGGGTTCAGTAACGTCAGCTGTTCCCCTGCTGTGTGTGTGGCAATCCCTCCTACCTCCTCCTACCTCCTCCAACCTCCTCCTCCTCCACCTGTCCCTGGGCTCCAACACCGCCAGTTGCCGTCCAGAAGTGCTGTACGCACAGTCAACAGTCCCTCCTCTGTTATTGGGGTTCAGTAACGTCAGCTGTTCCCCTGCTGTGTGTGTGGCAATCCCTCCTACCTCCTCCAACCTCCTCCTCCTCCACCCGTCCCTGGGCTCCAACACCGCCAGTTGCCGTCCAGAAGTGCTGTACGCACAGTCAACAGTCCCTCCTCTGTTATTGGGGTTCAGTAACGTCAGCTGTTCCCCTGCTGTGTGTGTGGCAATCCCTCCTACCTCCTCCAACCTCCTCCTCCTCCACCCGTCCCTGGGCTCCAACACCGCCAGTTGCCGTCCAGAAGTGCTGTACGCACAGTCAACAGTCCCTCCTCTGTTATTGGGGTTCAGTAACGTCAGCTGTTCCCCTGCTGTGTGTGTGGCAATCCCTCCTACCTCCTCCAACCTCCTCCAACCTCCTCCTCCTCCACCTGTCCCTGGGCTCCAACACCGCTAGTTGCCGTCCAGAAGTGCTGTACGCACAGAGCCAAACACCTCGCCAATGTGTTAGTGGGGTTCAGCACCGCCAGCTGTTCCCCTGCTGTGTATACGGCAACGTGTACTGCGCCCGCCACGCAGGCACAACAAGTTAAATGTAAGGGAACCTGACCCCCCCCCCCCCCCCCAGGCGTTTGTTACTGAAGGAGCCACCTTGTGCAGCAGTAATGATGCAAAGGGAAAAAGTGCCTCTTTTCGTGATGCTCCTTGCACATGCTGAACCAAACACTTATGAAATGTGTCCCCACACAGCGTTAAACCGTCCGGTAGGTGGAACTTTCCTTTGTCGTGTGACGCAGCACAGCCATCATTTTTACCCCCTTGGCGCCGTGCGCCGCCTCCTCAGCGTTGTTTGAATCTGTCCCGGAGCCTGCGCTGTTAGGTTAGCCCTTGGCCATGCACACATGTTGCGCTGCCCGTCTTCTGACCTCATTTGGTGTCAGGCTGGCTGCGCCTGTGCGGGTGCGCTGGCCGAGATCCCGCCTCGCAGTGTCGTCTAATGTAATCCCACCGCGGGCCTGTGATCCGTGCCCGTGCGCAGTGCATATCCTCTCCTCTCACTCCCCTCCCTACGGCTTCTTCAGACTGTGCGATGTCAGCTGGTCCCTAATAGCATGCCACGGCCGTGACACCGCACAGTCTGAAAAAGCCGTAGGGAGGGGAGTGAGAGGAGAGGATATGCACTGCGCACGGGCACGGATCACAGGCCCGCGGTGGGATTACATTAGACGACACTGCGAGGCGGGATCTCGGCCAGCGCACCCGCACAGGCGCAGCCAGCCTGACACCAAATGAGGTCAGAAGACGGGCAGCGCAAAATGTGTGCATGGCCAAGGGCTAACCTAACAGCGCAGGCTCCGGGACAGATTAAAACAACGCTGAGGAGGCGGCGCACGGCGCCAAGGGGGTAAAAATGATGGCTGTGCTGCGTCACACGACAAAGGAAAGTTCCACCTACCGGACGGTTTAACGCTGTGAGGGGACACATTTCATAACTGTTAGGTTCCGCATGTGCAAGGACCATAATTAAAAGAGCTAAGTTTACCTTTTCCAGCATTAGTGCTGTACACAATGGCTCTTTCAGCTACAAACGCCTGGGGGGGGGGGGGGGTTAAAGGTTTCCTTTCAACTTGCTCGAGTGCAGGCTTCGGCCTACACTCCGCTCCCCCTGCTCCTCCTGCTGACCCTGGGCTCTAACACCGCCAGTTTTTGCCCAGATGTGCTAGCTGCACAGAGAAAAACACCAGCCAATGTGTCAGTGGGGTCCAGCACCGCCAGCTGTTCCCCTGCTGTGTAGCCGGCAACGTGTCCTGCGACCGCCACGCAGACACAAGAACTGAAATTGAAGGGAACCTGTCCCCCCTCCCCCAGGTGTTTCTATGTTTTACAGCTACCTTGAACAGCAGTAATGCTGCATGTGTTCAAGGTGGCTCAGAAACTTATTCTCCTTGCCCATGTTGAAGTGAACACGTCTAAAATGTGTCCTCTGTGACCATTAAAACGTCCCTCAGGTGTGATTTGACTTTGTATTGACACACGCAACAAGCTCCTTGGTAACGCTGCCCGTCTTCTGGCATCATTGTTTGGCTGGCTGTGCCTCTGCGGCCGCCCTGACCCACACAACAGCCCTCGTTGTCTTATTTAATGGGACTGCGAGGGTGCGATTGATGGGCAGGATCAGTGCATCAGTTCGCCTGTCCCTCCTCTCCTTCCGCCTTCTTCGGACTGTGCGGCTTCATGGCCGTGGCATGCGATAAGGGATCAGCTGACGCCACATAGTCTGAAGCAGGTGTAAGAACCCAAGCGAGAGGCGAACATATGTACTGCGCCAGGCCATGAATCCAAGCCCCGCAGTGTTTAAACTATGTCAATACACTGCGGGCCTGTGATTCATGGGCATCGCGAACCGCACCGGCCAACATTAAATGAGGTCAGAAGATGGGCAGCGCTAACAGCGCTAGGCCAGGGGATAACACGACAGCGCAGACTCCTGTACAGCAAATAACAACGCTCGGGAGGCTGCACCCAGCACCAAGGTGGGATTCTTGACACCTGTGCTGCGTCTCATTACAAAGGGAACTCTCGCCTCCATTACACAGTTTGACTGTATAAAGGGCTAAATGTTATACGTGTTTCATTCAGCGTGTGCAAGGAGCGAAATTAAAAGAGCAACCTTTGACTTGTGCAGCACTACTGCTGCATAAGCTGTGGCTCTTCTACTTTCTAACCCCTGAGGGGGGGTTAAAGGTGACTTTTGAAATCGGTTCAATTAGGCTTCGGCCTACACTCTGCTCCACCTGCAGAGCCCGGGCTCCAACAACGCTAGTTGCTGTCCGGAAGTGCTGGCTGCACAGAGCCAAACACCTCGCCAATGTGTCAGGGGGGTCCAGCACCGCCAGCTGTTCCCCTGCTGTGTAGCCGGCAACGTGTCCTGCAAAAGCCACGCAGACACAACACACCCAAAGCTGCCGCCAGTGCAGGCTTCGGCCTACACTCCCCTCCCCCTGCTCCTCCTCCTCCTGCTCCTCCTCCTGCTGTCCCTGGGCTCTAACACACCGCCAGTTGGGGCCCAGATGTGCTAGCTGCACAGAGAAAAACACCAGCCAATGTGTCAGTGGGGTCCAGCACCGCCAGCTGTTCCCCTGCTGTGCAGCCGGCAACGTGTCCTGCAAAAGCCACGCAGACACAAGAACTGAAATTGAAGGGAACCTGTCCCCCCTCCCCCAGGCGTTTTTACGTTATCCAGCCACCTTGTACAGCGGTAATGCTGCATGTGTGCAAGGTGGCTCAGAAACGTATTCTCCTCGCACATGTGGAACTGAAAACACGTCCGCAATGTGTCCTCTGTGTGACCATTTAACCGTCCCGGTGGTGTGACTTTCCTTTGTAATGACACGCTGCAACCCCCTTGGTAGCGCTGCCCGTCTTCTGGCATCATTGTTTGGCTGGCTGCGCCTCTGCGGCCGCCCTGACCCACACAACGCCCCTCGGTGTCTTAATTATTGGGACTGCGAGGGTGTGATTGATGGGCAGGATCAGTGCATCAGTTCGCCTGTCCCTCCTCTCCTTCCGCCTTCTTCGGACTGTGCGGCTTCATGGCCGTGGCATGCGATAAGGGATCAGCTGACGCCACATAGTCTGAAGCAGGTGTAAGAACCCAAGCGAGAGGCGAACATATGTACTGCGCCAGGCCATGAATCCAAGCCCCGCAGTGTTTAAACTATGTCAATACACTGCGGGCCTGTGATTCATGGGCATCGCGAACCGCACCGGCCAACATTAAATGAGGTCAGAAGATGGGCAGCGCTAACAGCGCTAGGCCAGGGGATAACACGACAGCGCAGACTCCTGTACAGCAAATAACAACGCTCGGGAGGCTGCACCCAGCACCAAGGTGGGATTCTTGACACCTGTGCTGCGTCTCATTACAAAGGGAACTCTCGCCTCCATTACACAGTTTGACTGTATAAAGGGCTAAATGTTATACGTGTTTCATTCAGCGTGTGCAAGGAGCGAAATTAAAAGAGCAACCTTTGACTTGTGCAGCACTACTGCTGCATAAGCTGTGGCTCTTCTACTTTCTAACCCCTGAGGGGGGGTTAAAGGTGACTTTTGAAATCGGTTCAATTAGGCTTCGGCCTACACTCTGCTCCACCTGCAGAGCCCGGGCTCCAACAACGCTAGTTGCTGTCCGGAAGTGCTGGCTGCACAGAGCCAAACACCTCGCCAATGTGTCAGGGGGGTCCAGCACCGCCAGCTGTTCCCCTGCTGTGTAGCCGGCAACGTGTCCTGCAAAAGCCACGCAGACACAACACACCCAAAGCTGCCGCCAGTGCAGGCTTCGGCCTACACTCCCCTCCCCCTGCTCCTCCTCCTCCTGCTCCTCCTCCTGCTGTCCCTGGGCTCTAACACACCGCCAGTTGGGGCCCAGATGTGCTAGCTGCACAGAGAAAAACACCAGCCAATGTGTCAGTGGGGTCCAGCACCGCCAGCTGTTCCCCTGCTGTGCAGCCGGCAACGTGTCCTGCAAAAGCCACGCAGACACAAGAACTGAAATTGAAGGGAACCTGTCCCCCCTCCCCCAGGCGTTTTTACGTTATCCAGCCACCTTGTACAGCGGTAATGCTGCATGTGTGCAAGGTGGCTCAGAAACGTATTCTCCTCGCACATGTGGAACTGAAAACACGTCCGCAATGTGTCCTCTGTGTGACCATTTAACCGTCCCGGTGGTGTGACTTTCCTTTGTAATGACACGCTGCAACCCCCTTGGTAGCGCTGCCCGTCTTCTGGCATCATTGTTTGGCTGGCTGCGCCTCTGCGGCCGCCCTGACCCACACAACGCCCCTCGGTGTCTTAATTATTGGGACTGCGAGGGTGTGATTGATGGGCAGGATCAGTGCATCAGTTCGCCTGTCCCTCCTCTCCTTCCGCCTTCTTCGGACTGTGCGGCTTCATGGCCGTGGCATGCGATAAGGGATCAGCTGACGCCACATAGTCTGAAGCAGGTGTAAGAACCCAAGCGAGAGGCGAACATATGTACTGCGCCAGGCCATGAATCCAAGCCCCGCAGTGTTTAAACTATGTCAATACACTGCGGGCCTGTGATTCATGGGCATCGCGAACCGCACCGGCCAACATTAAATGAGGTCAGAAGATGGGCAGCGCTAACAGCGCTAGGCCAGGGGATAACACGACAGCGCAGACTCCTGTACAGCAAATAACAACGCTCGGGAGGCTGCACCCAGCACCAAGGTGGGATTCTTGACACCTGTGCTGCGTCTCATTACAAAGGGAACTCTCGCCTCCATTACACAGTTTGACTGTATAAAGGGCTAAATGTTATACGTGTTTCATTCAGCGTGTGCAAGGAGCGAAATTAAAAGAGCAACCTTTGACTTGTGCAGCACTACTGCTGCATAAGCTGTGGCTCTTCTACTTTCTAACCCCTGAGGGGGGGTTAAAGGTGACTTTTGAAATCGGTTCAATTAGGCTTCGGCCTACACTCTGCTCCACCTGCAGAGCCCGGGCTCCAACAACGCTAGTTGCTGTCCGGAAGTGCTGGCTGCACAGAGCCAAACACCTCGCCAATGTGTCAGGGGGGTCCAGCACCGCCAGCTGTTCCCCTGCTGTGTAGCCGGCAACGTGTCCTGCAAAAGCCACGCAGACACAACACACCCAAAGCTGCCGCCAGTGCAGGCTTCGGCCTACACTCCCCTCCCCCTGCTCCTCCTCCTCCTGCTCCTCCTCCTGCTGTCCCTGGGCTCTAACACACCGCCAGTTGGGGCCCAGATGTGCTAGCTGCACAGAGAAAAACACCAGCCAATGTGTCAGTGGGGTCCAGCACCGCCAGCTGTTCCCCTGCTGTGCAGCCGGCAACGTGTCCTGCAAAAGCCACGCAGACACAAGAACTGAAATTGAAGGGAACCTGTCCCCCCTCCCCCAGGCGTTTTTACGTTATCCAGCCACCTTGTACAGCGGTAATGCTGCATGTGTGCAAGGTGGCTCAGAAACGTATTCTCCTCGCACATGTGGAACTGAAAACACGTCCGCAATGTGTCCTCTGTGTGACCATTTAACCGTCCCGGTGGTGTGACTTTCCTTTGTAATGACACGCTGCAACCCCCTTGGTAGCGCTGCCCGTCTTCTGGCATCATTGTTTGGCTGGCTGCGCCTCTGCGGCCGCCCTGACCCACACAACGCCCCTCGGTGTCTTAATTATTGGGACTGCGAGGGTGTGATTGATGGGCAGGATCAGTGCATCAGTTCGCCTGTCCCTCCTCTCCTTCCGCCTTCTTCGGACTGTGCGGCTTCATGGCCGTGGCATGCGATAAGGGATCAGCTGACGCCACATAGTCTGAAGCAGGTGTAAGAACCCAAGCGAGAGGCGAACATATGTACTGCGCCAGGCCATGAATCCAAGCCCCGCAGTGTTTAAACTATGTCAATACACTGCGGGCCTGTGATTCATGGGCATCGCGAACCGCACCGGCCAACATTAAATGAGGTCAGAAGATGGGCAGCGCTAACAGCGCTAGGCCAGGGGATAACACGACAGCGCAGACTCCTGTACAGCAAATAACAACGCTCGGGAGGCTGCACCCAGCACCAAGGTGGGATTCTTGACACCTGTGCTGCGTCTCATTACAAAGGGAACTCTCGCCTCCATTACACAGTTTGACTGTATAAAGGGCTAAATGTTATACGTGTTTCATTCAGCGTGTGCAAGGAGCGAAATTAAAAGAGCAACCTTTGACTTGTGCAGCACTACTGCTGCATAAGCTGTGGCTCTTCTACTTTCTAACCCCTGAGGGGGGGTTAAAGGTGACTTTTGAAATCGGTTCAATTAGGCTTCGGCCTACACTCTGCTCCACCTGCAGAGCCCGGGCTCCAACAACGCTAGTTGCTGTCCGGAAGTGCTGGCTGCACAGAGCCAAACACCTCGCCAATGTGTCAGGGGGGTCCAGCACCGCCAGCTGTTCCCCTGCTGTGTAGCCGGCAACGTGTCCTGCAAAAGCCACGCAGACACAACACACCCAAAGCTGCCGCCAGTGCAGGCTTCGGCCTACACTCCCCTCCCCCTGCTCCTCCTCCTCCTGCTCCTCCTCCTGCTGTCCCTGGGCTCTAACACACCGCCAGTTGGGGCCCAGATGTGCTAGCTGCACAGAGAAAAACACCAGCCAATGTGTCAGTGGGGTCCAGCACCGCCAGCTGTTCCCCTGCTGTGCAGCCGGCAACGTGTCCTGCAAAAGCCACGCAGACACAAGAACTGAAATTGAAGGGAACCTGTCCCCCCTCCCCCAGGCGTTTTTACGTTATCCAGCCACCTTGTACAGCGGTAATGCTGCATGTGTGCAAGGTGGCTCAGAAACGTATTCTCCTCGCACATGTGGAACTGAAAACACGTCCGCAATGTGTCCTCTGTGTGACCATTTAACCGTCCCGGTGGTGTGACTTTCCTTTGTAATGACACGCTGCAACCCCCTTGGTAGCGCTGCCCGTCTTCTGGCATCATTGTTTGGCTGGCTGCGCCTCTGCGGCCGCCCTGACCCACACAACGCCCCTCGGTGTCTTAATTATTGGGACTGCGAGGGTGTGATTGATGGGCAGGATCAGTGCATCAGTTCGCCTGTCCCTCCTCTCCTTCCGCCTTCTTCGGACTGTGCGGCTTCATGGCCGTGGCATGCGATAAGGGATCAGCTGACGCCACATAGTCTGAAGCAGGTGTAAGAACCCAAGCGAGAGGCGAACATATGTACTGCGCCAGGCCATGAATCCAAGCCCCGCAGTGTTTAAACTATGTCAATACACTGCGGGCCTGTGATTCATGGGCATCGCGAACCGCACCGGCCAACATTAAATGAGGTCAGAAGATGGGCAGCGCTAACAGCGCTAGGCCAGGGGATAACACGACAGCGCAGACTCCTGTACAGCAAATAACAACGCTCGGGAGGCTGCACCCAGCACCAAGGTGGGATTCTTGACACCTGTGCTGCGTCTCATTACAAAGGGAACTCTCGCCTCCATTACACAGTTTGACTGTATAAAGGGCTAAATGTTATACGTGTTTCATTCAGCGTGTGCAAGGAGCGAAATTAAAAGAGCAACCTTTGACTTGTGCAGCACTACTGCTGCATAAGCTGTGGCTCTTCTACTTTCTAACCCCTGAGGGGGGGTTAAAGGTTACCTTTGAAATTGGTTCAAGTAGGCTTCGGCCTACACTCTGCTCCCCCTGCAGAGCCCGGGCTACAACACCGCTCGTTGCTGTCCGGAAGTGCTGGCTGCACAGAGCCAAACACCTCGCCAATGTGTCAGTGGGGTCCAGCACCGCCAGCTGTTCCCCTGCTGTGCAGCCGGCAACGTGTCCTGCAAAAGCCACGCAGACACTTGCTCTTGTACCTTCTGCTCCCCATCCTGGTTCCAGTACCGTCAGCTGGTTCCGGGCAGAGCCTTTGGCTTAGGTGCCTCCCTCTGGGTATCCGAGTTCCACCAACGTCAGGTGGTCCTTGGTAGTGCTTTCAGGCACGGGTACCTCCTGCTTAGTAACCGGGTTCCAGTAACGTCAGCTGGTCCTCGGTAGTTCCATTGGCTCTTGGACCTTCGGCTACCCATCCGGGTTCCAGCACCGTCAGCTGGTTCTCGGCAGTGTCTTTTGCTCTTGTACCTTCTGCTCCCCATCCTGGTTCCAGTACCGTCAGCTGGTTCCGGGCAGAGCCTTTGGCTTAGGTGCCTCCCTCTGGGTATCCGAGTTCCACCAACGTCAGGTGGTCCTTGGTAGTGCTTTCAGGCACGGGTACCTCCTGCTTAGTAACCGGGTTCCAGTAACGTCAGCTGGTCCTCGGTAGTTCCATTGGCTCTTGGACCTTCGGGTAGCCATCCGAGTTCCAGTTCCATCAGCTGGTTCTCGGCATTTTCTCAGCCTTCTTGTACCTTCTGCTACATTTCCAAGTTCAAGAGACTAAACACGATGACCCGGAAGAACACCCCTAAGATGACGACGACACCAGAGACGACAACCACCGTGATGACGACGACCCTGGAGACGATGACCCTGAAGACCACCCCGATGACGACGACCCCGGAGACCACCCCGATGACGACGACCCCGGAGACGACGACCCTGGAGACGACGACGACCTGGAAGACCGAGAAGCAGAAGAACAAGAGGCTGCAGAACAAAGAGCAGAAGGACATTAAGCATAACACAAAATATCAGAGCAAAAAAATATAATGTAAATTATAAGCAGAAGAAGACTAAGCAGTGTATGGGGGTGAGTCCGTTCCTCCTCGTGGTGCCCCTGGATAAAGCCTGATGCTGCAGGCCAAACTGAACGCGGACAAATGTAACTGGTTTGTGACAGGCAGAACGGAAGGTGTAATCTTCAAACTTTTATAGATAACAACTACGGGAATGCCTGTCACAAATAAGAATATGATGAAGAAGTTGAATATGATGAAGATAAGAGTAAAATAAAAAGAATATGAACAATGTAACCCAAAAAATAATAGGTAGAAGATGAAGAAGAAGATGAATAAGGTGAAGAAGTTGATGTCAAAGAAGCTGATGATGAGGATAATTAAGAAGAAAGCGTGGGAGAAGTAAAAAAGAAGGTGAAGGGCGTGGAAGTAGTGAAACATCAATATCTGACATAAAAAAAAAAAAAAATAACATAGTCAAATTCTTTCTAACGCCGAACTTCATAAAAAAAAAATTAAAAATCCTGCTATTCTATTACATTGGGCTAAACCTCTGTCCCTTTAATATCTCCGCCACGTCCCCCAATACATCCTACATTATTCTTAGTTGTTTTCCTTCATGTAGAATGAACCTACAAGTGTATAAAGGGTTTATTTTAATTCCGATATTTTCGTCCCATTGACTTGCATTGGGATCGGGTATCGGTATCGGATTGGATCCGATATTTTGACGGTATCGGCCGATACTTTCCGATACCGATACTTTCCGATATCGGAAAGTATCGCTCAACACTACTCGTGTGTCTCCAGCCTGTGTATGTAATAGTGGTGTGACATCAGTGGCCAAGGTCATTTAACCCCTTAAAATTCAGTTACTTATTCAAATAATTAAAATCAATGCCAACTTTGATGCCAATTCTCACGGCCAGAACCCATTTGGGAAAAGCTAAAGTGACATGAATTTCATGCAGGGCATCAAAATGCATGTAATAATGGTGTCAGATCAGTGGCCCAAAGGCATTTAACCTCTTAAAAAATCACTTACTTATTCAAATATGTGAAAATGGGCTGTTTGCCCACTTTGATGCCAGTTCTGATGCCCAGTACCCATTTGGGCCAGGCTAAAGGGACCTGAGTTTGATGCAGGGCATCACTATCTGTGAATTGTAATCGTCAGATCAGTGGCCCAAAGTCATTTAACCCCTTGAAAACACCAGTTGCTTATTCAAATCTGTGAAAATGGGCTGTTTGCTGACTTTGATGCCAATTCTGGTGCCCAAAACCCATTTGGGCCATGCTGAAGGGACCTGGGTTTGATGCAGGGCATCACTTTCTGTGTATCTTAAGTGTCAGATCAGGGGCACAAAGGCATTTAACCTCTTAAAAATAGCTGTTACTTATTCAAATCTGTGAAAATGTGCAATTTGCCCCCTTTGATGCCAGTTCTGATGCCCAGAACCCATTTGTGCCAGGCTGTATTGACATGCATTTCATGTGGGGTATCAGTAGGTATGTAAATCAGGTGTTAGATTAGTGGCACAAAGCTATTTAACCCCTTAAAAATAGCTGTTACTTATTCAAATCTGTGAAAATGTACGATTTGTCCACTTTGATGCCAGTTTTGATGCCCAGAACCCATTTGTGCCAGGCTGGAGTGACATGGATTTCATGTGGGGCATCAGTAGGTATGTAAATCAGGTGTTAGATTAGTGGCACAAAGGCATTTAACTCCTTAAAAATAGCTGTTACTTATTCAAATCTGTGAAAATGTGCCATTTGCCCACTTTGATGCCAGTTCTGATGCCCAGAACCCATTTGTGCCAGGCTGGAGTGACATGGATTTCATGTGGGGTATCAGTAGGTATGTAAATCAGGTGTTAGATTAGTGGCACAAAGGCATTTAACCTCTTAAAAATAGCTGTTACTTATTCAAATCTGTGAAAATGTGCAATTTGCCCCCTTTGATGCCAGTTCTGATGCCCAGAACCCATTTGTGCCAGGCTGTATTGACATGCATTTCATGTGGGGTATCAGTAGGTATGTAAATCAGGTGTTAGATTAGTGGCACAAAGCTATTTAACCCCTTAAAAATAGCTGTTACTTATTCAAATCTGTGAAAATGGGTGATTTGCCCACTTTGATGCCAGTTTTGATGCCCAGAACCCATTTGTGCCAGGCTGTATTGAAATGCATTTCATGTGGGGTACCAGTAGGTATGTAAATCAGGTGTTAAATCAGTGGCACAAAGGCATTTAACCCCTTTAAAATAGCTGTTACTTATTCGCATGTGTGAAAATTGGTTCTCTGCCCACTTTGATGCCAGTTCTGATGCCCAGAACCCATTTGTGCCAGGCTGGAGTGACAGGAACTTGATGTGTGGCATCACAAGGTATGCAAGTCAGGTGTCAGATCAGTGGCACAAAGCCATTTAACCCCTTTAATACCATACCTCAGTGCCCACTTTGATGCCCATTTTTGTGCCAGCCTTCTAAATTTTGTATCTGTTTTTAAGTGTATTCACAAAAGGACACATGACCGCATATTATTATATACTCATAATGGTTTATTTTTATACAAAAACCTGAAAAAAACAGAAAATAAAAAATAGCCGAATAAGAAACTGCTGAATAAGAAACCAACTTCAGCATCGTGTTCAGGACTGACATTCCTTCCTGGGCATGTATATACTCCCCCCTGCCTTAATCACGCCCTCTGGTGAAATTTCTGGGCATGTATACACTCCCCTTCTCGGCATGTAGTCACTCCCCGCTGCTTTAATCACCCCCCTTTGCAGAAATGAAGACGCCCTGAAATTTCTGGGCATAGTAACGCCCCCCTCCCTTTGTCACGCCCCCTCCCTCACTATTGTGGTTTTAACCAGGCCCCCAGGTGCCATACTCACGCCCCTCCCTGAAATTTTCAGGCATGTTGCCGCCCAGAGCTCCTCTTCTCTCCACCCTGCATCTTCAGCTGTTGCTTGGCCGTGATTGGTCAGTTTGCGCCACGTGACTCCGTAGCCTCGCCCATCCCTACTATCTACGACATGCCGACAATTTTCAGAACACCCCCATAACACTCCCAGCCATAGTGCCCCCATACTACCCCCAGCCATAGTGCCCCCATAACACTCCCACCATAACACTCCCACCCATACTGCCCCCAGCCATAGTGCCCCCATAACACTCCCAGCCATAGTGTCCCCATAACACTCCCAGCCATAGTGCCCCCATAACACTCCCAGGCATAGTGCCCCCATAACACTCCCAGCCATAGTGCCCCCATAACACTCTCAGCCATAGTGTCCCCATAACACCCCCAGCCATAGTGCCCCCATAAGGCTGGGGTCACACTTGGCGTAAGACAATACGCCACGTATTATACGTCCGTACTACGGCCGTAATACGGAGAAATGTTCCCAAAATATTGTTCCGTAGTCAGGGTGTGTCAGCGTATTTTGCGCATGGCATCCTCCGTATGTAATCCGTATGGCATCGTACTGCGAGATTTTCGCGCAGGCTTGCAAAACCGACATCTAATGGATTTATGTGCTCAAATGTTCGGGAAAACATATATACAGTATATATATATATATATATATATAAGTCATTGAGACACATATATATATATTCTGTATTTAGATTTCATTCAGCGCGATATCTGTGAAAAGTCGGTAATTCAATTGCCGGCTTTTCATTTCTCCTGCACAAACCTGACATGATATGAGACATGATTTACATACAGTAAACCATCTCATATCCCCTTTTGTTTTGCATATTCCACACTACTAATGTTAGTAGTGTGTATGTGCAAAATTTGGGCGCTGTAGCTGCTAAAATAAAGGGTTAAATGGCGGAAAAAATTGGCGTGGGCTCCCGCGCAATTTTCTCTGCCAGAATAGTAAAGCCAGTGACTGAGGGCAGATATTAATAGCCAGGAGAGGGTCCATGGTTATTGACCCCCCCGTGGCTACAAACATCTGCCCCCAGCCACCCCAGAAAAGGCACATCTGGAAGATGCGCCTATTCTGGCACTTGGCCACTCTCTTCCCACTCCCTGTAGCGGTGGGATATGGGGTAATGAAGGGTTAATGCCACCTTGCTATTGGAAGGTGACATTAAGCCAGATTAATAATGGAGAGGCATCAATTATGACACCTATCCATTATTAATCCAATTGTATGAAATAGTTAAAAAACACACACACACACATGATTTAAAAGTATTTTAATGAAATAAAGACAGCGGTTGTTTTAATAATTTATTGCTCTCTCAATCCATCAGCAACACCCTTGCTTGGCAAAATAATAAACGCACAAGATACATACCTTCTGATGTCCGATCACGTCCCACGATGTAATCCATCTGAAGGGGTTAACTAATATTACAGGCACGAGCTGCGATAAACCACTCGCTTGTGCCTGTAATCCCCCGGGTGCTGAAAGGAAAGCAGAGTGATCTGTACTTACATTGAGTCGCGGTGATGCGCCCCTGCTGGATGTTCTCATGAACTGCAGCCTGGGAACTTTTTCCCACGCTCCAGGTCATATGAGGACATCCACCAGGGGGCGCATCACCGCGACTGAAGGAAATGTAGGTCAATGACCTACATTTCATTCATTCGCCGGGGATTACAGGCACGGAGCACAGCTGCATTTGCAGGGCTCCTGCCTGTAAAATATTTTAACCCCTTCAGATGGATTACCGCGTGGGACATGACGGTTCAGCTGAGGGTATGTATCTTGTGCGTTTATTATTTTGCCAAGCGAGGGTGTTGCTGATGGATTGAGAGAGCAATAAAATATGAAAACAACCGCTGTGTTTATTTCATTAAAATACTTTTAAATCATGTGTGTGTGTGTTTTTTAACCCTTTCATACAATTGGATTAATAATGGATAGGTGTCATAATTGACGCCTCTCCATTATTAATCTGGCTTAATGTCACCTTACAATAGCAAGGTGGCATTAACCCTTCATTACCCCATATCCCACCGCTACAGGGAGTGGGAAGAGAGTGGCCAAGTGCCAGAATAGGCGCATCTTCCAGATGTGCCTTTTCTGGGGTGGCTGGGGGCAGATGTTTGTAGCCAGGGGGGGCCAATAACCATGGACCCTCTCCTGGCTATTAATATCTGCCCTCAGTCACTGGCTTTACCACTCTGGCGGAGAAAATTGCGCGGGAGCCCACGCCAATTTTTTCCGCCATTTAACCCTTTATTTTAGCAGCTACAGCGCTGAAATTTTGCACATACACACTACTAACATTAGTAGTGTGGAATCTGCAAAAAAAAGGGGATATGAGATGGTTTACTATATGTAAACCATGTCTCATATCCTGTCGGGTTTGTGCAGGAGAAATGAAAAGCCGGCAATTGAATTACCGACTTTTCACTAACACCGCTGCGTATTTCTCGCAAGTCACACTGCTGGACCGTGTGGAATCCGTATTTTTCTCGCCCCCATAGACTTTCATTGGCGTATTATTTGCGCAATACGCTGACAAACGCAGCATGCTGCGATTTTGTACGGCCGTAGAAAGCCGTATATTACGGATCCGTAATATACGGCTGATAGGAGCAGCCCCATTGAGAATAATTGTGCCGTATGTAATGCGAGTTTTACGGACGTAGTTTCTGCGCTCTTACGTCCGTAAAACACGCATGTGTGACCCCAGCCTAACACTCTCAGCCATAGTGCCCCCATACCACTCCCAGCCATAGTGCCCCCATAACACTCCCACCATAACACTCCCACCCATACTGCCCCCAGCCATAGTGCCCCCATAACACTCCCAGCCATAGTGTCCCCATAACACTCCCAGCCATAGTGCCCCCATAACACTCCCAGCCATAGTGCCCCCATAACACTCCCAGCCATAGTGCCCCCATAACACTCTCAGCCATAGTGTCCCCATAACACCCCCAGCCATAGTGCCCCCATAACACTCTCAGCCATAGTGCCCCATAGCACTCCCAGCCATAGTGCCCCATAACACCCCCAGCCATAGTGCCCCCATAACACTCCCAGCCATAGTGCCCCCATAACACTCCCCAGCCATAGTGCCCCTATAACACTCCCAGCCATAGTGCCCCCATAACACCCCCAGCCATAGTGCCCCCATAACACTCCCAGCCATAGTGCCCCTATAACACTCCCCAGCCATAGTGCCCCCATAACACCCCCAGCCATAGTGTCCCCATAACACTCTCAGCCATAGTGCCCCCTATAACACTCTCAGCCATAGTGCCTCATAACACTCCCAGCCATAGTGTCCCCATAACACTCCCAGCCATAGTGCCCCCATAACACTCCCAGGCATAGTGCCCCCATAACACTCCCAGCCATAGTGTCCCCATAACACTCCCAGCCATAGTGTCCCATAACACTCCCAGCCATAGTGTCCCATAACACTCCCCAGCCATAGTACCCCATAACACTCCCAGCCATAGTGCCCCCATAACACTCCCAGCCATAGTGCCCCATAACACTCCCAGCCATAGTGCCCCCATAGCACTCCCAGCCATAGTGCCCCCATAACACTCCCAGCCATAGTGCCCCATAACACTCCCAGCCATAGTGTCCCATAACACTCCCCAGCCATAGTACCCCATAACACTACCAGCCATAGTGCCCCCATAACACTACCAGCCATAGTGCCCCCATAACACTCCCAGCCATAGTGCCGCTATTACACTCCCAGCCATAGTGTCCCCATAACACTCCCAGCCATAGTGCCCCTATAACGCTCCCAGTCATAGTGTCCCCATAACGCTCCCAGCCATAGTGTCCCCATAACACTCCCAGCCATAGTGTCCCATAACACTCCCCAGCCATAGTACCCCATAACACTCCCAGCCATAGTGCCCCCATAACACTACCAGCCATAGTGCCCCCTGTTATGATCCTAATGGCAAGGATCGCAGGTCGGACTAGCTAAGTAACTGAACAGACTACTAGCTCTGGGGAAGTGGTAACTAGATTGACCGCAACCTGATCCTATCCGCAAACAACTATAGGCAGCCGTGGAACGTTACCTAAAAATCCTAGACGTCTCTTCACGGCCTGAGAAACTGACTATTCCTGGAGGGAAAGAAAAGTCCTCTCTTGCCTCAGTGGAATGACCCCAAAGATATAGAATAGCCCCCCACAAATATTAACGGTGAGTTAAGGGGAAAGCACAAACGCAGAGATGAAATCAGATTTAGCAAATGAGGCCCGCTAATACTAGATAGCAGAAAATAGGAAGGGAACTGTGCGGTCAATAAAAAAACCCTATTCAAAATATCCACGCAGAGATTGCTCGAGCCCCCGCACCAACTAACGGTGCGGGGGAAGCAACTCCGTACCCCAGAGCTTACCAGCAAAAAGAAATCACATATTAGCAAGCTGGACTAGACTCATCATACACAGAAATCATATTGCAGGCAGATGAGCAAAAAATATTCAAACAGAACTTAGCTTATCCTGAAGAGGCAGAAAACGAGATAATCAGGAGTAATCAGAATAGCACTGAATACATTGACAGCCGGCAACAAGTGGAAGTGAAGCAGAGCTAAATAGGAGCCTCCCTGGTGAATAACGAGGCAGCTGATCCAGCCAGACCCGCAGGATAATAAACCAAACCACCAGGGGGAGCCAAAAAACCAAAGTCACACAATACCATCTGTGACCACAAGAGGGAGCCTGAAAACGGAGTTCACAACAGTACCCCCCCTTGAGGAGGGGTCACCGAACCCTCATCAAAACCCCCAGGGCGATCAGGGTGAGCCACATGGAAGGCACGAACCAAATCGGCCGCATGAACATCAGAGGCAACAACCCAGGAATTATCCTCCTGACCATAGCCTTTCCACTTAACCAAATACTGAAGCCTCCGTCTAGACACACGAGAATCCAAGATCTTCTCCACCACGTATTCCAATTCTCCCTCAACCAGCACAGGGGCAGGAGGCTCAACCGAAGGAACCACAGGCACCACATACCTCCGCAACAACGACCGATGGAACACATTATGAACAGCAAACGATGCCGGGAGGTCCAAACGAAATGACAGAGGGTTAAGGACTTCCAAAATCTTATAAGGACCGATAAACCGAGGCTTAAACTTAGGAGAGGAGACCTTCATAGGAACAAAGCGAGAAGACAACCACACCAAATCCCCAACGCGAAGTCGGGGACCCACACAGCGACGGCGGTTGGCAAAGCGCTGAGCCTTCTCTTGTGACAGCTTCAAATTGTCCACCACATGATTCCAAATCTGATGCAACCTATCCACCACAACATCCACTCCAGGACAGTCAGAAGGCTCCACCTGACCCGAGGAAAAACGAGGATGAAACCCTGAATTACAAAAAAAAGGCGAAACCAAAGTAGCAGAACTAGCCCGATTATTAAGGGCAAACTCGGCCAATGGCAAAAAAGTCACCCAGTCGTCCTGATCAGCAGAAACAAAACATCTTAAATAGGTTTCCAAAGTCTGATTAGTGCGCTTGGTTTGGCCATTCGTCTGAGGATGGAAGGCCGACGAAAAAGACAAATTAATGCCCATCTTAGCACAAAAGGTCCGCCAAAATCTAGACACAAACTGGGATCCTCTGTCGGAAACAATATTTTCAGGGATCCCATGCAAACGAACCACATTTTGAAAAAACAGAGGAACCAACTCGGAGGAGGAAGGCAACTTAGGCAAGGGCACCAAATGGACCATTTTAGAAAAACGATCACACACCACCCAAATGACCGACATTCTCTGAGAGACAGGGAGATCTGAAATAAAATCCATGGAAATGTGCGTCCAAGGCCTCTTCGGGACAGGCAAAGGCAACAACAAGCCACTGGCACGAGAACAGCAAGGCTTAGCCCGAGCACAAATTCCACAAGACTGCACAAAGGAACGCACATCCCGCGACAAGGAAGGCCACCAGAAGGACCTAGCCACCAAATCTCTGGTACCAAAAATCCCAGGATGGCCTGCCAACACTGAAGAATGAACCTCGGAAATAACTCTGCTGGTCCATCTATCCGGGACAAACAGTCTCTCCGGTGGACAACGGTCAGGTCTATCCGCCTGAAACTCCTGCAGCACTCGTCGCAAATCTGGGGAGATGGCAGACAAAATCACCCCTTCTCTGAGGATACCAGCTGGCTCTGAATCACCAGGAGAGTCAGGCACAAAACTCCTAGAAAGAGCATCAGCCTTCACATTCTTCGAACCAGGCAGGTATGAGACCACGAAATCAAAACGAGAGAAAAACAACGACCAACGAGCCTGTCTAGGATTCAGCCGCTTGGCCGACTCGAGATAAATCAAATTCTTGTGATCAGTCAAGACCACCACACGATGCTTAGCTCCCTCGAGCCAATGTCGCCACTCCTCAAATGCCCACTTCATAGCCAACAACTCCCGATTACCAACATCATAATTCCGCTCGGCAGGTGAAAACGTTCTTGAAAAGAAAGCACATGGCTTCATCACAGAGCCATCAGAGCTTCTCTGCGACAAAACAGCCCCCGCTCCAATCTCAGAAGCATCAACCTCGACCTGGAAAGGAAGGGAGACGTCTGGCTGACATAAGACCGGAGCCAAAGAAAACCGGCGCTTCAGCTCCCGAAAGGCCTCCACAGCCGCAGGAGACCAATTAGTAACATCAGAACCCTTCTTGGTCAAATCCGTCAATGGCTTAACAACACCAGAAAAATTAGCGATGAAGCAACGGTAAAAATTAGCAAAACCCAAGAACTTCTGAAGACTCTTAACAGATGTAGGCTGAGTCCAGTCATGAATAGCCTGAACCTTGACTGGGTCCATCTCAATAGCAGAAGGAGAAAAAAATGAAACCCAAAAAAGAGACCTTCTGGACTCCAAAAAGACATTTTGAGCCCTTCACAAATAAAGCATTGGCACGCAGGACCTGAAACACCATCCTGACCTGCTTAACATGGGACTCCCAATCATCTGAAAAAAACAGAATATCATCCAGATACACAATCATAAATTTATCCAGATATTCGCGGAAGATGTCGTGCATAAAGGACTGAAAGACAGAAGGAGCGTTAGAAAGTCCAAAAGGCATCACCAAGTACTCAAAGTGGCCTTCGGGCGTATTAAATGCAGTTTTCCATTCATC
Organism: Ranitomeya variabilis; assembly: GCF_051348905.1. Taxonomy (NCBI): domain Eukaryota; kingdom Metazoa; phylum Chordata; class Amphibia; order Anura; family Dendrobatidae; genus Ranitomeya; species Ranitomeya variabilis. The sequence continues at coordinate 688,211,371 of NC_135234.1, forward strand.
ACCCTGCTTAATACGCACAAGGTTATACGCACCACGAAGATCTATCTTGGTGAACCAACTAGACCCCCTAATGCGAGCAAACAGATCAGATAACAATGGCAAAGGATACTGAAATTTGATCGTGATTTTGTTTAGAAGGCGATAATCAATACAAGGTCTCAAGGTACCGTCACACAGTGCCATTTTCATCGCTACGACGGCACGATTCGTGACGTTCTAGCGATATCGTTACGATATCGTTGTGTCTGACACGCTACTGTGATCCGGATCCCCGCTGAGAATCGTACGTCGTAGCAGATCGTTTGAAACTTTCTTTCGTCGTCTAGTGTCCCGCTGTGGCGGCATGATTGCATCGTGTGACACAGGTTGTATACGATGTGCGCACAGTAACCAACGGCTTCTACATCGCAAATACGTCATGAAATTATCGCTCCAGCGCCGTGTATTGCAACGTGTGACCGCAGTCTACGACGCTGGAGCGATAATCATACGACGCTGCAACGTCACGAATCGTGCCGTCGTAGCGATGAAAATGGCACTGCGTGACGGTACCCTCAAGGAACCATCCTTCTTAGCCACAAAAAATAACCAAGAGGGGAGGAGGAGGGGCGAATAAGTCCTTTCTCCAAAGACTCCTTTATATAACTCCGCATAGCAGCATGCTCCGGCACTGACAAATTGAAAAGTCGTCCCTTAGGAAACTTACTACCAGGAATCAAATTTATAGCACAATCACAATCCCTATGAGGAGGTAGAGACCTGAGTTTGGGCTCATCAAATACATCCTGGTAATCTGACAAAAACGCAGGGACCTCAGAAGGAGTGGATGAAGCAATTGACACCACAGGAGCGTCGCAATGAATTCCCTGACAACCCCAACTTGACACAGACATTGCTTTCCAATCCAGGACTGGATTATGAGTCTGCAACCATGGCAGGCCCAACACGACAACATCATGCAAATTATGCAATACAAGAAAGCGAATCACCTCCTGATGAACAGGAGTCATGCACATGGTCACTTGTGTCCAGTACTGAGGTTTATTCGTAGCCAATGGTGTAGCATCAATTCCCCTTAGTGGAATAGGGAATTTTAAAGGCTCCAAAACAAAACCACAGCGCCTGGCAAAATGACAAATCCATCAGACTCAGGGCAGCACCTGAATCCACAAAAGCCATAACCGGGTAAGATGACAGGGAACAAATCAGGGTAACAGACAAAATAAACTTAGGCTGTAAAGTACCAATGGTGACAGATTTATCAATCTTTTTTGTGCGCTTAGAGCATGCTGAGATAACATGAGCTGAGTCACCACAGTAAAAGCACAACCCATTTTGCCGTCTATAATTTTGCCGTTCACTTCTGGTCAGAATTCTATCACATTGCATAGACTCAGGTGTCTGTTCAGAAGACACCGCCAAATGGTGCGCAGGTTTGCGCTCCCGCAAACGCCGATCAATCTGAATAGCCAGAGTCATTGACTCATTCAGACCTGCAGGCGTAGGGAACCCCACCATGACATTCTTAATGGCTTCAGAAAGACCTTTTCTGAAATTTGCAGCCAGGGCACACTCATTCCATTGAGTAAGCACCGACCATTTCCGAAATTTCTGGCAGTACACCTCTGCATCATCTTGCCCCTGAGAGAGGGCCAACAACGCTTTTTCAGCCTGGTTCTCAAGATTAGGTTCCTCATAGAGCAATCCAAGGGCCAGAAAAAATGCATCCACACTGAGCAATGCAGGATCCCCTGGAGCCAATGCGAAGGCCCAATCTTGAGGATCGCCACGCAAGAAAGAAATAATAATCTTAACTTGCTGAACAGAATCCCCAGAGGAACAAGGTTTCAAAGAAAGAAACAACTTGCAATTGTTCTTAAAATTCAGGAACCTAGATCTATCTCCAGAAAACAACTCCGGAATAGGTATTCTAGGCTCTGACATAGGACTGTGCACAACAAAATCCTGAATACTTTGTACCCTTGCAGCAAGATGATCTACACTGGAGGCTAAACTCTGGATATCCATATCAGCAGCTGAACTCAGAGCCACACCAAGATTAAGAGGAGGAGAGAAGCCAGACACACAGCAGCTAGACACACGGCAGCAAAAAAAAAAAAAAAAATATCTCCAAGCTTCTTTTCTCCTGCTTCTGCCATGCAATTAACACTTTACTGGCCGGCTGTACTGTTATGATCCTAGTGGCAAGGATCGCAGGTCGGACTAGCTAAGTAACTGAACAGACTACTAGCTCTGGGGAAGTGGTAACTAGATTGACCTGATCCTATCCGCAAACAACTATAGGCAGCCGTGGAACGTTACCTAAAAATCCTAGACGTCTCTTCACGGCCTGAGAAACTGACTATTCCTGGAGGGAAAGAAAAGTCCTCTCTTGCCTCAGTGGAATGACCCCAAAGATATAGAATAGCCCCCCACAAATATTAACGGTGAGTTAAGGGGAAAGCACAAACGCAGAGATGAAATCAGATTTAGCAAATGAGGCCTGCTAATACTAGATAGCAGAAAATAGGAAGGGAACTGTGCGGTCAATAAAAAAACCCTATTCAAAATATCCACGCAGAGATTGCTCGAGCCCCCGCACCAACTAACGGTGCGGGGGAAGCAACTCCGTACCCCAGAGCTTACCAGCAAAAAGAAATCACATATTAGCAAGCTGGACTAGACTCATCATACACAGAAATCATATTGCAGGCAGATGAGCAAAAAATATTCAAACAGAACTTAGCTTATCCTGAAGAGGCAGAAAACGAGATAATCAGGAGTAATCAGAATAGCACTGAATACATTGACAGCCGGCAACAAGTGGAAGTGAAGCAGAGCTAAATAGGAGCCTCCCTGGTGAATAACGAGGCAGCTGATACAGCCAGACCCGCAGGATAATAAACCAAACCACCAGGGGGAGCCAAAAAACCAAAGTCACACAATACCATCTGTGACCACAAGAGGGAGCCCGAAAACGGAGTTCACAACAGCCCCCATAACACTCCCAGCCATAGTGCCGCTATTACACTCCCAGCCATAGTGTCCCCATAACACTCCCAGCCATAGTGCCCCTATAACGCTCCCAGTCATAGTGTCCCCATAACGCTCCCAGTCATAGTGCCCCCATAACACTCCCAGCCATAGTGCCCCCATAACACTACCAGCCATAGTGCCCCCATTACACTCCCAGCCATAGTGCCCCCATAACACTCCCAGCCATAGTGCCCCCATAACACTCCCAGCCATAGTGCCCCCATAACACTACCAGCCACAGTTCCACTTTTATCACCAACTTAGATTGCGGATTGAGCCTCTGTGGTCTATTTGGATGCATCCATTTTATTGATTGTTCTGCCTTTTATTACTTTGCTGCAACAAATTTCTTTTGATGTTGCAATTATTTTTATATGTTAGGACATACAGAGCCTTGAAAACGTATTCATACCCCTGAGCGTTTCCACGTTACACCCACACATTGTATGTGACACTAACACAAAGTGGCAAGTTTTCTATTTATTTTAAGAATATATATCTGAAAATTGTGATGTGCATTTGTATTCAGCCCCCCTGAGTCATTACTTTGTAGGACCATCTTTCACTACAATTACTGCTGCAAGTCTTTTGGGGTCTGTCTCTACCAACTTTGCTTAGCCACAGGCTGAAATTCTTGTTTGTTGTTCTTTGAACACTTGCTCCTGCTCAGTGAGATTGGATGGAGGCGTCCGTGAACAGCAATTTTTAGGTGTTGTCACAGATTTTCAAAGGGATTTAGGTCTGGCTTGTGACCGCCATTTACACACATGAATATCCTGTGATCTAAAACATCTATTGTAGCTCTGGCAGTATGTGTAGGATCGGTGTCCTGCTGGAAGATGAAACTACGCCACAGTCTCAAGTCTTATTCAGTCTCTAGCAGGTTTTCCTCCAGGATTTGCTCAATCCATTTTTCCATCAACTCTGACCAGTTTCCCTGTCCCTGCTGAAGAGAAGCATCCTGACAGCAGGATGCTGCCACCACCATGTTTTATGGTGGGGAAGATGTTTTCAGAGTGATGTGCAGTGTTAGTTTTCCGACACACATAACATTTTGCATTTAGTCCGAAAAGTTCAACTTTGGTCTCATCTGACCAGTGCACCTTCTTCCACATGTAATGTAGGGGACACAGATAGCATTTGGAAGAAAGTATGTTTTAAAAAAGCATAATGCTGCCAGATTTTTCTTAACCAGCTAATAGAATGTGCAACCAACATCTTTTTCTTGCAGGAATCCATGATGAGGTTGTCAAGAGGAAAACATTTCAGGAAATGCCAGAATTTTTTTCCCTGTGCCTTTTTTTTCAGCACTCTTTTGTTTCGAAGCAGATTCGCCTGAAAAAGATGTGTATTTATCCTAAAGCTAGAAATGTTTTTGAATACAGATCTTGCTGTGGGGTTTTGTCCTACATTCATCAGAAAAGGAAGGATCAGACTCTCAAATAAATGACAGTAGATGTATCTGTCAACCCTCATCTCTACACAGAAATAGACATGCACAATCGGTACTTCCGAGCGTGCATGTTCATAGTGGGGAAAGCTAAGCATTTGTTTTGTGACACACATTGGTGATAGTTTTTTTGTATGCTGCTCTGTGGTATATAGATTGAGTGATTGCTATATAAAGACTTATTTCATGACATCCTATTGATATAGAAAGTAAATATTGACATTAAAATGCTACTTGTTCCTTCACTGCCCCTAGAAAGCACCAGGATTCCATGTTCTTATGATGACAGATAAGATATGTAACATAATATGCTAATGATGAGTATGACAAGGAATCTGACGACAAGAACTCAGCACATTTGTAAGTTGGCTGCTTTAGGCCGGTGTCACACTCAGCGTATGAAATTAGGGTCCGTTTTTTACGGCCGTAATACGCAGAAATGTTCTAAAAATAGTGATCTGTATGTCATCCGTAGGCAGGGTGTGGCAGCGTATTTTGCGCATGGCATCCTCCGTATGTAATCCGTAATTTCTCGCAGGCTTGCAAAACCGACATCTAATGGATTTATGTGCTCAAATGTTCGTTAAAACATATATACAGTATCTATATATATATATATATATATCTCAGTGAGACACGTGTATATATATATTTATATTTCATACAGCGCTAGATATCATAAAAGCCGGTAATTCAATTGCCGGCTTTTGCTATCTCCTTCCTAAACCCGACATGATATGAGACATGGTTTACATACAGTAAACCATCTCATATCCCTTTTTTTTTGCATATTCCACACTACTAATGTTGTTAGTGTGTATGTGCAAAATTTGGGCGCTGTAGCTTGTAAAATAAAGGGTTAAATCGCGGAAAAAATTGGCGTGGGCTCCCGCTCAATTTTCTCCCCCAGAGTGGTAAAGCCAGTGACTGAGGGCAGATATTAATAGCATAGAGAGGGTCCATGGTTATTGGCCCCCCCTGGCTAAAAACATCTGCCCCCAGCCACCCCAGAAAAGGCACATCTGGAAGATGCGCCTATTCTGGCACTTGGCCACTCTCTAACCACTCCAGTGTAGCGGTGGGATATGGGGTAATGAAGGGTTAATGTCACCTTGCTATTGTAAGGTGACATTAAGTCAGATTAATAATGGAGAGGCGTCAATTATGACACCTATCCATTATTAATCCAATAGTACAAAATGGTTAATAAAACACACACACATTATTACAAAGTACTTTAATGAAATAAAGACACAGGGTGTTTTAATATGTTATTAGACTCTTAATCCACCTGAAGACCCTCGTTCTGTAAAAAAGGAAAAATAAAAAAACAATATCCCATACCTTCCGTCGTTCAGGTCACGTCCCACGATGTAAATCCATCTGAAGGGGTTAAATCATTTTACACCCAGGAGCTCTGCTAATGCAGTGCTCGTGGCTGTAAAACCCCGGGGAATTAATGGAAAGCAGGGGAATGTCCTGTAGTTACCTTGAGTCGTGGTGACGCGGCCGCTGCTGGATGTCCTCATATGAACTCGAGCGTGGGAAAAATTCATGCATAAAAAAGCTATATTTAGGTCTCATCTGTCCACAAAACAATTTTCCAATTGCCTTCTGGCTTGCCTAGGTGATCTCTAGAAAACTGAAAACAAAATGTTCTTTTTGGAGAGCAGTGTCGTATACAATCCTTCCTTGCACACCATTATTGTTCAGTGTCCTGATAATGGATTCATGAACATTAACATTAGCAAATGCGAGAGCCCTTTAGTTGCTTAGAGATTACCTTTGGTTCCATTGTGACTACATAGACTATCATATACCTTGCTCTTGGAATCCTGGTCCACCACTCCTGGGAAGAGTAATAATGGTCTTGATTTTCTTTCAGTTGTACACAATCTATCTGATTGTGGACTAGTGGAGTCCAAACTCTTTATAGATAGATTTGTAAGCTTTTTCTGCCTGATGAGCATCAACAACTGATTTTCTGAGGTCCTCAGACAAGCCTTTAGTTTGTGCCATGCTACATTTCTACAGACAAATGTGGTGGGTTTCAGACTTGGATAGATCCCTGTTTTTTAATAATCCAGATCGCCCACTCATGCCTGATTGTTTGAAAACTCCTAGCTCTAATTTCACCTTCAAATTATTTGTTAACCCCTTCATCCTCCAAGCCTGTTTTCACCTTCATTACCAGGCCAAATTTTGCAATTCTGACCTGTGTCACTTTATGAGGTAATAATTCTGCAGCACTTCAACAGATCCCAGGAATTCTGAGTTTCAGTTTTTTTCATGACATATTGTACTTCATGATAGTAGTAAAATTTGTTCAATATGACTTGCGTTTATTTGTGAAAATATCAGAAATTTGGTGAATATTTTAATTCTTATGCCCTTAAACCAGTGAGTTATGTCACACAAAATAATAAACAAATAACACTTAACACATGTCTATTTTACATCTGCATCATTTTTGAAACATTGAAACTGCATCATTTTTGTTAGGAAGTTAGAAAGGTTAAAAGTTGATCAGCAATCTCTAATTTTTCCAACAAAGTTTACAAAACCATTTGAAGTGACTTTGGGGGACCAATATGACAGAAAATAACCAAAAGTGACACCATTATAAAACCTGCACCCCTCAAAACTATATTGAATAAGTGTATTAACCCTTCAGGTGTTTCACAGGAATTAATGCAATGTGGAAGGAAGAATTGAACATTTTACTTTTTTTCTCAAAAATGTAACTTTAGCCCCAATTTTTTTATTCTCACAAGGGTGACAGGAGAAGATAGACCCCAAAATTTGTTGTGCGATTTCTCCTGAGTACGCCAATATTCCATATGTGGAGGAAAACTCCTGTTTGGATGCATGGCACGGCTCGGAAGGGAAGGAGCAGTTTGACAATTTGAACGCAAAAATGGTTGGAATAGAGAGCGAACGCCATGTCGCGTTTGGAGAGCCCCTGATGTGCTTAAACAGTGGAAATCCCCCACAAGACCCTAAATGCAAGGAATGTATTTAGATGTGTGGAGAGCACTTTGAACCCCCAGGTGCTTCACAGAAGTTTATAACGTAGAGCCGTGAAAATAAAGTCACATTTTTCCCACAAAAATATTCTGTTAGCCCAAAAGACAGTAGAAAATGCACCGTACAATTTGTTGTGCAATTTCTCCTAAGTATGCAGATACCCCATATGTGGAGGAAAACGACTGTTTTTGCGTGCAGAAGGGAAGAAGTGCCATTTGACGTTTTGAGCACAAAATTTGCTGGAATCATTACCTGACGCTATGTTGCATTTGAAGAGCCAATGATGTGTCTAAACAGTGGAAATCCCCCACAAGTGACCCCCTTTTTGGAAACTAGACCCCTCAAGGAATTTATCTAGATGTGTGGTGAGCACTTTGAACCCCCGGATGCTTTACAGAAATTTATAACGTTGAACTGTTAAAATTAAAAAATAAATTATTCCCACAAAACTGTTGGTTTTGCCCCCAACTTTTTATTTTCACAAAGGTAACAGGAACAAAATGAACCATAGAATCTGTTGTGGAATTTCTCCTGAATACATAGATGCCCCATATGTGGTCGAAAACTACTTCTGGAATGGGTTGAGGGTGCCATGTCACGTTGGCAGAGCCTTTGAGATGCCAGAGCAGCAGAAACCCCTCATAATTGACATCATTTTACAAACTACACATCTCAATTAATTCATCTAGGGGTGCAGTGATCATGACACATGTGCCTCGCAGAATTTTATACCATTTGGCGGTGAAGAAAGAATAATTACATTTTTACCTCTAAAATGTTTTAGCTCCAAATTTTTATAAGGGCTAATAGGAAAAATGGACCTTCTCAGTTTGTTGTGTAATTTCTCCCGAGTAAGCCAATACCCTACATGTAATCGGGAACTACTTTTGAGGCACAGTGCAAAACTCAAAAAGGAAGCCATAATTTAGTGCAAAGTTTACTTTTATGTTTTTCGAGTGCCATGACCCACTGGGAGAGACCCTGAGGTGTCGGTGATAGCGCAACAGTAGATCCCCCCCCCATACGTGATTTCATTTTACAAACTACACCTATCAATGAAATCATCTAAGGGTGCGGTGATTATATTGACACCAAGGGTGCCTCACAGAATTTTATACCATTCTGCAGTGAAGAAAAATAATTACATTTTTACCACAAAAATTTAGTTTTGGCCCCAGATTTTACATTTTCACAAGGGGAAATGGGTAAAAATCGCACCCACTCTTTCTGCTGAATGTGGAAATACCCCATATGTGGCTGTACAGTACTACTTAGTCACACAGCTAGACTCAGGATGGATGGTGCACTATTTGCCTCCTGGAGCGCAAGTTTTCCTAGAATAGTTTGTAGACTCCATATACAGAGCCCCCCTAAGTGCTAGAATAGCAGAATATCCCCTTCAAGTGACCCCATTTTGGAAATTATACCCCTATGGAAATTTATCTAAAGGTGTGTTGATGATTTGACTCTATGGATATTTTCCAGAAACAAGCAGCAGTAGATGTTGCTGAGTGAAAGTTGTAAATCTTCTATTATAGTGTCCAGTACGTTATGCCCTGCTCGTGCTTCTGCAGATAAGCATCCATAAATTAGGCTGGATATCATCTCTACAGAAATGCTAAAACATGTGGATTCTAAATGTGGCTTAGGCACACTGTGGGGCTCAGAAGGGAGGGGGGGCATTGGGATTTGGGAGCGCAGAACTCAATGGATTTCTTTTTGGGGGTGAAGAGCCATAGCGCTTTTCCACAGCCTTTGTACTACCAGTAAAGTGGAAGGCCCCTATTTTTCCGTTAACAGATGATGGACCTGAGTGGGAACTTTCTTTTTCTGTGGATTGAGTTGAAGCTTTCATTGGGAACATTTTATACTGAGCACTTACATCGGGGTTTCCATCTAAATCTCCGAATGACGCAATGCAGATGAAACCCCCAAACAATCCAATCACTATAATGAGGTAGCAGAGTTACTCTTGCATTACTCTGGACTCCGTCTGGCCTCTGTGCAGCGGTGTCCTTTTGTTCATAGGTGCACAAAACTGTGGTCGACGGCACTTTTATGCATGCCCACAGTGCCTCTATCTGCCTCATTATAGGGAATCTTCCGCCGGGGGTTTCGTCTGAATCACGTATTTCAGAGATTTAAATGGAAAATCCGGTGTAAGCGCTCAGCGCAGAATGCAGGATAATGTACGTCAAGCCTTACTGCGATCTTTGGGAGGCTGAATGAGCAAATCAACAGCAGGTGAAGAATTGGTTTTATTTATCTTTTATGCCATTCCTTGTGTGGTATAAATAATTAGACAACTTTATTCTTTGGGTCGGTGAGATTACATCGATACCAAATTCACATTATGGTTCCAAAGTTTAGGGTCACCCAGACAATTCTGTGGTTTTCCATGAAAACTCATACTTTTATTAATCAAATGAGTTGCCAAATGAATTGAAAATCTAGTCCAGACATTGACAAGGTTCGAAAAAAAGATTTTTATTTGAAATAATAATTTTCTCCTTCAGACTTTGTTTTTGTCAAAGAATGCTCCCTTTGCAGCAATTACAGCATTGCAGACCTTTGGCATTCTAGCAGTTAATTTGCTGAGGTAATCTGGAGAAATTTAACTCCATGCTTCCAGAAGCTCCTTCCACAAGTTGGTTTGGCTTGATGGCCACTTTTTGCGTACCATACGGTCAAGCTGCTCCCACAACAGCTCAATGGGGTTGAGATCTGGTGATTGCGCTGGCCACTCCATAACAGATAGAATACCAGCTGCCTGCTTCTTCCCTAAATAGTTCTTGCATAATTTGGAGGTGTGCTTTGGGTCATTGTCCTGTTGAAGGATGAAATTGGCTCCAAATGCAAAATGGAGTGATAGCCTTCCTTAATCAAAATCCCTTTTATCTATCTTGTACAAACCTCCCTCTTTACCAGCACCAAAGCAACCCCAGACCATCACATTACCTCCGCCATGCTTGACAAATGGCGTCAGGCTGTCCACAGGGTATGGCATGGCGTTGCAAAATGGAGTGATAGCCTTCGTTAATCAAAATCCCTATTACCTTGTACAAATCTCCCACTTTACCACCACCAAAGCAACCCCAGACCATCACATTACCTCCACCATGCTTGACAAATGGCATCAGGCACTCTTCCAGCATCTTATCAGTTGTTCTGCGTCTCACAAATGTTCTTCTATGTGATCCAAACACCTCAAATATGGATTCGTCTGTCCATAACACTTTTTTCCAATCTTCCTCTGTGTTCTTTTGCCCATATTAATCTTTTTGTTTTATTAGCCAGTCTCAGATATGGATTTTTCTTTGCCACTCTGCCTTGAAGGCCAGCATCCCGGAGTCGCCTCTTCACTGTAGACGTTGACACTGGTGTTTTGCGTGTACTATTTAATGAAGCTGCCAGTTGAGGACCTGTGAGGCCTCAATTTCTCAAACTACAGACTCTAATGTACTTGTCTTGTTGCTCAGTTGTGCAGCGGGGCCTCCCACTTCTCTTTCTACTCTGGTTAGAGCCTGTTTGTGCTCTCCTCTGAAGGGAGTAGTACACACCGTTGTAGGAAATCTTCAGTTTCTTGGCAATTTCTCGCATGGAATAGCCTTCATTTCTAATAACAAGAATAGACTGTCGAGTTGCACATGAAAGTTCTTTTTTTTCTGGCCATTTTGAGAGTTTAATGGAACCAACAAATGTAATGTTCCAGATTCTCAACTAGCTCAAAGGAAGGTCAGTTTTATAGGTTCTCAAATCAGCCAAACTGTTTTCAGCTGTGCTAACATACTTGCACATGGGTTTTCAAGGGTATTCTAACCATCCATTAGCCTTACACAGTTAGCAAACACAAAGTACCATAAGAACACTGGAGTGATGGTTGTTGGAAATGAGGCTCATACACCTATGAAGATATTGCATTACAAACCAGATGTTTGCAGCTAGAATAGTCATTTACCACATTAACAATGTATAGAGTGTATTTCTGAATCGTTTAGTGTTAGCTTCATTGGAAAAAACTGTGCTTTTCTTTCAAAAATAAGGAAATTTCTAAGTGACCCTGAACTTTGGAACGGTAGTGTATAAAGTTTTTTTTATGTTTGGCTGCTATCACCCACCAAAACACGCCTTTTTTGCAAGAGCTATAAGTTTTCCATTTTTCTGAGGATGAGGAAAAAGCCAATATGGTAAATGACTTTTTTTCATCAGTATTTACACAAGAAAATTCCATGGCAGACAATATGATCAGTGATAACAAAAATTCTCCATTAAGTGTCACCTGCTTAACCCAGCCGGAAGTACGGCGGTGTCTAAAAATCACTAAAATTGACAAATCTCCGGGCCCGGATGGGATACACCCCCGAGTACTGCAGGAATTAAGTACAGTCATTGATAGACCATTATTTTTCATCTTTAAAGACTCCATAATAACAGGGTCTGTACCACAGGACTGGCGTACAGCAAATGTGGTGCCAATATTCAAAAAGGGGACAAAAACTGAGCTCGGTAATTATAGGCCAGTAAGCTTAACCTCTACTGTGGGTAAAATCCTGGAGGGCATTCTAAGGGATGCTATACTGGAGTATCTGAAGAGGAATAACCTCATGAGCCAGTATCATGAGCCAGTATCAGCACGGGTTTACTAGGGACCGTTCCTGTCAGACTAATTTGATCAGCTTCTATGAAGAGGTAAGTTCCGGACTGGACCAAGGGAACCCAGTGGACGTAGTGTATATGAACTTTTCAAAAGCTTTTGATACGGTGCAACACAAAAGGTTGTTACATAAAATGAGAATAATGGGGATAGGGGAAAATATGTGTAAGTGGATTGAGAGCTGGCTCAGGGATAGGAAACAAAGGGTGGTTATTAATGGAGCACACTCGGACTGGGTCGCGGTTAGCAGTGGGGTACCACAGGGGTCAGTATTGGGCCCTCTTCTTTTTAACATATTTATTAATGACCTTGTAGGGGGCATTCAGAGTAGAATTTCAATATTTGCAGATGACACTAAACTCTGCAGGGTAATCAATACAGAGGAGGACAATTTTATATTACAGGATGATTTGTGTAAACTAGTAGCTTGGGCTGATAAATGGCAAATGAGCTTTAATGGGGATAAATGTAAGGTCATACACTTGGGTAGAAGTAAAAAGATGTATAACTATGTGCCTAATTCTAAAACTCTGGGCAAAACCGTTAATGAAAAAGACCTGGGAGTATGGGTGGATAACAAACTCATATTCAGTGGCCAGTGTCAGGCAGCTGCTACAAAGGCAAATAAAATAATGGGATGCATTAAAAGAGGCATAGATGCTCATGAGAACATAATTTTACCTCTATACAAGTCACTAGTTCGACCACACTTTGAATACTATGTACAGTTCTGGTCTCTGGTGTATAAGAAAGACATAGCTGAACTGGAGCGGGTGCAGAGAAGAGCGACGAAGGTTATTAGAGGACTGGGGGGTCTGCAATACCAAGATAGGTTATTACGCTTGGGGCTGTTTAGTTTGGAAAAACGAAGACTAAGGGGTGATCTTATTTTAATGTATAAATATATGAGGGGACAGTACAAAGACCTTTCTGATGATCTTTTTAATCATAGACCTGAGACAGGGACAAGGGGGCATCCTTTACGTCTGGAGGAAAGGTTTAAGCATAATAACAGACGTGGATTCTTTACTGTAAGAGCAGTGAGACTATGGAACTCTCTGCCGTATGATGTTGTAATGAATGATTCATAACTTAAATTTAAGAGGGGACTGGATGCATTTCTTGAAAAGTATAATGTTACAGGGTATATATATTAGATTCCTTGATAGGGCGTTGATCCAGGGAACTAGTCTGATTGCCGTATGTGGAGTCGGGAAGGAATTTTTTTCCCCAATGTGGAGCTTACTCTTTGTCACGTTTTTTTTTGCCATCCTCTGGATCAACATGTTAGGGCATGTTAGGTTAGGCTATGGGTTGAACTAGATGGACTTAAAGTCTTCCTTCAACCTTAATAACTATGTTACTATGTAACAGAGTCATGTGACACCTTGTTTTTTTGCGGCATGAGTTGACATTTTTATTTGTACCATTTTCGGGCACATGACTTTTTTTATCACTTTTTAGTCCGATTTTTGTTAGGCAGAATAAACAAAAACCAGCAATTGTTTTTTTTAAATGCCGTTTCGTGTGATAAAATTGGTAAGTCAATTTTATTCTTTGAGTCAGTACTATTACAATGATACCACAGTTATATCATTTTATTATGTTTTGGTGCACACAAAAAACTATTCAATAGAAAAAAGAATTATTTTTGCATCGCTTTAATTCTGAGAACTATAACTTTTTTATTTTTCTGCTGATGGAGCTGTATGGTGGGTTGTTTTTTGTGGGACAAAATGATGTTTTAAGCAGTACCATTTTTATTTACATTCGTCTTTTTAATCGCATTTTATTCCACTTTTTGTTCGGTGGTATGATGAAAAAACTTAATTTTTGCACTTTCTTTTTTACGGTGTTTACTGAAGGGGTTAGTCAGTTGGATAGTTTTATACGTCAGGTAGTTCCGTGTGTGGCTCGGATCACCACGGCAATGATCGGCCCCTCGCAATAACATTGCAGGGGCACTGATCGGAAGGGAAAGGGAGTCCCCTCCCTCTCCCTGCTTTCTAAATGTTTTGATCGATATTGATCGCAGCATTTAAGGGTTTAAACTGTCACTGCTCTTGGCAGTGAGTGCCGGGTGTCAGCTGTGATGTTTGCTGAACACCAGGCGGCAATCACGAACCCAGCTCCTGTGTGCACAAAATCGCCAGGACAAATACATACGTCCAAGGTTGGGAAGTTCTCCCCAACCCTAAACGTGTGGAAGCGTCTAAGGTCGTGAAGGGTTATCCCCAATGTTCGCATCATTTTGTTACTCGCAGACATGGTATTGGATCATTTTCCTAACAAAATGTTTAAAATGCCTAATATTTTTTACTCACTTGTTTTATTTCTCTTTATCTGCTTTTAGGTATTGTGTCAATATGGTGTAATTTCCTACTGCACAGCTTTCCTGTGCACAGAATGACTGTCGATAGGTGAGCATGTGACCAGACCTGTCCATCAGCCTCCCTTAATTGTAAAACAGCTTTTCCATGTGCAGCGTTTATCGATCGGAAGAAGCAGACTTCCAGGTCTGGTCACGTTTCTCCATCATCAGCCATTTTGAGGACAGGAGGAGAGCTGCGATTAAGGCCAAACTAACAGGTGCAGGAGGATAACACCTGCCACAAAATCATGTCCCGATAAAGTGGACAATCTTTACAAAAAGTACATAATTTTTATTCCATTGATATTCGTATATATTACTCTAACTTTTCTCCTTACAAATAGGTACTCTTCGAATTACTTACACATCTTGTGGAGGTCTGGGGTCACACATGGTAGAAAGGTCTTAAAGCCCTCACATACTTTAGATCAGTGTTCCCCAACTCCGGTCCTCAAGGGCCATCAACAGGTCATGTTTTCAGGATTTCCTTAGTATTGCACAGGTGATTGAATACTTGCCTGTCCAGGTGATACAATTATCACCTGTGCAATACTAAGGAAATCCTGAAAACATGACCTGTTGGTGGCTCTTGAGGACCGGAGTTAGGGAACACTGCTTTAGATAAAAGTTGGTTGAACCCTACAATCAGCAAGATCAGATCATCTAATGTGTATAGGGGTCTCCCGACACTCCCCCAACAAATGATGTGGAGAAAAGTAATCATCTATTGGAAGTTTAAAGGATGATTATTTTCTGAGGTGGAGGGATAAACCGCTGGCAGAGATTCTTTCTTGAAAAATACAGGACTACCCGGCTGATCACAGCGTTCCTGTCCATGAAGGACTCAAGACTCAGGAGAGATAATTGTGAACTGAACAATCGTTCTACCGACAGCAATCCATTGTGTATGGCCACCTTTATCAGAGATGCCAAATTTAACCTATCACATATGTTGGTCAATATAGGAAAATGTCAAAGGTTGGTGATCACCAATACCCCAAAATAATCAGTCATCACTGAAAACAAACTCATGGAAAGGAGCCTACGTTCACACTTAGATATGAAAGATTTGTACAATTTCTGCACTAAAAACCTTCAGAATCCAGGTAACGTGGAGATCATGAAAACCGATCACTGTATAGATTAGGTAATGGATATCAGCCAAGTCTGAAGATATTTATTCAGAACAATCTTCATGGCAAACAGACCCTCATTCAGAAGACCAGTATACATGCACATTGTAGAGTCCATATTACCGCCACAAGAACAAGATCTCTGGCGGCTCAAGGAAAATAGCCTGCCACAATACAGATATCTGAACGTAGCCTTGAACATGTTCAGAAGTCGGTCAATAGATATAATCCTCGACTAAAGTCTATACAAGTTTGTGCACAACCATTTAAACCACAATCGTTCCAGATATAAAGGAGATAAAAGAGGAGATTGCAGTTTTATGATCAGGTCAAGGATGAACCTGATGAGAAGCACAAACTAGACAAAAGAGCGGGTAACTGGAAGTAAAGACATAACTACAATTCATCAAGACGGGTGTTTTGCGTGGCAGATATGATGTCTTCATAATGTGCTGGAGAAAGATGCGCCAAATTCATAAACCCCTTTACCCCAAGGGTGGTTTGCACGTTAATGACCGGGCCAATTTTTACAATTCTGACCACTGTCGCTTTATGAGGTTATAACTCTGGAACGCTTCAACGGATCCTGATGATTCTGACACTGTTTTCTTGTGACATATTGTACTTCATAATAGTGGTAAAATTTCTTTGATATTACCTGCGTTTATTTGTGAAAAAAACAGAAATTTGGCAAAAATTTGGCAATTTTCCAACTTTAATTTTTATGCCCTTAAATCACAGAGATATGTCACACAAAATACTTAATAAGTAACATTTCCCACATGTCTACTTTACATGTCGACATAGTGCCAGATGTCAGCTGCGATAGTCCACCCCAGGGGTGGACCGGCGCCTGCAATCTTCATACGATGAGGGCAGAGTAAAATACTGCAGTGCGCAGGCGCCGGGCCTTCTCTGACCTTTCCAGGTGCCTGCGCACTGCAGTACTTCGATCTGCCCTCAACAGGGCAGAGATTTACGCCTGCACACCTGCGCAGGAGCTGCGACAGAAGCAAGGAAGAGGACGTCATCGCATGAAGATGGGAGGCGCCGAACCCGAACCTGTGACGCCCATCGGACCCGGACCGCACCGGACAGCCCCTGGGTGAGTTTAACTTATTTTTCTTATCTTTCAGGATACATCGGGGGCTTATCTACAGCATTACAGAATGCTATAGATAAGCCCCTAATGGCGGTGGCCACAGCTTATATGCAAAAAATGAGGTGACAGATTCCCATTAAAGTTCTGTTTTTCTATTGTATCAAATACTTATTGCATGTAATAAAAGTCAAATTATGTAAGAATCATACGTGATTTTCTGAATTTTTTTTTTTTTTTTTAAAGATTCTGCTTCTCACAGTTGGTGCCCCATACAAAAAAAAAAAAACCTTGCAAAATCAGCAGTGCATCGAATACTTAATTTTCCTCACTGTAAATCTGGTATCGCTGTGATCACATGGACCCAAATAAAGTTGTCTAATCACATACTACATGAGTAACGATGTAAAAAATAAATAAAACCAATTCAACTGCTGTTGATTTGTTCACTCTGCCTCCCAAAGATCGCATTAAGTCTCGGCGCACATTTATCCTGCGCTCTACACTGAGTACGTACATTGGGGTTACCATGTAAATCTCTGAAATACGTGATTCAGACGGAACCACCGGCGGGAGATTCCCTATAAGGAGGCACTGTGGATTCTGTCTGGCCTATGATCTGGCTGTGTACGTCTTTTTAGGCACCTCGCTCTCCAAAAAAAATCCAGTGAATTCTGCGCTCCCAAATCCAAATACCCCCTCTCTTCTGAAGCTCCACGGAGTGCCTAAAACACATTTAGCATCCACATGTTTAGCAGGGGTATAATTTCCAAAGTGGGGTCACTTTAGGGGGATACTCTGCTCTTCCAGCAAAGTCTAGCTAAGCGGTACTGTACAGTCATATTTCCACGTTCAGCAGAAATTGTGACCAAAAATACAGTAATATGGCGCTCCTACCCTTCTGAGCTTTAAACTGTGCCTCAAAAGTAGTTCCCAATTACATGTAGGGTATTGGCGCAATCAGGAGAAATTGTACAACAAACTGAGAGGTCCAGTTTTTCCCTATTAGCCCTTTATAAATAAAAATTTCAAATTTAGGGCTAAAACTTCACATTTTTATCTCTAATTATTCTTTCTTCACCGCCCAATGATATAAAATTCTGTGACATGTGGTGTCAAAGTGCTCACTGCACCCCCAAATGAATTCATTGAGAGGTATAGTTTGCAAAATGATATCACTTATGGGGGGGGGGGTTTCTGCTGTTTTGGCACCTCAGGGGCTCTGCCAATGTGACATGGCACCTTCAAACCGCTCCAGCAAAATGTGAACTTCAATATGGTGCTTCTTCTCTTCTGAGCTGTGCACTGTGCCTCAAAAGTAGTTTTCCTCAACATATAATGCATGTGTACTCAGGAGAAATTGCACAACAAATTGTATGGTGCATTTTCTCCTGTTACCCTTGTGCAAATTAAAAAGAAAATAAAAAAAAGTGGCTAAAAATCTTGTGGGAAAAATATTTTATTTTCCCTGCTCTACATAGTTACATAGTTATTAAGGTTGAAGGAAGACTGTAAGTCCATCTAGTTCAACCCATAGCCTAACCTAACATGCCCTAACATGTTGATCCAGAGGAAGGCAAAAAAAACCCAGGTGGCAAAGAGTAACTCCACCATGGGGAAAAAAATTCCTTCCCGACTCCACATACGGCAATCAGACTAGTTCCCTGGATCAACGCCTTATCAAGGAATCTAGTGTATATACCCTGTAACATTATACTTTTCCAGAAAGGTATCCAGTCCCCTCTTAAATTTAATTAATAAATCACTCATTACAACATCATACGGCAGAGAGTTCCATAGTCTCACTGCTCTTACAGTAAAGAATCCGCGTCTGTTATTATGCTTAAACCTTCTTTCCTCCAGACGTAGAGGATGCCCCCTTGTCCCTGTCTCAGGTCTATGATTAAAAAGATCATCAGAAAGGTCTTTGTACTGTCCCCTCATATATTTATACATTAAAATAAGATCACCCCTTAGTCTTCGTTTTTCCAAACTAAATAGCCCCAAGTGTAATAACCTATCTTGGTATTGCAGACCCCCCAGTCCTCTAATAACCTTGGTCGCTCTTCTCTGCACCCGCTCCAGTTCAGCTATGTCTTTCTTATACACCGGAGACCAGAACTGTGCACAGTATTCTAAGTGTGGTCGAACTAGTGACTTGTATAGAGGTAAAATTATGTTCTCCTCATGAGCATCTATGCCTCTTTTAATACATCCCATTATTTTATTTGCCTTTGTAGCAGCTGCCTGACACTGGCCACTGAATATGAGTTTGTCATCCACCCATATACCCAGGTCTTTTTCATTGACGGTTTTGCCCAGAGTTTTAGAATTAAGCACATAGTTATACATCTTATTACTTCTACCCAAGTGCATGACCTTACATTTATCCCCATTAAAGCTCATTTGCCATTTATCAGCCCAAGCTTCTAGTTTACATAAATCATCCTGTAATATAAAATTGTCCTCCCCTGTATTGATTACCCTGCAGAGTTAAGTGTCATCTGCAAATATTGAAATTCTACTCTGAATGCCCCCTACAAGGTCATTAATAAATATGTTAAAAAGAAGAGGGCCCAATACTGACCCCTGTGGTACCCCACTGCTAACCGCAACCCAGTCCGAGTGTGCTCCATTAATAACCACCCTTTGTTTCCTATCCCTGAGCCAGCTCTCAACCCACTTACACATATTTTTCCCTATCCCCATTACTCTCATTTTATGTAACAACCTTTTGTGTGGCACCGTATCAAAAGCTTTGGAAAAGTCCATATACACTACGTCCACTGGGTTCCCTTGGTCCAGTCCGGAACTTACCTCTTCATAGAAGCTGATCAAATTAGTCTGACATGAACGGTCCCTAGTAAACCCGTGCTGATACTGGGTCATAAGGTTATTCCTCTTCAGATACTCCAGTATAGCATCCCTTAGAATGCCCTCCAGGATTTTACCCACAGTAGAGGTTAAGCTTACTGGCCTATAATTACCGAGTTCAGTTTTTGCCCCTTTTTTGAATATTGGCACCACATTTGCTATACGCCAGTCCTGTGGTACAGACCCTGTTATTATGGAGCCTTTAAAGATTAAAAATAATGGTCTATCAATGACTGTACTTAATTCCTGCAGTACTCGGGGGTGTATCCCATCCGGGCCCGGAGATTTGTCAATTTTTGTGATTTTTAGACGCCGCTGTACTTCCTGCTGGGTTAAGCAGGTAACATTAAATTGGGAATTATTATCACTAGTCATATTGTCTGCCATGGGATTTTCTTTTGTAAATACTGATGAAAAAAAGTCATTTAGCATATTGGCTTTTTCCTCATCCTCATCCACCATTTCCCCCAGATTATTTTTAAGGGGGCCAACACTGTCATTTTTTAGTTTCTTACTATTTATATAGTTAAAGAATATTTTGGGATTATTTTTACTCTCTCTGGCAATGAGTCTCTCTGTCTCAATCTTTGCTGCCTTGATTTGCTTTTTACAGAATTTAATTTTCTGTATTTATTTAATGCCTCCTCACTACCTACTTCCTTTAATTCTCTAAATGCTTTCTTTTTGTCCCTTATTGCGCCCCTTACAGCTCTATTTAGCCATATTGGTTTCCTCCTATTTCTAGTATGTTTATTCCCATACGGTATATACTGTGCACAGGTCCTATCCAGGATGCTAATAAACGTCTCCCATTTTCTTTGTGTATTTTTGTGTCTCAGGATATCGTCCCAGTTAATTGCACCAAGATCCTCTCTCATCCGTTGGAAATTTGCCCTCCTGAAGTTTAGTGTCCTTGTCACCCCCCTACTACCCATCTTATTAAAGGTTACATGAAAACTTATTATTTTGTGATCACTATTCCCCAAGTGACCCCCAACCCTTATGTTTGCTATGCGGTCTGGCCTGTTGGTTATTATTAGGTCTAGCAGTGCCCCCATCCTTGTTGGGTCCTGAACCAGTTGTGAAAGGTAATTGTCTCTCATAGTTGTCAAAAACCGATTACCTTTGCTGGAACTGCAGGTTTCTGTTCCCCAATCTATTTCAGGGTAGTTGGAAGTCCCCCATAATAATGACTTCTCCTTGAGTCGCAGCTTCATCTATTTGCTTTACGAGGATATTCTCCATTGCTTCCATTATTTTTGGAGATTTATAACAAATCCCTATCAGTAATTTATTATTTTTCCCCCCTCCCCTTATCTCCACCCACAGGGACTCTACATTTTCATTAAATTCACCTATATTATCACGCAGGATGGGTTTTAAGGACGATTTTACATATAGACACACCCCACCCCCACGCTTATCTGTACGGTCATTTCTGAAAAGGCTATAGCCCTGCAAGTTAACAGCCCAGTCATGGCTCTCATCCAGCCACGTCTCAGATATCCCCACCATGTCATAATTATGCTCCAACAACATTAGTTCTAATTCATCCATTTTGTTGGCGAGGCTTCTGGCATTAGTATACATGCACTTGATGTTCCTCTCTGTACGTTATAAACTTCTGTGAAGCACGAGGAGGTGCTCATCACATGAAACATTACTTGAGAGATCTAGTTTCCAAAATGGTGTCACTTGTGGGGGAGGGATTCCACTGTTTAGGCACATCAGGGGCTCTCCAAGTGACATGGCATCCACTCTTGATTCCAGCCATTTTTGCGTTTAAGTAGTAAAACGGTGGTGCTTCCCTTTCCAGTCCTGCCATAGTTTTCCCCCTGCATATGAGGTATCTGCGTACTCGAGAAATTGCACAACAAATTTTGAGGTCCATTCTCTCATGTTGCGCTTGTGAAAAAAAAAAAAATCATCAGGTTAAAAGTAAAATTTTGGTGAAAAAAGTACAATTTTCAATGTATCCTTCCACATTACATTAATTCCTGTGAAGCACCTGAAGAGTTAATAAACTTCTTGAATGTCGTTTTGAAGACTTTGAGGGGTGCAAGTTTTTAGAATGGTGTCACTTTTGGGTATTTTATGTCATTTAGGCCCCTCAAAGTCACTTCAAATGTGAGGTGGTCCCTGAAAAAAAAAAAAAATGGTTTTGTAAACTTTGTTGGAAAAAAGAGAAATCTCTGTTTTTTTAACCCTTATAACTTCCTAACAAAAAAAAATTGTTTCAAAAATTGTGCTGATGTAAAGTAGACATGTGGGAAATGTTACTTATCTATTTTGTGTGACATGACTCTCCGGTTTAAGAGGATAAGAGTAAAAAAAAATATTGAAAATGGTGAAATTTTCAAAATTTTCACCAAATTTCAGACATTTTAACAAATGCAAGTCATACCGAACAAATGTTACCACTATCATGAAGTACAATATGTCACAATAGAACAGTCTCGGAATCAGTTGGAGCCGCAGAAGCCTTCCAGAGTTATAACCACATAAAGTCACACTGGTCAGATTAAAAAATAAGGATCGGTCATTAACGTAGAAAGTGGCTCGTACAAAGGGTTAACTAGTGCACATATCTGTACTCCATATCTCGAGTACGGATCTCCCAGCTCTGAGCACAGGGAGATCAGTCTTCATAGTGTGCGCTCAGTGTCTGTACATGGCAGCGAGAGGTGTGCAGGAGCTGACTGACGGCAGTGTTCTTCTCCAAGTACCCCGGTATAGAAGAGAACAGGATACAGTTGTCATCAGGGCCAGGTTACCCATCTGCTTTCCCTACAAGTCTTCGCCCACTATCGCACTCTCACTGTGACTACAGCCACTGTTGAGTGCACGCATAGTAGCGGGGGATCGATGCACTTATTAAAGAAGACCTTTACCCAAAATTTATGTTTAACAAGACATCTGATGAAATAGGCTCTGCAGAGAAGAATAAAACATTTTTTCCCTCTGTATTGTAGAGATGATTTGGAAGTATTTGACGCCTAAAAAAAATTAAACACAGTTTAATTCTAAGTGGGCGATAAAGGGAATCTGTCACCAGGTGTTTGCTACTGCATCTCAGACCAACAGGAAGAGACACCCGGATTCAGGTGATGTATCACTTTGTATTACAACTAGATAGAGAGACAGGAGGGCACCGCATATCAATTTAAATAGAGTTCACCATGGGCTTGGAAAAGGGACATAAGCAAAATTGAGAAAAAGATCATGCCCATACAGATGGGAACATCTCACACCGTATGTAAAAATTCAATGTTTTATTAGTAGAAAAAGTGACGCACAACATTTGGAATTTTTGGAGTCCTTGTTTATTTGTATTATACATATATATATGTGTTTCTAGATTTAGGTCTCTGGGGATTTGTGGTGTATTATTCCTTTCCCCCATATCAGGGCATGGTTTTTGCATAATCTTTTTTGTATTTTTTTAAATGTTTTTAATGATTTCTGTGTTGTGTGTCACTTTTTCTACCAATAAAACATTGAATTTTTACATACGGTGTGAGATGTTCCCATCTGTATGGGCATGATCTTTTTCTCAGTTTTACTTTGTATTACAACTGTTGCACCCAGTAAACTATCAGGGTATGTGCACATTTGCCTGCGGATCCGCAGCAGTTTTCCATCAGGTTTATAGTACCATGTAAACCTATGGAAAACCAAATCCGCAGTGCACATGCTGCGGAAAAAAACGCGCGGAAACG
The DNA here is from genome assembly GCF_051348905.1 of Ranitomeya variabilis. Lineage (NCBI taxonomy): Eukaryota > Metazoa > Chordata > Amphibia > Anura > Dendrobatidae > Ranitomeya > Ranitomeya variabilis. Next base: position 688,234,734 of record NC_135234.1, read on the forward strand.
CGGCGTTGTTTATTCCGCAGCATGTCAATTCTTTGTGCGGATTCCGCAGCGTTTTACACCTGCTCAATAGGAATCCAAAGGTGTAAAACCGCAGGTGAAATCCGCACAAAAAACGCAGGATATCCGCGGTTAATCCGCAGGTAAAACGTAGTGCGTTTTACCTGCGGATTTTTCAAAACCAGTGCGGATATATCCGCAACGTGTGCACAAAGCCTCAGAGTTTTTACATGTAGCAGAGCTCAGAAAGCTGCCCCTGCCAACACCACAGCTCTGTGTACATTGTATATTGACGGCTGCTAGTCAGTGCTGGGGTTGTGGTTGGACCAGGAGGCAGGAGCTGTAGTCCAGCATCCCCTTCAGTACTCAGTGGTATTTGGACCAGAGCAGTGCAAATTACGTAGACCGCCACTCAAATGACGGCATTCTGGGCGTCTCCTGTGATTAATGGATCACAGCTTCAGCCAGACCATGGCAGTGCAAATTTCCTCTAGTGACACTCAAATACCAATATACTAGGGGCTTCTGCACTTACCAGCAGCAAGACCAGGCCAGTGCAAACTTCCTAGTAATCGCAGTGGCCTAGGAAGTTCGTTTGACCCTGGTCCTTGGCTGCCAAGGAGCATGAGGATGACTGACCAAGCAGGGTAGTACAAAATCTGTGTGTTCATCTCCACCAAACAGTGATGAAAATCAAATGAATAAAACAAAAAAAGTGTTCATTTGGCATAATCCAGTGTCAAACACCTCAGGCTTCCACCTATTTCCTAAGCCAAAAGGATTAGATTCTAAACTAAACTTCAACTTGCCCAGTCTGTCATTTCCATTGATGTCATCTGCTGGGGAAACCTAGGATTTCTGTTTAAAGTTTTAGGCTGGGGCTGTTACACAGCAACTTCGGCTGTGGTACGTCATATGGCCAAAGTTCATTAGATGTCGCTGCTACATTGCAGCGCAGTACAAGTTACTGGGGTCGACCCAAAGGGGTCCGCGACAAACAAGTGGCAAAAAAGTCAGACCAGGTTGCACTTATTGTTTGGCACGGTTGCTGTTTAACTGGGGGAGGGGGAATCACAATGCAACCCCATTGACTTGTAGCAGCAACTCCTAGGAAACTTTGCATGACATGTGACGGGTGAAGGCCCAGCCTAGCCCTAACCTTAATGTGTCCTATACAAACCGGATTCATTCATTCATTCAGCAGAAGCAAGGAGATTCTTCATTAATGAAACCAGAAATAAAAACCACACACGAGGGAATACGATATAGTATTTGATAGCAGCTTTTATTGGTTACAAAACCTAAGCCCATATACAAAATTAGGAACACATTTTGATGCCTCTTTTGAAAGAACATTTTAGTCTAAACAGTTAATTAAAAAAAAGGGAGGAAAAAAAAAAAATATGCATTTTACCAAACACTGTTCCGAAAACAAAAAAGTGCAGCAATATTCTTTGTTTCTGTAACTATCACATTATGCAATCCCTATCAAAACTTAATAAGGTCACAAATAAAGCTACTCTGTTTGCTTGGGCTTTAAAGAGAACTTTTCATCAGCTTTACGATGGCTGCCATTATGAAGAACATTATTCAGGCCGCCTGTTCTCCAGGACTTGGTGACATACGCAGGGTCACTAATACCTAGAAAACGGACCTTGGATGAGAACTCCACTTTTAAGCATTTATATACACACACGCGGTCTTTATTCCCCTCCAACGGAGGCCTGTAAAGCATTTCTGCCAATTAAAATACAAAGAAATGACTTCTGGAAACCCTAGAAAGAAACAATGCATCCAAATGCAGCTTTTATATATATATGTACACGTATATTTATGTAATGTAACATTTGTACAAATTAAAAAACAAAAAAAAGGTAAATTGTGGAAATGGGATGAAAAACTTTTTTTTGTTGAACATTGTGACCATATCAAGTTCTGCTATAAGTCGGCCTACCTTATTAAGTAAAACACCACACTTTAGACGACTACTGTGTGAATGGGATGCAGCTATGATATGAAGCCAGCTCTAAAACTCTCGGGACGATAGATCGGGGGAAGGGGGAGAAGAAGAAAAAAAGGCACAATGAACTTCAACTCATTTTTTTTTTGTTTTCTGTATGTGCACAAGAGTTGAAAAAGTTTTGAGCCACCTTAAAGAGAAATCGAATCTAAAATTTATAAAACCTATAAATAATCAGAGGCCAGACTGCTATATTAAAACAGATTCTTTAGCAAGTAAAAATCTTGCAGTTTAAACATACGCTTGTATCCATCTTGCGATACAAGACAAACCCCACCCCCCCTCTTTAAAGTGGCTCCACCTTGGCAGATATATATATATTATTGTAATGAAAGCACACCTGCTGTGTTGTCAGAGACTGAGCAATTTAAAGGAAAGCGGATCCACAAATTTTGGATGGCATCTCATTATCACAGTAAACACAACCCAAGTCTGCTACCTAAGAAAAATAACAAAAAAAAAGTTTTAATTTAAACTTATCCCTTCACATCAGATCACCAGGAAACCAGAAACTGCATCCCTAAGTCTTCCTGTTGCAATAAGTTCCTAGTTCTTCAGGCGATTTTAGCTCCCACGGCAAAAAAAAAAAAAATAAATCATATATTTATACATTTCTGCATATCTGAAATTTGGAAGTCAAGCCGTTCCACTATAACACCGTACTGTTGTATGCCCAGATTCGGAACGTCACCATTGGCATGAACCTGGTTGAACGAATGAAATTATCTTAACTCCTTAAGCGTTACTTTATGTAGGGTGACTAAAAGCTTAAGGGAAGAGAGGCAAAATGTTGGTGCCCAAAGAAAGCTAGACGAGTACTGCCAGTGATGCGATGTCGCCTTTCCCCAGGCCTATAAGAAAGTCTAGTTCTATGGGTTTTTTTTTTTTTACTCTTGTAGTACGATAAACATGGAAGGAAAAAAAAAAAAGTCCACACACATAGCGGATGGAGAAAAGGATCATCCGACTGATGAACTACACGTCACCACAAACAGTGCCAATTGACACGAGACTAGATGTTCAAAGGATCCTTTATGGAGCCATAATAAGGCTGTGCACGAGGGGTGCAGGGGTACCTCGTCTGATGACATTGTCACTGTATGCTGCGGGGGACAGTTACAGAGGAACGATCCAATGCCCAGCCAAGTCATACCTTACTACATACTTGTGATGTCGGAGGGTTGCCTCTCCAACTGTCCCTCTCCCAGGTATGGAGTGGTGTTTCTCCATGTTTAATGCCAGATCGGGTGGTGAGTGCCTTATTTTGCCCCCCATAAAGGCTCCGTTTAACCATGAATGTTCCTGCTGAGCACTTTTAAACCTAAGGTGCCCTTGCCCCTCAGATAACAGTTGGCTGAACATCCTTTCTACCGACTACACAATCTTTTGCACTCACTGGAGCATTTATATGTTTATGGTGGTGAGAAGGGGAAAAAGAAACCCCAAAAACCTGCCAGAGGGGTCTGGCTTATCTGCTTTGTACGGGGAGTATGATTCATATTGCCCACAACCCTCTAGGGAGGCTGCCACACATTTCAGATGGATGGTCAGCCGATACTTTTTTTTTTTTTATACTTTAAACATTTATGGGGTCTCTAGTCACCCGTATTCATGACCATGTGTCGCTTTACCTGGGGGTATGACCATCTGATATAGAAGAGAGCGTCATCAATGGCAAAAGACGAGGGTGAGAAATTGCGGCAGACGTTTCAGTCTCAGCGCCGTTACCTACAGATGTTCCTGAACACGCCAAACCAACATATCTTAGGACCTCATTAAAAATAAATTTATACCAGCTGTTGAACTACAACTCCCAGTCAGCTTGTAATTCAAGTGAAAGCTTGCTTAGCTTATTCTAGATTTTCTCCGCTCTCCAACCACATTCCCAAAAGCGCTGGATACAAAGAGGAAATCGATATCAGACAGTTTACAGTAAATGTGAAAAGCCTGACGAAAAAAACCCAAACCACCTAACAAAACGTAACATACCATGTCTACTGAAATTGAAAGCAAGGTTTATTTCTCCCACCCCAAAACTTAGATCTTTGTTAGCGCAGTATTAAGGACGCTTGCTTTCAGCTTCTACTGAAGTCGGACATGTTCTGTAGCTTTTGGGGAGGGGAACTCCATGCGCAGCTTTTGGTTACTTGTAAAACAGCAGGAAAAACAGGTCAAAGTGGTCGGACAGGGCTTGATGTTTAGTAAAATACAAAGCGATTTCCTTTTCGGTCCGTTCCATTTTTTCAATCCTGACTTGGGAGGCAGTTTGGGAAATACTTAGTAAAGAGACAGAATTACAGTTTTCTCTTAAACAGATTTTTTTTTTTCTTTTCGCAATAATAATTCACCCAAGTTATCTTTTATTCAGTTTCATGAATTATATCTTTTGGCTTGCATGGTTTGAATCCATGAAATTTCTTAGTTCCTCAAAATATGAAAATGTTTATGGAGGAAGATTGAGGCTCGGAGTCTAGACTTGTACTCCCGCGGAGTCTTCCACAATGTATGCATTATAGCAAAGTCTTGATGTACAGTGCACCAGATTCAAAAAAAGCTACTTGTTTTCCACAGGAAGCCGATATGCCATCACTATGAAATCATCTTAACAAAAAAAAAAAAAAAAAAAAAAAGCTGAATGTTGTGGCAGTCAGCACACAGTGCCAAATGGAGAAGGTAAAAAATACAGCTGGGTCTGCTAAAATTTCAAAGAAAACCGAGCTCATGCATATGCAATCACAGTCCGTGTGAGTGACATTTGGCAACTGCAAGTGAAAGATACATCGTTCGCTTTAGAAGCATCAAAATGAGGAGGCGGTTTTGTGTTTTGAAGCTTTTAGGGTTTGTCTTCAAATCGGTGGACGTCTGGTGGTGCTAGAAGTTGAGGGACAGAGAAAAGCTGCACTGCAACACACTTAGAAGTTAAACTCTTTTGTCTGAAGGTTGGATGAAGGCTCAAAGTTGTAGGTACCTCCCTGGGTGGCTTCAGGGATGAGGCTTTGATCTTCATCAATCTGCTCAGAACAGAAAAGAAAGTCAATTAGAGGGTACTTGAAAATAAGATAATCCAGGTGCACTACTATAACTACCATAAGTACAGTGGGGCAAAAAATTATTTAGTCATTCAGCAATAGTGCAAGTTCCACCACTTAAAAAGATGAGAGGCGTCTGTAATTTCTCATAGATTGTAAGCTTGCGAGCAGGGCCCTCATTCCTACTGGTATCTGTTTTGAACTGTGATTTCTGTTATGCTGTAATGTCTATTGTCTGTATAAGTCCCCTCTATAAGTTGTAAAGCGCTGCGGAATATGTTGGCGCTATATAAATAAAATTATTATTATTATTATTATTATTACATCATAGGTAGACCTCAACTATAGGAGACAAACTGAGAAAAAAAAATCCAGAAAATCACATTGTCTGTTTTTTTTTATCATTTTATTTGCATATTATGGTGGAAAATAAGTATTTGGTCAGAAACAAACAATCAAGATTTCTGGCTCTCAGACCTGTAACTTCTTCTTTAAGAGTCTCCTCTTTCCTCCCCTCATTACCTGTAGTAATGGCACCTGTTTAAACTTGTTATCAGTATAAAAAGACACCTGTGCACACCCTCAAACAGTCTGACTCCAAACTCCACTATGGTGAAGACCAAAGAGCTGTCAAAGGACACCAGAAACAAAATTGTAGCCCTGCACCAGGCTGGGAAGACTGAATCTGCAATAGCCAACCAGCTTGGAGTGAAGAAATCAACAGTGGGAGCAATAATTAGAAAATGGAAGACATTCAAGACCACTGATAATCTCCCTCGATCTGGGGCTCCACGCAAAATCCCACCCCGTTGGGGTCAGAATGATCACAAGAACGGTGAGCAAAAATCCCAGAACCACGCGGGGGGACCTAGTGAATGAACTGCAGAGAGCTGGGACCAATGTAACAAGGCCTACCATAAGTAACACACTACGCCACCATGGACTCAGATCCTGCAGTGCCAGACGTGTCCCACTGCTTAAGCCAGTACATGTCCGGGCCCGTCTGAAGTTTGCTAGAGAGCATTTGGATGATCCAGAGGAGTTTTGGGAGAATGTCCTATGGTCTGATGAAACCAAACTGGAACTGTTTGGTAGAAACACAACTTGTCGTGTTTGATGGATGCAACTCAGTATTCTTTTTCCTCCAAACACCATACATACTGTAAAGCATGGTGGTGGAAACATCATGCTATGGGGCTGTTTCTCTGCAAAGGGGCCAGGACGACTGATCCGGGTACATGAAAGAATGAATGGGGCCATGTATCGTGAGATTTTGAGTGCAAACCTCCTTCCATCAGCAGGGGCATTGAAGATGAAACGTGGCTGGGTCTTTCAACATGACAATGATCCAAAGCACACCGCCAGGGCAACGAAGGAGTGGCTTCGTAAGAAGCATTTCAAGGCCCTGGAGTGGCCTAGCCAGTCTCCAGATCTCAACCCTATAGAAAACCTTTGGAGGGAGTTGAAAGTCCGTGTTGCCAAGCGAAAAGCCAAAAACATCACTGCTCTAGAGGAGATCTGCATGGAGGAATGGGCCAACATACCAACAACAGTGTGTGGCAACCTTGTGAAGACTTACAGAAAACGTTTGACCTTTGTCATTGCCAACAAAGGATATATTACAAAGTATTGAGATGAAATTTTGTTTCTGACCAAATACTTATTTTCCACCATAATATGCAAATAAAATGATAAAAAAACAGACAATGTGATTTTCTGGATTTTTTTTTTCTCAGTTTGTCTCCCATAGTTGAGGTCTACCTATGATGTAAATTACAGACGCCTCTCATCTTTTTAAGTGGTGGAATTGCACTATTGCTGAATGACTAAATACTTTTTTGCCCCACTGTATGGGGGGTGCAAAGTCAGTAGTAAGAACAATCAATGTCAAAAGAAGAGAAAAAGCACTACTGCAATTATGCACCCTACACCCGAGAACAGTGAAATAAGTTGCAGTGGTTAGCACTGCAGCCTTGCAGCGCTGGAGTCCTGGGTTCTAATCCCACCCAGGACAACATCTGCAAAGAGTTTGTATGTTCTCTCCGTGTTTGAATGGGTTTCCTCCGGGTACTCCGGTTTCCTCCCACATTCCAAAGACATACTGATAGGGAATTTAGATTGTGAGCCCCATCGGGGACAGTGATGATAATGTGTGCAAACTGTAAAGCGCTGCGGAATATGTCAGCGCTATAAAAAAAATAATAAAGATTATATATATATATATATATATATATATATATATATATATATATATATATATATATATATATTTTATTGGCGCATGATACAACACTTAACATAAAACATTCCAGGATGTTAAGTGGTTGTACCCACAATTGCTTTTAACTATGTTTTATGTTAAGTGTTGAATCATGTGCCAATAAAGTTTATATACCGTATATACTCGAGTATAAGCCGACCCCCTAATTTTGCAACAAAAACTGGGAAAACTTATTGACTCGAGTATAAGCCTAGGGTGGAAAATGCAGCAGCTACCAGTAAATGTCAAAAATAAAAATAGATACCAGTAAAAGTAAAATTAATTGAGACATCAGTAGGTTAAGTGTTTTTGAATATCCATATTGAATCAGGAGCCCCATATAATGCTCCTTACAGTTCATGATGGGCCACATATAATGCTCCATACAAAATACGCCCCATAAGATGCTCCATATAACAATGTGCCACATATAATGCTCCATACAGTTCATTATGGTCCATATAACAATGTGCCACATGTAATGCTCCATACAGTTCTTTATGGCCCCATAAGATGCTCCATAAAACAATGTGCCCCATATAATGCTCCATACAGTTCACTATGGCCCCATAGATGCTCCATATAACAATGTGCTCCATATAATGCTCCACAGTTCATTGTGGCCCCATAGATGCTCCATATAACAATGTGCTACATATAATGCTCCATGCAGTTCATTATGGCCCCATAAGATGCTCCATATAACAATGTGCCCCCTATAATGCTCCATGCAGTTTATTATGGCCCCATAGATGCTCCATATAACATTGTGCCCCCTATAATGCTCCATGCAGTTCATTATGGCCCCATAGATGCTCCATATAACAATGTGCCCCCCTATAATGCTCCATGCAGTTCATTCTGGCCCCATAGATGCTCCATATAACAACGTGCCACATGTAATGCTCCATACAGTTCATTATGGTCCCATAGATGCTCCATATAACAACGTGCCACATATAATGCTCCATGCAGTTCATTATGGCCCCATAAGATGCTCCATATTACAATGTGCCACATATAATGCTGCTGCAATAAAAAAAAATTACATACTCACCTCTCGTCGTTGCCTGCTGCTCCTCAGCGTCCCGTCTCTCCGCAGTGACTGTTCATGCAGAGGGCGGCGCGCACACTAATACGTCATCGCGCCCTCTGACCTGAGCAGTCACTACAGAGGACGCGGAAGACGGGGCGGCGGTGGAACGAGGAAAGGTGAATATGAAACACTCACCTGCTCCCGACGCGGTCCCTGGCAGCTTCTCCCGGACAGTTGGTCTCCGGGAGCGGCAGCTTCTTCCTCTATTCAGCAGTCACTGGTACCGCTCATTACAGGAATGAATATGCGGCTCCACCCCTATGGGAGTGGAGTCCATATTCATTACTTTAATGAGCGGTACCAGTGACAGCTGAACAGAGGAAGAAGCTGCCAGCGCCGGAGACCATGGGACCGCACCAGGAGCAGGTGAGTATGTGACAGTTGTCGCTCCCCCTCACCCGCCGACCATGACTCGAGTATAAGCCGAGAGGGGCACTTTCAGCCCATTTTTTTTGGCTGAAAATCTCAGCTTCTACTCGAGTATATACGGTATGTATTTTTTTTTTACTATTTTCGGGTGTAGTGTACATAATTGCAGTAGTGCTTTTTCTCTTCACATTAAAAGAGGGTACGGTCTCAAATAGCAAAAAAGCAGTGGATTCTCCTCTCAGAATTTTGGTGGAAAACAATTGCAGAGTTCTGAATAACATCTCAAAACTGTCATTTATAAGCTGCAGAGAACATATATAGCAAATTCTAAAGTTCGTATTGAAAGATTCCGTCTTCCCGACATATGACGTATAGTTATGCCATAAGACGGGTCCCTGACTGATGCAGGCTCACAAGCACAGCCTGCATTTTTCCCCAAGCAGATGATGGCAGAACTGTTCAGTCATCATCTGCCTCTTACAGGCTAATGGTTGCTGCATCGGTGACTATTAACCAGTTCCGCCACTGCCAATCTCTAACAGCATTTAATGCGTACCAGCAGGAGGATGCATCATACCTATGCGTACCGTGACGTAACTGCTGAAGACCCCCGTGCCTGTTATTACGGTACTCTTGGGAAAGCCAGCCTGTAGCTGGTGTTCAAAGGAGACCGTGATTTTAGCTATACATATAGAAGTAACACTACTCTGTATTGGATGGTCGCAAGTTCAAGTTGCTTATGGGGATTAATACAATAAAAAGTGAAAAAATAAAATATAAACTTCAAAATTGCCACTCATTAAAAATAAAGCAATCAAAAAAATCCACATATTTGATATTGCTGCTTTTGCAGCAGCATGATCTGTCAAAATATAAATAAATCCAATCAGTGAATGGCGTAATGAGAAAAAAAAAAATAGAAATTACAGAATTAGCAATAAATGGTGATCAAAACATTGCATCTACCCCAAAATGGTATCATTAACCCCTTCCAGACCTTTGACGCAGCGTATGCGTCATGAAAACCCGTGCCAATCCGACCTGTGACGCAGCATATGTGTCATGGCCGGATCGCGTCCCTGCAGGCCGGGTGAAAGGGTTAACTCCAATTTCACCCGACATGCAGGGACAGGGGGAGTGGTACTACAGCCCAGGGGGGGGTGGCTTCGCCCCCCCCCCCCGTGGCTACGATCGCTCTGATTGGCTGTTGAAAGTGAAACAGCCAATCAGAGCGATTTGTAATATTTCACTATGAAAACTGGTGAAATATTACAATCCAGCCATGGCCGATGCTGTAATATCATCGGCCATGGCTGGAAACACTGGTCTGCACCTCCCCACCAACACCGATCGCCTCCCCAGTACTCCGATCTGTCCGGTAGTCCCCTCCGTCGTCCTGTCCGCTCCCCCGTCCTCCTGTCCGCTCCCCCCCTAATACTTACCGAGCTTCCCGGTGTCCGTCCGTCTTCTCCACGGGCGCCGCCATCTTCCAAAATGGCGGGCGCATGCGCAGTGCGCCCGCCGAATCTGCCGGCCGGCAGATTCGTTCCAGCTACATTTTGATCACTGTGATAAAACCTATCACAGTGATCAAAATAAAAAAAACAGTAAATGACCCCCCCCCTTTATCACCCCCATACGTAGGGACAATAATAAAATAAAGAAAATATATATTTTTTTCCACTAGGGTTAGAACTAGGGGTAGGGTTAGGGTTAGCGTTAGAATTAGGCTATGTGCGCACACTGCGGATTTGGCTGCGGATCCGCAGCTGCGGATTCGTAGCAGTGTTCCATCAGGTTTACAGTACCATCCGCTGTGCCCATGGTGAGGAAAATACAGCGCGGGAATGCTGCGTTGTATTTTCCGCAGCATGTTAATTCTTTGTACGGATTCCGCAGCGTTTTACACCTGTTCCTCAATAGGAATACGCAGGTGAAATCTGCATAAAAAACACTGGAAATCCGTGGTAAATCCGCAGGTAAAACGCAGTGCCTTTTACCTGCGGATTTTTCAAAAATGGTGCGGAAAAATCTCACACGAATCCGCAACGTGGGCACATAGCCTTAGGGTTGGAATTAGGGCTAGGGTTGAAAATAGGGTTAAGATTAGGCTTGTCGTTAGGGTTATGGGTGTGTTGGGGTTAAAGTTGTGGTTAGGGTTGGGATTAGGGTTAGGATTAGGGTTGTGGTTAGGAGTGTGTTGGGGTTAGGGTTGTAATTAGGGTTATGGCTAGAGTTGGTATTAGGGTTAGGGGTGTGTTGGGATTAGTGTTGGAGTTAGAATTGAGGGGTTTCCACTGTTTAGGCACATCAGGGGTCTCCAAACGCAACATGGCGCCACCAATTCCAGCCAATCTTGCGTTCAAAAAGTCAAATGGTGCTCCCTCCCTTCCGAGCCCTGACGTGCGCCCAAACAGTGGTTTACCCCCACATATGGGGTATCAGCATACTCGGGACAAACTGGGCAACAACTATTGGGGTCCAATTTCTCCTGTTACCCTTGCGAAAATAAAAAATTGCTTGCTAATACATAATTTTTGAGTAAAGAAATTATTTTTTATTTTCACGGCTCTGCGTTATAAACTTCTGTGAAGCACTTGGGGGTTCAAAGTGCTCACCACACATCTAGATAAGTTCCTTGGGGGGTCTAGTTTCCAAAATGGGGTCACTTTTGGGGGGTTTCTACTGTTTAGGCACATCAGGGGCTCCGCAAACGCAACGTGGTGCCCGCAGACCATTCTATCAAAGTCTGCATTTCAAAACGTCACTACTTCCTTTCCGAGCCCCGACGTGTGCCCAAGCAGTGGTTTACCCCCACATATGGGGTATCAGTGTACTCAGGACAAACTGGGCAACAAATATTGGGGTCCACTGCTCCTGTTACCCTTGTGAAAATAAAAAATTGTTTGCTAAAACATCATTTTTGAGGAAAGAAAACACATTTATTATTTTCACGGCTCTGCGTTGTAAACTTGTGTGAAGCACTTGGGGGTTCAAAGTGCTCACCACATATCTAGATAAGTTCCTTGGGGGGTCTAGTTTCCAAAATGCGGTCACTTGTGGGGAGTTTCTACTGTTTAGGCACATCAGGGGCTCTGCAAACGCAACGTGATGCCCGCAGAGCATTCCAAAGTCTGCATTTAAAAACGTCACTACTTCTCTTCCGAACCCCGACGTGTGCCCAAACAGTGGTTTACCCCCACATATGGGGTATCAGCGTACTCAGGAGAAACTGGACAACAACGTTTGGGGTCCAATTTCTCCTGTTACCCTTGGGAAAATAAAAAATTCCGGGCTAAAAATCATTTTTGAGAAAAGAAAAATTATTTTTTATTTTCATGGCTCTGCGTTATAAACTTCTGTGAAGCACCTGGGGGTTTAAAGTGCTCACTATGCATCTAGATAAGTTCATTGGGGGGTCTAGCATGGTGTCCGCTAACGATTGGAGCTAATTTTCCATTCAAAAAGTCAAATGGCACGCCTTCCCTTCCGAGCCTTGCCGTGCACCCAAACAGTGGTTTACCCCCACATATGAGGTATCGGCGTACTCAGGAGAAATTGCTCAACAAATTTTAGCATTTATTTTATCCTGTTGCCCATGTGAAAATGAAAAAATTGAGGCTAAAAGAAATTTTGTGTGAAAAAAAAGTACTTTTTCATTTTTACGGATGAATTTGTGAAGCACCTGAGGGTTTAAAGTGCTCACTATGCTACTAGATAAGTTCCTTGGGGGGTCTAGTTTCCAAAATGGGGTCACTTGTGGGGGAGCTCCAATGTTTAGGCACACAGGGGCTTTCCAAACGCAACATGGTGTCCGCTAAAGATTGGAGACAATTTTTCATTCAAAAAGTCAAACGGCGCTCCTTCCCTTCCGAGCCCTGCCGTGCGCCCAAACAGTGGTTTATCCCCACATATGAGGTATCAGCGTACTCAGGACAAATTGGAAAACAACGTTCGTTGTCCAGTTTCTCCTTTTACCCTTGGGAAAATAAAAAAATTGATGCTAAAAGATCATTTTTGTGACTAAAGTTAAATGTTCATTTTTTCCTTCCATGTTGCTTCTGCTGCTGGGAAACACCTGAAGGGTTAATAAACTTCTTGAATGTGGTTTTGAGCACCTTGAGGGGTGCAGTTTTTAGAATGGTGTCACTTTTGGGTATTTTCAGCCGTATAGAACCCTGAAACTGACTTCAAATGTGAGGTGGTCCCTAAAAAAAATGGTTTTGTAAATTTTGTTGTAAAAATGAGAAATCACTGGTCAAATTTTAACCCTTGTAACTTCCTAGCAAAAAAAAATTTTGTTTCCAAAATTGTGCTGATGTAAAGTAGACATGTGGGAAATGTTATTTATTAACTATTTTGTGTCACATAACTCTCTGGTTTAACAGAATAAAAATTCAAAATGTGAAAATTGCGAAATTTTCAAAATTTTCACCAAATTTTTGTTTTTTTCACAAATAAACTCAGAAATTATCGACCTAAATTTACCACTAACATGAAACCCAATATGTCACGAAAAAACAATCTCAGAACCGCTAGAATCCGTTGAAGCGTTCCTGAGTTATTACCTCATAAAGGGACACTGGTCAGAATTGCAAAAAAACGGCCAGGTCATTAAGGTCAAAGTAGGCTGGGTCATGAAGGGGTTAAAAACATCAGCCCAGGGAGCAAAAAGTCAGTCCTCACAGAACCCAATATCCTGAAAATTGAAAATGTTACAGGTCCCAGAAAACGGTAAAAAGCGAGATATATATATATATATACACACACGTTGGATAACTGCACGATTGAACTGACCTGGAGAGAATCATATTGCCAGGTCAGTTCCACCATATGCTCTGAACATAGTATAAAGAATTGTGGAATTCCATTTTTTTTTTTTTAACAATTTTGCTACACTTGAAATTTTTTTCCCCCCCGCTTTCCAGTGTATCACATGATAAAATGAATGGCGTAATTCAAACGTAAGAACAACAACTTTTCTTGCAAAAAAAAAAAAAAAGCACTCATACGGCTATGTGGATGGAACAATATAAAAAGTGATGGCTCTTGGAAGAAGAAAAAAAAAACAAAACAAATTGGCTGGGGCATGAAAGGGGTGAAATAGATGCTGGGCAGTCATGTCTGCCTATACATTCCCCCTACATCTCCTGTACTCCACAGACAAGTCAGGTCGGCCATAGTGGAAAACTCTTTTCGCATCTAAACTGGTGTCAATGTGTAAAATCCCTTATGTGAATTGAGCCATAAGCAGCGCATGGACTGAGTGACGGCTGTGTGGATAAGCCCGCGTCTCCATAACTTTCCACTCAAAATGACCACAACAGAAGCATCAGCTTGGGATAATACATATTAAGATGCATTGGGTCCATCCACTAGAAATCTGAAGCATGACCCTAACTACACAGATATTTTATTGCCATCCTCTATGCAGATTTTCGGGGTGGATTTTATCCAGAAAACGCAGCTGTGATCCAGCTGAAAAACCACTGGCTGCGAGCGATGCTCAGAGTAGGGCACTAGGGAAACCGGCGCTTTATCATCCACTTCGTAGCGGAGATACAAGTGTGAATTCTCGGGTTGAGGCGAGAGCATACATTACTTTAAGAAGCTAAACACAACGAAGGCGACTTACATCATCACCAGAGAAATACTGATCTATGATTTCAAACGCTAATTTGTAAATTTCTTCGTTCTCGTGCTGCTGCAGTGCTTCTATTTTCTCCAGCCCTGAAAGAGAACAAAGCCATCAGTGTGTGACGGGGAGAGAATAAAATATTAGGAAAATGGTCTGCAAAATGTATTGTGGAATCTTAAAGGGAAATAGATATTAGGAATGATGGCAATATGATAATTATATGACTGCATTGTAATGTCTTCAGATATGTCTAAGTAACTAGATTACACAAAACACCAAAGTTTAGAGGGTTTTTTGTTGATGTTGAAAGGTGTTGTCCAGGACTTTTATAATGATGTGCAATCCTTTGGATCAAGGTCTGATCGGGGGGGTATCACACTAAGCACTCCTACCGATGACTTATGCCCGGCCGCATGTGGAGAGTTGTGGCACTACACAGCACAGCCTACACAAGTGGACAGAGGCCGTGCACTACACAATGGCCGCGGCCTGGCACTGCACATGTGCCCTATTGATTAGAATAAGGGATGGAACTGCAGGAGTCAGTGAGGACCACTATTCCATGGACAACCTGTGCAGCTCCGCAACTCAGCACTGGGAATAGCTGATGTGCAGGAGAGAAGAGTGGCCAACCCGCACCAGATATTGATAACATATCCCATGGATAGATCATCAATATAATAGTCTGGGACAAGCCCACTAACAATAAAGACTTAGCCTGTGTAAAAAGTAAAGAAAATTATTTGGCCTCTTCTGCAGTTGACATGTCTGCAGTGTTACCATCATAACTACGAATGTGACGGCTGAGGTCAATTATTGGGCGATCTTCTGCATTTACATTGGCTGAACCCAATGACTGGCAGCGGTCATGTGCTATAGTCATGTCAACAATGGATGGGTGCAACAATGGATGGGTGCAACAATGGATGGGTGCAACAATGGATGGGTGCAACAATGGATGGGTGCAACAACGGAGAGGCAATGGTTTTCCCATTTGACAGTCCTAGCTTTACAATAAAAGTCGAGGTGGAAAACCCCTAGCAAGAGGTTTATTGCCATCTTTACAATGCAAAAATCTTGCAAAACATTGCATGAAAAAAACATTTTAAGCACAATTTAAGGGTGGAAAAAGCACCAAAGATGGCATAACTTTAACTTGTGTGAAAAAAAAAAAAAAAAACAAGCAGTATTTTCTCATGTAAATGAATAAGGCTACTTTCACACTAGTCCATCGGTAAGGGCCGTCGCAAACAGTCGGCCCGACGGACAGTGTGTTAAAGTAGCACAACGTGGGCAGCGGATGCAGTTTTACAACGCATCCGCTGCCCATTGTGAGTTCCGGGGAGGAGGGGGTGCAGTTTCGGCCGCGCATGCGCGGTCGAAAATGGTGGACCCGACGCACAAAAAAAGAAGTTACATGGAATTTTTTTTGTGCTGACGGTCCGCCAAAACACAACGCAACCGTCGCACGACGGATGCGACGTGTTGCAATCCGTCGCTAATGAAAGTCTATGGAGAAAAAAAGCATCATGCGGGCAACTTTGCAGGATGCGTTTTTTCTCCAAAACGACGCATTGCGACGTGCGTCGAACGACGCAAGTGTGAAAGTAGCCTAAGACAGTTCTCACAAGTAGGTTTGAAGCTTTAATTTGGATTTTAGCTCAGAAACTGCACCAAAATCTTGTCAAAATGCTCTGTGTGAATATACCTTACAGTAGAGGATCTTTACAGATGCCTAGGTGCCATGAGCCGGGCTGGAGGCTGACATTGTTACATGTCACATCAGATATTACCGGGCACTAGGGCTCGCTGTGACTGCAGCCACGGTGCCCACTATTACTTACGCTCCCACACAGTTCGGCTTTTTTACAATTGTCACAGATTCATTGCTCACCTCCACACTCCTCTATGATCTCAGCAATTGTGCTCGCTTCATCTCCTGCCATTATAAGAATGTTTTTTAAGCCGTCCAAGACGACCTGGACAACTTGTGAGTCTTTCACAGCCAGTAAGTTGCAAAATGGTGGGATGACGTTCTGCTGCACTAGGTACTCCACCTGTAGAGAACAAGCAGACAGTGACATGTATTCATCCTACTATAGACTTGTGGACAAACTGCAGCACGACTACTTTAGTCACATTTAAGTCTCAAAGTTATTTAATAGGGTTTGGTGTGAGACTTGCGAGTCCCCACACACCCTTCTGATTGGCATAATATAGCTCCACGATGCCTCCTCAACACAAAGAGGAACACAATACCAGTCATAGGTTGCTTTCTATTAGAGATGGGAGAATTTATCAGAGAGGAATTGAATACTTACATTTTACAAATTTCCAAAATCCCGTGTTATTTTTGTGCAATGCACTCCACGCAAATTAAGCAAAATGGAGGTCACCAATTTGATGAACCATAGTGGGCAAGGCAAAGGGTTAAAATAATTAACACCTCGCTGCTCACCTGTACAGTTCTCTTTTACCAGTCATACATTGTTTTCAGCTCTTTCATGCCAGGCACTAGCTTCAGGTTCAACATGGCCTGAATGATGGCACTGCGCATGCACGATAATGTCGAAGCGCATCGCCCGAGTGACAAAATGGTGCGCATGTGCAGTGACGCCCAAGGCCTTCTCCAGACTACAGCTGCAGCCCGGACTGAAGAGAATATGCACGACCGGGGAAGGGGAACAGAAGATGCACGACCGGGGAAGGGGAACAGAAGATGCAGTATCAAGACAGTGGGCTGCAGTGCAGGCGGGTACTTTTTTACGTCCTACTTTTATTATGCTCTGGCATCAGCAGAGACCCCAGAGGATAGGATACGTTGGTCAAAAACTTTGCTGCAAATTGAATTTCCCAGTAAAAAAAAAAAAAAAAGAAATTACCCATCTCTACTTATTATAAACCCCTTCACGACATGGGACGTAAAATGAGGTCATCTCCATGCCTCTGATGGGGGCTTCTAAGCAGTCTGCATCTTTCCCTGCACAATGCGGTTGATTTAAGCAGACATTATGTACCTCTGTTAACTTGTTAAAGCCCGCTGTGAGTCTCATTTAACAAGCACCTGCAGGGATGGGAGAGGGGGCTTCATCTCGCAAAAAAAAAAAAGAAGCCTTGATACGACTATCTTGACGGAAAAGCAAAAAAAAAAATTATGGCTCTTGGAAGAAGGGGAGGAAAGAAAAAAGATGGCCATGTCATGAAGGAGTTAATACTATAGTGGAGCAGATTTCTTAAAACTTATGCAGAGATCAGTGGACCACTTCATAGTTACAAATTATTAAAAAATGGTTTCTATCAGAGCTACTTTGCATGATATTCCTAAACTCTTCATAAAGACTGCAGTTTTGTGTTTACACCACCTCGGCAGACCAATGTTAGAAGGATCCTACATTCTTACCATTTTCCATCCGCTCACTTCTTTTTGTTGGAAATCTAAAGCAGAGTTTCCATGCAGCTGGCCTAAAACTATTGTTTTTGTGCCTCAATGGATTTCAAAACGGCTCTTCACCCGATTTATTGCAAAACTTGTGAAACCAGTTCGAAAACCGCAACATCAAATAGAATCACTGTTTTTGTCATTTTTACCTCAATTCTGGGCAGCTCTGCAAAGCTCTTAAACAGTAAGTGGAAGTATGGCATGGCCTAATGCGGTTGATAAATTCATCATCATTTATGCCAAAGGGTGGCGTAATTACAACAGAAACGTACACCAGCCCCCGACTTAGTATTTCTCACGGAAGGACAGCTCGTAATGGATATGGCACCTCTTAACTCAGCACTCCCTTCATTAAGACTGGGGTACAAAACACCAATTTTTTTAATGAATCAGGGTCACGCCGCTCTTGATAAAGGGGATGTGCCGGAGTCAGATGCTCTTGATTTATTTATGAATCCAACGAGTCCAAAAACCAAGGAACCTCACCTGGTAGCATTTCAAATGTAGAGATCATAGAAAGAATTATTTATTCTGCTAAATACAAAAAAAGCAAGGTTTCGACCCATTACAAGTCTTTGTCAAGCATGAAGATATTAGTTTTTGATGTGTTATCACCTGATTTGGATGATATAATCTCAACAAATTTTACTCTAGTCGAGAACTGGAGTAAGGTTTGTGGCGTAAGGGACACTGCCACTCTTCATGAATCTGATGAGTGGGGGTTACCTCGTGCCACCCACTTTTCCAGACCTGGGTGAAAATGGCTTTGATGAATAGGGTCTCCTGATCCAGCGCAACAACTGATGTGCCGGATAAATGAACAATCACATAACAAATTATGGGATCTGTTCCCACATCAGTTTCCCTCTGGTGTTTCACTGCCAGGTCACCGAACACGTGGAAATGAGGCCTAACAAGAGAAGCTTTTCATCAATCACTCACATCCAATACAAGTATAATGTATCCTGTCACTACTAACATCACAGGCCGATGCCAGAGCACCTCCAGAAAATCATTGCTCCAGAACCCTAGCTCGGTTCTAAATCCTGGGCTTACCTGGTCTTTCCGGCCGCTTATCGTTAAGTTGCTGATCGCCCATGCGGCTTCTTTTTGAGTTCCAAAGTCTCCCTGCAGTACAGAGAAAAACAGCTATAAAGGTGCAAAGATGGCCAATAATTCTATAGATGGGGAGAATACAGCGCGGAAACATCCATTATGCAATATAGGCATGTTGTCCCACATGGGGAGAAATGGGTAAGAGATCGATTCATCTTGCTGCTTTGGCTTAGCATTAGGAGATTTGTGCGGAGCTCCATATACATTACCTTACTAATTGTGTTTAGCGGAAGCATAATATTGTCTGCTACACATGGATGGGCTACTTAATGAACTTTTTTGGCTAGATTTAATCTTCTGCATGAACTCTATGCTATGGCATATAATATAGGTTAAGCAGTGGCACCTTATTTTATTCACTATATGTAATCTGACCTACTCTTCACTCCCTATCATTTGTGTGTGGACTAAATGCCATAAATACCCGAGTCTGCTTGTGACTGACTTTTTATATGTACACTTTCATGACTTTTTTTCTTATAAATATAATAAACTTTGAAATATATTTTGGTGGACTTTTGGCTCCATGTTTATGTAGGAATTTCCATGTTGGGAGGGTCCATGTTGGTTACTGGAGTAGGCCTGTTCTTTGGCATATGACCTTTCTAAATTGTTTGAATATAATGTTTTCGGTTCAGACGAGATTGCTTCCATGCTATACAGTTCTAGCAGTACACAATATTGGACCAGTCATTTCCAATCTGAATTAACACATCCTGCAATGCATTTCCATACTGTTCATTTAGCTGGGAGGATTTCAGCCTGTAAAGAGCACAGACTATATATAAGCCGGTCAGCTCTTGTATGCTGGGTTGGTTACACAGGTCAATGAAACAGAACCATTGTTAATAAGATTTGCTCGGTCCCCATCCACGTTATCAGCAGCATATGCCCTTGTTTCATGGGGCGATGTGATGCCAATAAGGAATACTTTTAGGACGGCATAAACTGGTGGATCGTCATAAATAATTGATTAAATGCAGCGCGTTTACACAGCTCAATAACGGAGAATGTGCTTTCTATTACCGGCTCACCTTGGCTAGCTGGTGTATTATCATGGGGATTAGTCCGGCATCAATAACCGCTTGAACCTGCTGCTGATTTCCAGCTGTGATATTAGAGAGGAACCAAACTGCTTCCTAAAACAAAGAAAATACAGAATCTTAAACTATTACGTTAATAGTGAGTGTGTGCTAACATCTGCTGTATACGGTGCAATAATCCACGTATCTCAGCCGAAATACCAAGGATCCTCTTGTGTACGGCAAAATAATCCACGTATCTCAGCCGTAATACCCAGGCTCCTGCTGTATACGGTGCAATACAGCATGTATCTCAGCCATGATACCCAGGCTCCTGCTGTATACTGTGCAATAATCCATGTATCTCAGCCGAAATACCCAGACTCCTGCTGTATACGGTGCAATAATCCATGTATCAGCCGAAATACCCTGACTCCTGCTGAACCAAACTCTGATCAGTACAGAACTGTATGGGACTCTGTTTAGGTCAGAAATACCTTATTAATTTTCTCTTTAGGATGTGTCAGTAGATTTTGAAAGTGAGCGAGAACGTCGCAGTTTAACACCACTTGAGTCTGTTCATCTGTGCCGGTTACTATATTACCCACTGCTCTTAATGCTGCGGTCTAAACAGGGAGACAAAAAAAAGTAAGGATTTGTGCTTCCACTCATTCAATACATCAGTAATACAATAGTAGCCACTTACATATAATAATCAGGATCTGAAGCCACTAAAAAGTAAACTTGCAAGATATTTAATGCTGCCCACAAGTCAAATACAGATCATTTCAGTTATTTATGTTTTACTGTAAAATGTTTGGGCTCTTTCAGTGGGAACCTCTTGAAAGACCACCTCCCCAGGCCAGCATACCACACCTCCTAAGACGACCACGCGCCCCCAGGCCCAGCAGACCACGCGCCCCCAGGCCCAGCAGACCACGCGCCCCCAGGCCCAGCAGACCACGCGCCCCCAGGCCCAGCAGACCACGCGCCCCCAGGCCCAGCAGACCTCGCGCCCCCAGGCCCAGCAGACCACGCGCCCCCAGGCCCAGCAGACCACGCGCCCCCAGGCCCAGCAGACCACGCGCCCCCAGGCCCAGCAGACCACGCGCCCCCAGGCCCAGCAGACCACGCGCCCCCAGGCCCAGCAGACCACGCGCCCCCAGGCCCAGCAGACCACGCGCCCCCAGGCCCAGCAGACCACGCGCCCCCAGGCCCAGCAGACCACGCGCCCCCAGGCCCAGCAGACCACGCGCCCCCAGGCCCAGCAGACCACGCGCCCCCAGGCCCAGCAGACCACACCTCCCCAGGCCCAGCAGACCACACCTCCCCAGGCCCAGCAGACCACACCTCCCCAGGCCCAGCAGACCACACCTCTCCAGGCCCAGCTCGTTTTCCACCTCTGAAATGATGCAGTGTGATGTATATACGTCGCATACTGTAATGAGGGCATCAAAAGAATGGCTAACAGGTTCTCTTTAAGCCCTGAACACCGGGAATGACGGGGTGAGCATGAGCAAGTAATGGTTTAGCTGCAAAATATTAAACAAGACAGTATTTAAGAGGCACAATGTTACTTATGCTCCTGTGACTGGCATGCAACTAAAAAAAACATCTGTGAGGAGTACTGTAAGTGGTTTCCATTAGTAAGTGATGACATGCTAGGATATGCCATTACTTTTTTTCGTTTGTGTGGGGGTCTGACCTCGGAATATAATGGATCTGTGACAGTAAACATTAGGAGAGGATGCACCGCGAACACTGAACTTGTTTCAGAACCTTCAGTTTAAAAAGTTGTCGTTTTATTCATCTGCTTTGGCCTCAAGCAAACTGATCTCTGCAAATTTCTTTCAGATGAATGGGATAGTCACAGAAATTTCAGCATCAAATCTGCTTTGTGGACACATAACCCAAAGCAGTTCTACATCCCCTTCTTTCCCAGAATGGAGGCATTCTAAATTATGTCATTACTTTACATGATGGGAATGACCCTTAAATTGTCAGTAAAAAAAAATAAATAAATAAATACCTGAACTTTTACTTCCTGATGACTCAAAAGCGGCACCAAGTATGGCACAACCCCGGAATCTATCACCATCTGTATTTGTTCATTGCCACCGTCAGTAAGGTAAGACAGAGCCCATACTGTATCCACTAGTATCTAAATAGGATATAGAGGCAAAAACATAAAAAATGGCAAAACCAATACGACAAGAAATATACAAGATAATACGGTGTCCGCAAACAAAGCGACCACAGATGTATTGACTATTAACTGCACAGCAGAAAGCGATAAGCAATGTGAATGCCATATACTCACATTAATGTCGGTATGGTATATTAGGACACAAAGAGCCGGCAAAATCTACAAGAAATAATGACAGAAGTACATTAGGTAGAGACCATTGGGTTGTGTAAATATTTTTCTACAATTTAAAAGGTGTTGATCAGTGAAAAGTTATCACCTACCCACAGGATAGGTGATATTTTTTGATTAGTGGGGTCCGAAGCCTGGGACCTGTGCTGATCAACAAAAAGGGTCACTTTAAACCCTTTTAGAACTCAGTGGCAGTGCACATGCTCGACAGCAGCTCCATACATTTCCTATACGGCTGCCAAGTGCAGTCCTTGACTTTTTTTTCTTGCAGCCCCAAAGAGAATGAATTGTGATCATGTGATCAGACCTTAGATCTGTCAGTTCCTTAATGTAACCGGGGGGGGGGGGTGCCCAGTCAGGAATAAAAATGTCCCATTCTACAATCAGCAAGCTACCACCACCTACCTGTGGATGGGGGGTAATCTGTTTTCACCGGACAACCCCTTTAAGGCACACTGATATTAAAGGAATGAATAGGTGATATATACAGTGGGGCAAAAAAGTATTTAGTCAGTCAGCAATAGTGCAAGTTCCACCACTTAAAAAGATGAGAGGCATCTGTAATTTACATCATAGGTAGACCTCAACTATGGGAGACAAACTGAGAAAAAAAAATCCAGAAAATCACATTGTCTGTTTTTTTATCATTTTATTTGCATATTCTGGGGGAAAATAAGTATTTGGTCAGAAACAAACAATCAAGATTTCTGGCTCTCACAGACCTGTAACTTCTTCTTTAAGAGTCTCCTCTTTCCTCCACTCATTACCTGTAGTAATGGCACCTGTTTAAACTTGTTATCAGTATAAAAAGACACCTGTGCACACCCTCAAACAGTCTGACTCCAAACTCCACTATGGTGAAGACCAAAGAGCTGTCAAAGGACACCAGAAACAAAATTGTAGCCCTGCACCAGGCTGGGAAGACTGAATCTGCAATAGCCAACCAGCTTGGAGTGAAGAAATCAACAGTGGGAGCAATAATTAGAAAATGGAAGACATTCAAGACCACTGATAATCTCCCTCGATCTGGGGCTCCACGCAAAATCCCACCCCGTGGGGTCAGAATGATCACAATAACGGTGAGCAAAAATCCCAGAACCACGTGGGGGGACCTAGTGAATGAACTGCAGAGAGCTGGGACCAATGTAACAAGGCCTACCATAAGTAACACGCTACGCCACCATGGACTCAGATCCTGCAGTGCCAGACGTGTCCCACTGCTTAAGCCAGTACATGTCCGGGCCCGTCTGAAGTTTGCTAGAGAGCATTTGGATGATCCAGAGGAGTTTTGGGAGAATGTCCTATGGTCTGATGAAACCAAACTGGAATGGTTTGGTAGAAACACAACTTGTCGTGTTTGGAGGAAAAAGAATACTGAGTTGCATCCATCAAACACCATACCTACTGTAAAGCATGGTGGTGGAAACATCATGCTTTGGGGCTGTTTCTCTGCAAAGGGGCCAGGACGACTGATCCGGGTACATGAAAGAATGAATGGGGCCATGTATCGTGAGATTTTGAGTGCACACCTCCTTCCATCAGCAAGGGCATTGAAGATGAAACGTGGCTGGGTCTTTCAACATGACAATGATCCAAAGCACACCGCCAGGGCAACGAAGGAGTGGCTTCCTAAGAAGCATTTCAAGGTCCTGGAGTGGCCTAGCCAGTCTCCAGATCTCAACCCTATAGAAAACCTTTGGAGGGA